>NC_063162.1:112190593-112509843 GCF_023159225.1 Perognathus longimembris pacificus
CTCACTCGCTCCCATAGAGCAGCTTCTGGGAGGTAGCCCTTCCCCCATCGGCAGAGCAAAGAGCCATCGTTGACACTGGCATAGGGTCAGACTAGACTGAAACTAAAGCAGGACTGGGGAAAGCGAGGACAAAGCGGCCATCTTTGAAAAGTGCAAAAGGGACCGACCAATGAGAGCCAGCTCCACCCAGGAGAACGACCCCTGCCAAGGTGGGAGGCTCATCCTGGGCCGCAGCTCAGCCAGAAGTGCCCCACCCTGCCTACCGGAATTTCTAAATTAAAACTGAAAGTGGCTAGCAGCTACTGGCAACACGGAACAACCAGACGGGGGAACAAACAGTTCTCGAGACAGATAAACACTCCCGGCACAGAGTAAGGCCAATTCACAGCCCAAAACAAAGCTGAATTCCATACCTAGCTCTGCCCAGGAGGCCGCCCCGCCCAGGAGGGAGGAACCTCCCCCAGGCAAGCAACTTTCAGCAGGGTAAACCAGGCCAGAGGGGCCCCATCCTGCTGAATCCATAGCCTATTAAAAGCCAGGAGTTAAAGGCTGCCGCCCCAGAGCAGACGAGAGGAGCCACAGTTCTCAAGACTGTTCACGTCCCCATCTACAGAGGATGCCCAAGTCTTACTTGCAAGCTGTGGGAACCACAGAGACCCAGGATTTCACTAACAGAGGGGAGAGTCAGAACAGACCCACCACCAGCTAACTGAAAGAAAGTCAAAGTAGCCAAGCAGCAAAATAGACTGCAGACCATCACAAGGAAACCAGAGACTGTAGAAGGCCCACCCAAACAAGGAAGACTCCATTTTTTTCTCTCAAACATTTTTTTAAGTTGTTTCTTTTCACTTCTGAAACGTCATTGGTTTTTTGGTTTTCCATTTTTATCTGTTTGTTTTATCAAATTTTTTTTTGGTTTTTCATTTTTCTGTTTTTTTCCTTTTATTTTTTAAAATAATTTTTCTGTTTTATGCATCTGTCTTCCAGTATTTTTCTTTATTTCTCTCTTTGCGTTCTCTTTCTTTAAAACTTACCTTTCTGGAATATGGCCTAGTGGCAAGAGTGCTTGCCTCCTATACATGAGGCCTTGGGTTCGATTCCTCAGCACCACATATACAGAAAATGGCCAGAAGTGGCGCTGTGGCTCAAGTGGCAGAGTGCTAGCCTTGAGCAAAAAGAAGCCAGGGACAGTGCTCAGGCCCTGAGTTCACAGCCTAGGACTGGCCAAAAAAAAAAAACTTACTTTCCTATGAATAACACCTCCACTCTTTTCTGCTAACTCTCCATTGTCTATCATTTTAAACTTGTTCTTTCTACTGATTCCACTCTTCTCCACATTTCCACATCAATGAAACTAAACCAAAATCATCACCCCCCCCCGCCCCAATACATTTTAGTCTATTCTATTTACTACCTCTAACTTACCTTCCTGACTTACTTCCAGGACTTCCAGATTCCATTGACTCCTGGTTATTGGATAGAGGGTATCCCTGCTTAATCCGAGTGAATCAAAGGGGTTCATAGAGAAAGCCAGTCCAAAAAGAACTTAATATAAGAACAAGAATTGCTCATAGGGTTGTTACAGTAAATAAGTAACTACTGAGTACAGGGCTCAGGATAGGTTGTTGTATTAAAATTGTATCCTTTAGGAACACCATTTCTAATTTTATATACACATATACAAGGTATCTGTATATAATTGTGAACTTCTAAGATTTACACAACAGTGCTTGGTAAAGTCTGCTTTGGGTCTTAAACGGTGCTCACAGGTGCTTGTAGATTGGCATTCCCAATCAAAATGGGCAGAAGAAACACAAGAAAGATGGCAAACAATGGAGTTTTATCTCCCACTCAAAACAAGCAGGAAGCAGAGCAGTCAATCAAAGACATAGAAGAGAACCCTCAAAATGCTCTACAAAGTCTACTGATAAATATGATAAATGAAAAGTTTGAATCAATACAGCAATCCTTCCAGAAAGTAATAGACAATTTCATGGCCTCGACAAATAGAAAGATAAATGAAATTCAAGTTCAAATGAAAAGATAGCTACCCAGCTAAAGGATTTGAGAGACAGCACTCAAAACCAAATTAATGAAGTTATTGAAGTAAAGAAGTCCATATAGGACCTAAGAGATGACATGGAAATCATCAGTAAAGATCAGTCAGAAGGAAAAGAGTTTCGAAATCAAGTAGCTAGCCTACAGTCCCGACTAGCTGAAGCTGAGGATCGATTCTCAGGAGCTGAAAATTCCCTACAAACTATGAGGAAAGATCAAAAATCAATACAAAACCAATCTAATCGACAAAACAGATTACTACAGGAGCTCCAAGACACAATCAGGAAGCTCAATTTAAGGATAATAGGTATTGGGAAAAACCTGGAGAAAGAAGTTAATGGAATAGGAAACCTATTTAACAGAATATTAGCCAAGAACTTCCCAAATATCCAGAAGGATAGGCCTATACAAATACAAGAAGCATTTAGAACCCCAAACCAACCAGACCAGAACAGGACATCCCACGGTCACGTTGTGATGAAAACAGAATCAATAGAGTCCAAGGAAAGAATCCTTAAAGCTGTTAGGGAGAAGAAAACAATCACATATAAAAGAAAATCAATCAGAATTACCCCAGAATTCTCAGCAGAGACCATGAAAGCAAGGAGAGCCTGGAAGGAGGTATGCCAAAACCTAAATAAAAATAACTGCCAACAAATAATACTGTACCCAGCTAAACTCTCATTCATAGCTGAAGGTCAAATAAAAGTCTTTCACATATAGTATAGATATGAGGCCTTTGTTCGTTGAATGGCCAGTAAAGATCTTCCCCAATCTGTGGGCTTTCTGTTTATCTTGTGAGCTATGTCCTTTGCCCTGCAGAAGCTCTGCAGTTTGATGCAGTCCCATTGGTCAAACCTTTTTTTGATTTGGAGCCTTTCTGGGTCTTTGTTAAGAAAGATCCATCTTGTGCCAAGGAGCCCAAGTGTTTCTCCTACTCCTTCGATTAGTGTTTTCATGGTGTCTGTTTTGATTTCTAGGTCTTTGATCCATTTGGAATTGATTTTGGTGAAGGCCTCATATCTAAATATATGCAGAACTAAAAGCATTACATTCCTCCAAAACAAAACCGCAAAGGACCAATAGCCCCCTCATCAAATGGGCTAAAGTGGGAAAGGGAGAGGTGGGAGGGGGGAATGAAGGAATAGGTAACAAACAGTACAAGAAATGTATCCAATGCCTAATGTATGAAACTATAACCTCTCTGTAATTCAGTTTGATAATTAAAGAATATATATATATGTCTTCCAGAGGAAGGAAAAACTGAAACAATATATCTCCACCAAACAAGCTTTACAGAAAATCCTCAAAGATGTACTATACAGGAAAAATAATCAAGATCCCTATACAGACAGAGAAATGAACCCTAAATAGTAAACCAGAATATCAGATCAAGAAGTGGGAAGACACAGCTTTTAACAAGATAGCTATAATGAAAGGAACAAACGATCATTGTTCAATCCTAACTCTCAACATCAGTGGACTTAATTCTCCAAGAAAATGACATAGGCTCATAAGTTGGATCAAAAATCAAGATCCATCTTTCTGCTGCCTCCAAGAGACACATCTATCCAGCAAAAGTAAACATCTTCTAAAAGTGAAAGGCTGGAATCAAATCTACCAAGCAAAAAGCCCCCATAAGCAGGCTGGAGTTACAATCCTAGTATCAGACAAAATTGACCTCAAATTAAAAAAGGTAAGAAGAGACAAAGAAGGTTACTACATACTGATAAAGGGATCTCTCCTACAGGAGGATATAACCATCCTAAATATCTACACACCAAATACAGGAGCACGCAACTCCATCAAACAAACACTACTGACTCTAAAAACCCTCATAGACCCAAACACATTGATAGTTGGGGACTTTAACACTCCACTATCACCTCTGGACAGATCAACACGCCAAAAACTGAACAAAGAAACCACAGAACTAAACAACTACATAGACCAACTAGACTTAACGGACATCTACAGAATATTCCACCCAGCAACAACAGAATACACATTCCTCTCAGCAGCACATGGAACATTCTCCAAAATAGATCACATCATGGGCAAAAAGAAAATCTGTACAAATTCAGAAGTATCAAAACCATTCCCTGCATTCTCTCAGACCACAATGGAATAAAATTAGAGCTCAACTTAAACAGCCACCACAGAAAATCCTACAATTCATGGAGACTAAACAACACACTGCTGAACCATCAGTGGGTCATTGAAGAAATTAATACGGAAATTCAAATGTTTATGGAATTCAACCAAGATGAGGACACAAAGTACCAGCTCCTTTGGGACACAGCAAAGGCAGAACTCAGAGGAAAATTCATATCCCTGAGTGCATACACCAACAAACTGGAGAAACAGCAACTCAATAATTTAAGGAAGCACCTTAATTTCCTTGAAAGAGAACAACAAGCCAAACCCCAAGTCAATAGATGGAAGCAAATATTTAAAGTCAAATCAGAATTAAGTGACTTAGAGGAAAAAAATTGAAAGAATCAACAAAACAAAGAGTTGGTTCTTTGAAAAAATCAGCAAGATAGACTGACCCCTAGCAAACCTGACCAAAAAAGGAAGGCAGCACACTCAAATAAACAAGATAAGAGATGAAATAGGTAACATCACCACAGAAACAACCAAATTTCAGACCATAATAAGGGACTATTTTGCAAACCTTTATGACAAAAAATTAGAGAACTTGGAAGAAATGGATTTTTTCCTAGAAAAAACTCATATTTCCAAACTCAAACATGAAGATTTAAACCTTCTAAACAGACCCATATCCAACATTGAAATAGAAATGGCAATAAGTGATCTCCCATCCAAGAAAAGCCTAGGTCCAGAAGGATTCACAGCAAAATTCTACAAGGCCTTCAAAACAGAACCAATATTTCTCAAACTCTTCAATGAAATTAAAAGATAACGTTCATTACCAGACACATTCTATGAAGCCAGTATAACCCTCATCCCAAAACCAGGCAGGGTCTCATCAAGGAAAGAGAAATATAGACCGATTTCCCTGATGAATATAGACGCAAAAATTCTCAACAAAATTCTGGCCAATTGACTTCAAAGGTTCATCAGAAAAAAATCTTACACCTCGATCAAACTGGATTCATCCCAGGGATGCAAAGTTGGTTCAACCACAACAACCTAAGCAAGGTAAAGAACCACATGGTTATATCACTGGATGTGGCAAAACATTCGATAAAAGCCCTGGAAAAACTGGGGTTCCAGGGAACATTCCAGAATATAATCAAGGCAGTTTATAACAAACCAATGGCAAGTATAACTCTAAATGGTGAAAAACTAAAGCCATTCCCTTTAAAATCAGGAGCAAGACAGGGATATCCACTCTCTCCCCTACTCTTCAACATAGTACTAGAATTACTAGCCCGAGCAATTAGGCAAGAAGAAAATAAAACGGGGATCCAAATAGGAAAAGATGAAGTTATACTTTCTCTCTTCTCAGATGATACGATCCTATACCTAAAGAACCCCATAGACTCTACCTCCAAGGTACTAGAACTGATCCAAAACTTTGGCAGGGTTGCAGAATATAAAATAAACCCTCAAAAATCAATGGCATTTCTATATGCTAATACCCCAAATGCCAAGGCTGAAATCAGGAAAGCAACTCCTTTTGCAATAGACTCAAAAAACATAAAATACCTAGGAATAACCTTAACCAAAGAAGTGAAAGACCTCTATGATGAGAACTTTAAAAACATGATGATGATTTATTAGAAAATATTTGTTTATTCAATCCACTAATTTTTGTTGAGTTAAACGAAATTTTCCAGGTTTCTTCCAATTGACTTCTGATGTCAATTTGTCAGAGAAGATGAGAGCAATTTGGCAGTTATAGACATATTGTTTTACAGAATAATACGTAGGAGGAAAATATAAGACTGCAAAGGATACATTAACCTCCTCAGCAAAAATGTTGGTTAGTCTTGAAATGGAATAACATAAAGGGAAATGAAGCTGCCATATTGCTTCGTTGAATAACATAAAGAAAAGTTGCTTATTTAAACATCACACAGACAACTTTTGATGCCTGTTTGCAGATCTCAGCTAGGCTTTGATCAGTAAATATATCAGCAATATATGCAGACACAAAACTGGAATTATCAAGACATACATTTTGCATTTACATTTTCTCTTTTTTAAGCACTCATTTCTAGAATCCTTTGTCAGCAAACTGAGTGAAACCCTATGGCATTAGAAAGTTTCCTTTTAAAGCTGCATTATCCTTACTTTTTATAAATTATTTTTGTCCTGCATTCAACCAAGATACTAATATTATTCAAATGCTTCAAAGATATATTGCACTTTCTAGACAATATTGGGTATCTATCGCCTCTGGTTAAGGCTGTTTTATTAAACTGATTTTTTTTCTATACAGAGAAAACTTGTATAGCAAAACAGCAAAAGACTTTCATACTGCATTCTTAAATCTGAATAAACCTGCTGGATTGATAAGAATGCTAAGCCCAGAATTATCATATAGCTCAAATTGGGCCTTTCGGTGATGTCCCAGAGCTCTAAATATAAACCACTTTCTTACATTCATTATTATTCCAAGATAAGAAAAAGAGAAAAATAAATGCTCATGTACATGTTAATATTGGAGACTTTTGAAAGAAAATAGAATTTCCTTTAGGAGGATAAATGATGATGAGATTTTTTTTTTTACCCATGGAAATCTTTTGGAAAATGAGAATAGATCAAATTCTAAGCAAAATGCTTGATTTGTTTAAGGAATAAAATAAAGTTGACCAGGAAGCTGAAGGATGGGATATATTCATGAAGAAATTTTTTGTTTCAAATATGAGTTTTAGAATAGATTTTCAGGTGTTGAAATCTAATAGAGAGTCTAATACACAATTAATTTAAAAGGAGATAAACTTGTTTCCCAAAATTAACCTTGAAAAAATATAGGAATATTATTTTATATTCTATTAAATGTTTTAATTTTATTAAATACTAATGATACTAATCATATGTATGAGAACCTAGGAAAATCCTTTGTGCTTTTCTCCATCTTTACCCTTTTCCAGGGACCTTTGAACATCAGCCATGCTACTATCCAAAGTGACCTAACCTCACCCCAGCCAAATCATCCCAACAAATTCCCTACTGTAATGTGCAGCTAAATAGCACTGGTTCCGTGTTTTCCCCACAGCCATACTTCACTTAAGCATATGTCTATGAGAGAGGGAAAATTTTAATTCAAAGCAAACATTCATAAATGGTACAAGTTTAGACATTCTGCTCAGTTAATATACATGATAAAAAAGGTGGTCCTGCTCAATTATTATTCAATATGTCCTACCTCCTTTGCTTTCCCATGAGCTAATGTCTTTAAGTTAATGGTCGTAGATTAGTAATCATCTAGAATCTGGGTTCCTTCTTAAAAAACTGATAGATGAGCTTTCCTCCAGAATTTCTATTTCAATATGTATGAATCAGGGCCCAAGTTGTCTATTCTTAATTAAAGTACAAATGTAGCATAGGCATTTTGATGTTCTATGCCTGTCATAACCTGAAGGAATCTTTTAAAAACTCCTTAGGTGATTCTAATAGGCAGTAAAGTTTCCAATCTATTGACTAAAATATTTTAATGACAAGAATTCCAATAATTAAAATTATACAATACCAGTCTATACACCTCAATCCTAACAATGTGCAATCTTAAGAATGTTCATAAAAGATCAGTTGTTGGTTTGGGGAATATATAACCTCAAAGTTCTGTAAAATCTAACCCTGGCAATCTTTCTTACCTAGTCTCTTAAGTTCTCTGCCCCATCTGCCCAGCACAACTCTATAGTTTTGAAGGCCTCTTTTTCACTCCTTCACTACCTCAAACATGCTCCAAACTCTGGTTCTTTGCACTCACTTTTATCTTTTCCATGAACACTTCATTTTCATTGCTTCTCCTCAGTCTTTCTCTAGTTCTTAGCTCAAAAATTATCATTGAAAATGAGACTTAACTTTTAAAATCTTAAACAGTCCCAACATCACACCAATGTGATGCCTTACCCCTTGTCTTCAGAGTACTTTTTCCAAGTTAATACACAATCATTTATCTATTGTTTCTTTCCTTTAAAAGAAATCCCTGTGAGAGGAGAGTTCATTTTTTTTTCACTTTACATTACCTGTAGATGTACCATGCACTTCATGGACAAAAATGCACATTGTTCAACAGGTAGGGACACAATACTAACAAGAGGAAAATGTCTTTTGTTTCCATGAAGTTTACTCTTGAAAAGATTTAAGGATTATTACAAAGTAAGTACTGAACAATGTAAGATAATCTAAATAGCTAGGAAACAAACAGGAAAGGCGAGAATCTTGGCCTGTTATCATCTGAGAAAGCCCAGAATAAATGATTTCGAAGAACTAAAAATGAAAGTATCTATCTTCTAGGAGAAAAGAAAATGGTAGAAAATATTCAGAGTTTCATGATGAATGGAAAGAAGTTTCATTGAAAATTTCAGCAGGATATATTATATTTCAGAAAAGGAAAAAGAGCTGTAGTTGTGCTATAAAACATGCATAGATGACTTACATTGAAATTTAACATCTACAGATTCCGAAAGCAGAAGTGACTAATGGAAATTTAAAGTACTTTCCCACTGTACTATTCCAGCATGTAATATACATTCTGTAGGATCTCTGAGCATAATAATAAAAAAAAGTAACATAAAAATTTCAGAAACACATTTAGACTATTACAGTATCTGATATACTGCAAAAGGTCAAAATTAATTATGGACCAATGATCCCCTGCAATGAATGATACCATCTTTTGACTAAATTCCAAAATATATTAATCATCCTATATTAATACCAATTAGATATTATCATTGTATAGCCCAATATGAAAAAAAGTAATTATATTTCATTGCATTTTCTCTACAAGCTACTATGAAATGTGACTATGCTTCTAGGATAGATTTGATTGATCTTAAATCATCTTCACAAAAAATGATTCCATAAATTGTTTGATTCAAGATGTTTTGTACTAACTAAAAGACAGGTAATATATATATTTTTTTTTTTTGCCGGACCTGGGACTTGGACTCAGGGCCTGAGCACTGTCCTGGCTTCTTTTTCTTCAAGGCTAGCACTCTGCCAACTTGAGCCACATTACCACTTCTGGCTTTTTCTATATATGTGGTGCTGGGGAATTGAACCCAGGGTTTCATGTATGTGAGGCAAGCACTTTTGCCACTAGGCCATATTCCCAGCACAATCTTTCTTTTTTTATTCAACTTTTTCTTTATTGTCAAAGTGTGGTACAGAGTGGTTACAGATTCATATATAAAGTAGTAAGTACATTTCTTGTTCTTCATAGAATAGTGTGTGAGTTTTTTTTATCTTCTTACCCATTTTTAATCTTGAGTTATCTTGACAAATTCCTACTGGTTTTCATTATGACAAAACACAAAGACACAAGAGACAAATCTAGACCAAATACCAACTCTCAAAGTGCAGATGTAATTGTTAGATTAAAATAAACACTAACTTTTTCAATTCCAAGTCCCTACTATTGCAATCCTAAAGATATTAGAAACATGCTTCATTCAGACTAAAGAACATTGATTAAATGCATTAAATTATTGTAAACAAACTCTAAAATATCCCTGTTGACTCTAAAGCAAGTATTCTTACTTTTATGAAATCCCCTCTCTTGGTCTGTAGGCAAGGAACAACTACCTCATTGTACCAAATGAAATATAAAAAAGTAATGGAATGTTACTTCCTAAAGTAGATAATACAACAACTTTGATTGTCATGTTGGGCCTACTTTGTCTCTCTTTTGAGTAACTGGTTGTCATGGGATTGAGAGGGCCTCCATAGAGCCCCAACTGGTGAGCACAGAAGTGAAGCCTATCAATACTTGCAATAGTTAACTAGGAAGTGGGTCTTTGGAGGCCTGCTTTGTAAGTGAGCTGGGAAGAAACCTGTACAGGTGGAATCAAGCACAGGTTCACCACTGCTTTGGTGATCTAGACATCTTGACTACAACTTTCTAAGAGACTCCAGATCAAAAACATGAATCTAAACAACACTTAAATACCTCTTCTGCAGAATTTGTAAGATTAAGTATTTGTTTATTTAAGCTACTAAATTTTGAAGCAATGTGTTGATAGTCATTCATAACTAGGATAAGAATGAAGCGCCAAGAGATAGGATGTTATTTGATTTCTTCCTTGTTCTTGTTACCTCCCAAAATATGTATTTTTCTCTTTGTTAAGAGAGCACAGTAGCTAAAAGAACTGGTTCTGAAGCCTAATATTTATTGGTGACTCTTATATGTAAGAAAATGGTTAACACTAATATATACTTCTGAAGTGTTTGGTAAAATTCCTCATAGACACTGCTTTCTGGCTACAGCTGACTTTTATAACTCCTTCTTTATATGCCTACATTTACACTTTCCATTTCACTTCTCATTTCTTTCTTTGGTTCATATCCCTTTTGCTATTTTCTCTTGCCTTTACATGCCTTTTCAGGAAACCTTGAATAAATCCCCAGTATTGGCAAGCCATCATAATGGACAATAGGTAAGTATGTAAGGCAAATGAGCAAATGGTGCTCAACTCTATTCTCATTTATAGTCCTCTCCCTTCCTTCTATTTTTTTTTTCTCTTTTGCTATTTTTGTTTATCACCATTGCATTTTATATTCTTGGGGGTCCATTACCCTGAACATTATGTAAAATTATTATGCATAGAAGTAGTCTCTAACCAACAGACTTGTCAATCTTTCACACTAAGTTTCTTGCACTGGTTAATCTTTTTAAAATTTCATTCAGTTCAAGGGAAAATGAATCCCAGTTATATTCGTTTTTAATAAGTAACTAACATTAATTTTAAATTTATCTTCTTAACATTCAATGTCCAAATGATGACATTTAAATTTCATCAATTTCAATAGTATGATAAATCTCATCTTAATGAAACTTTCATGTTTTTGTGTGTGATATCTATGTGTATATGTGTGTATATGTCTATATGTCTCTCTCCTCTCTTTCTCTCTCCATATATATAATCTATATAATACATATATATTGCTAGGTCAAAGTTTAAAAGTGAGAGAGATAAAGAACTCTCTATATAGGGAAAAAGGGATTTCACAACGCAATATGTTTTAATGCAAAAATGGTTTCGTGGTTCTTCCATACAATTTAAAACCAAACATACCAAAAGTTCTGTAAATTTAGAGCACAATAAAAATACATGGCTGGATGCTTGAGCCTGACTGCTTGAAATCAAATTCTATTCTCATTTCTTTTCCTATTTTTTCTTCTTCTTTTTTAAAATTTATTGTCAAAGTGACGTACAGAAAGGTTACACTTTCATAAGTTAGGCCTTGGGTACATTTCTTGTAATGTTTGTTACCTCTTTCCTCATTCCTCCCTCCCCTTTTCCCTCTCCCCCATGGGTTGTTCAGTTGGTTTACACCAAATGGTTTTGCAAGTATTGCTTTTGGAGTCCTTTGTCTTTCTATCCGTTGTCTCTCGATTTTTATATTCCCTTTTACTTCCTTAGTTCTAATACCAGTATACACAGTATCCAGTGTACTCAGATAAGATACAGTGTTAGTACGGGTACAACCACAGGAAGGGAATACAAAAGGATCATCAACAATAGAAGCTATGGTTTCACATGTCATGTTGAAAGTGATTACAACAGTGCTATAACACTGTTTCCATAACATAAAATTCATTTCACTTAGCATCATATTATGCATTCATAGGGGCATAGCCATATAGCCCCCTCAACAAGTGGGCTAAAGACTTAAAAAGAGACTTCTCTGATGAGGAAATGATAATGGCCAAGAGACACATGAAAAAGTGCTCTACATCACTGGTCATAAAAGAAATGCAAATCAAAACAACATTGAGATTCCACCTCACTCCAGTAAGAATGTTCATTATAAGGAAAACTAACAATAACAAATGCTGGAGTGGGTGTGGCCAAAAGGGAACCCTACTTCATTGTTGGTGGGAATGTAAACTGGTTCAGCCACTCTGGCCAGCGGTATGGAGATTCCTCAGAAGGCTAAACGTAGAACTCCTCTATGACCCAGCAGCCCCACTTTTGGACATCTACCCAAAAGACCACAAACAAGAACACACTAAAGCCACCAGCACAACAATGTTCATTGCAGCACAAATTGTCATATATGGAACCAACTCAGATGCCGCTCAGTAGATGAATGGATCAGAAAAATTTGGTACATATACACAATGGAGTTTTGTGCCTCTATCGTAGGTAATGGAAGGACTTGGAAAAAATTTTACTAAGTGAAGTGATCCAGACCCAAAGAAATATAGACTCTATAATCTACCTCATAGGTAATAATTAGCACAGGTTTAGGCTAGTCACAGCAGAGGATCACAAGAGTCTATTCTCATTTCATAATAGTATCACCTTGGCAATTCATTTCACCCCTTGTGCCTCTTTTCTGTCATCTGTGGAATGCAGATCCCAAGAGTCTCTGACTGGTAGAGTTTTTCTAAGGATTAGATGAACTAATATCTCCGAGTCGCTTAGGACCTGGTAACATAGGAAATATGGTACAAGTTTGGTCAATAAAAATAAATTAGTAGGGTTTAGAGTACTCTGAGACAGATTTTTTTCCCAAGTAAACTAAATTAAAAAGAGAAAATTCTTGATAATTATAAATGTGCCAATTCAGGGTTTTATAATGATTAACTTTTTTGTTCTTAAATACTGCATGTCTTTTCTAGAATATCTACACCCAAGGAAAACATAGGAGGTGCTATCCATACCACCCATTAGAAAACCATGCTGGAAATCAGGGAAGAACAATGTGAAGATTTTGGAATCAAATCCACGAACTGGTACAATATACACACATTCTACAAATCTACAAACTGCTACAAATCTACAAACAGTCTAGCTTGAATGCTTATAGAATTTGCAAAGTACAAAAAGGAAAATTTCACTTCAGAACATCTAGCCAGTAAGCAAATATCAATTGGACTAAAAATTTATTTGCAAATTTATTCTTTAATTTGACACATTGAAGGGTAATTCTGGAGAGACCATGATACATATTGTAGCCTTCAGGAAGTTCACTCTTGAGAAAGAATAAAACATTCATTAAAATGACTATTTTATGCTTTAATGAAGACATAAATCACGAAATTATTATGCCACTGTAGGAGAGAAATAACAGGAATAAACAATATAGACTTCCAAAAAGAAATAGAAACTTAAACACATAAAGAAGAAGACTGATTAAAGTGACATCTCTAGTTATGTGCACTCCAAGCAAAGCAATCAAGCAATATTAAAACATAAAATGACTCATGAATACAGCTTTCAACATCACTGGAAGAGACTCAACCTGATCATAAAATGCATGGGAAGAAGTGAGGCAAAGTACTACAGGTGCACAGGCACTGAGAGGATCTTGAAATAAATTCTGTGGCATTGGTGAGAAATGCATACATCTCATAGAACCAAAGAAATGCTCCACAAAAATCAGCAAACTTGGCAATTATGAGGAGCAAATACCCTTGGAGAGCACATGGATATAAAGGTTCTAAGAAATCTCAAAGAAGACTAGGAATGTGGCTTAGTCTTGGGTTTGATTCCTCAGCACCACATGAATAGAAAAAGCTAGAAGTGATGCTGTGGCTCAAGAAGTAGAGTGCTAGCCTTGAGCAAAAAGAAGCCAGGAATAGTGCCCAGATTCTGAGTCCAAGCCCCAGGACTGACAGACAGAAAGAGAGAGAGAGAGAGAGAGAGAGAGAGAGAGAGAGAGAGAGAGAGATCATACAGAAAAGAAAACATTTTTCAAATGTATTGCATGGATAATTCCAAATTTCATTGTTAGGAAAATTGTCCCAAGATGAATTCAGAGAATACTTTTAACAGCAGTAGAAAGTTACTTTGCTTTCGATATGGGAGATAGATTTGAGAAGAAAAACGTGTTCAGGAAAAACAGTCAGGAAATAACTATATTACTACATAAGGAAATGGTAGTGATAGGTCAATAATGAAATCATTAAGAGTTAGAAGTAGAACAGAGGGAAAGAGCAGAGTTTAAAATAACCCAAAGCCTCTATCATTTAAAATCACTACACAAATACTTATTTCTTGCCTTGCATGTGTCTAACTCACTCTCTCTCAATCGCACCTTCTTGTGATTGTATCTACACTATCTCTGTAATCTTATCTGAGTGTATGGGAAACAGTGTGTACTGGTATTAGGATTAGGAAATTCAAAGGGAATACCAAAATTGAGAGACAAAGGGTAAAATAAGAGAAACAACAACAAAAGCAATACTTGCAAAACTGTTTGGTGTAAGTGAACTGAACACCACAGGGGGGGGAAAGGGGGAGGGGGGAGGGGGGTATGAGGGACAAGGTAACAAACAGTACAAGAAATGCATCCAATGCCTAACGTATGAAACTGTAACCCCTCTGTACATCAGTTTTACAATAAAAACTTTAAAAAAATGTTAAATTTCTCTTTAAAAAATCGCATACATGAGAGAGAGAAAGAGAGAGACTGAGAGACAGACACAGAGAGAGAAAGGTTTAAAAATAATTCATGGGGGCTGGGGATATAGCCTAGTGGCAAGAGTGCCTGCCTCGGATACACGAGGCCCTAGGTTCGATTCCCCAGCACCACATATACAGAAAACGGCCAGAAGCGGCGCTGTGGCTCAAGTGGCAGAGTGCTAGCCTTGAGCGGGAAGAAGCCAGGGACAGTGCTCAGGCCCTGAGTCCAAGGCCCAGGACTGGCCAAAAAAATAAATAAAAATAAAAAAATAATTCATGGAATTATCTTCAGGGAACTTATAGACAAGTAAAGAATGTTAAACAACAAAAAAATAAATATGTGCTAGACTCTCAGACTTTGCTTTCTTAAAGTAACTTTCATTGTATGTCATTGTGATTTATAGCATGATGATGGTGGATACATATAGATAGCAAAATGGTTATTAGAGACAGGCAGAATAATGTTATCTATCTTCACACTGTTATTTTTTTTGTTTGGCAAGAGCAACTAAAATCTTACTTATAGAAAATCTCTAGTACAAAACAATTTTCTTAACTTTGTTCTTCAAATTGTACATTAGAGATTCAACTAGCTCATTCTTTATATTCTACTCTCCACCCTTTCACCATCTCCTTATTTCTTCTCCATTGATTCTTCTAGCCTCCCTCCCCCTTCCCCTGACACACAGTTAACAGCTTAGTTTTGTCTTTGAAGGTGTTGTTTTTAAATACATATATAAGTGAGAAGATACAATATTATTTTTATGTGTTTCAATGCCAGCCTATCCAGAAAAGTCCATGAGACTCTTTTAAAATTTATTTTATTGTATAGGTGATGTACAAAGGGATTACAGTTACATAAGTAAGGTAATGAGGACATTCCTTTTCAAGCAGTGTTATCCCCTTCATTCTCTCCAGCTTTGCCTCCCTCCTAATTCTCTCCTCCCCAAGTTGTAAGGTTCATTTCTAACACAGATAGTGTTTAGTGAGTATCTCTGTTGCAATAAGTCCCACCTTTTCTGTGATTCCCCTCTCATTCCCCAAATCAGATAAACTTATATACAAAACAAAGGGCACCAAAATTAGAAATAGTTTCCACAGAGAATAAACCAGAGGAGAAAAAGAAAGACAAAAGCTATAACTGAAAACAGTACATAAAAAACACAACAACTTCTTTTTTCCAGATCATGAAGTTCATTTCCATCAGCATCATTTTATATGGTCATATGTACACAATTATTGGACTATTATTATTTTCTGCTAGGATTCTCTCTCCTAAGCATATACTAATTATTACAAATGAGAGAAACTATGGAGCCTTATGTTTTTCGGGTCTGGCTTACTATGGTTATTATGATTTTTTTCGATTCTTTCCATTTCCTTACAAATGGGCGAAGTAATTATTTCTGATGTAAGTATAGAATTCCATTGTGTATATGTACCACATTTTCTTGATCTATTCATCTACTAAGGGGCATATGGGTTGGTTCCATATCTTAGCTATGGTAAATAATGCTGCAAGAAACATAGTTGTGCTGGTAGCTTTAGTGTGGCCTTGTTTGTGGACATTTGTGTAAATGCTCAGAAATGGGATTACTGGGTCTTAGGGGAGCTCTATGTTTAGTCTTTTGAGGAACCTCCATACTGTTTTTCAGAGATTATGAACAAGTTTACATTCCCAACAGTGTAGTAGCTTTCCGTTTTTGGCCACATCCCCACTAGCATATGTTGTTGTTAGTTTTCTTGATAACAGCCATTCTAACAGGGGTGAGGGGGAATTTCAATGTTGTTTTGATTTGCACTTTTATGGCCAGAAATGTTGACCATCTCTTCATGTGTCTACTGATCATTCTTATTTCCTCTAGAGAAGTCTTTTTAAAAATTATTTAGCCCACTTACTAATGGGGTGGATGTTTCTCTGAGTATTTGTTTTCAGGGTTTTAATTTTTGGAACTCTAAGTATCTTTTGGATATAAGGCCCTTGTTGTTGTATATCTAATGAAGATCTTCTCCCAATCTGTTAGCTTTCTGTATATCTGGCTAGCTATTTCTTTTGCCATGCAGAAGTTCTAAAGTTTAGTGCAGTGTCTTTTATCTAAGCTCTCTTTGATTTGTTTTGTTTCTGGATCTTTATTTAGGAAATGTTGAACTGTACCTGTTTTCACTCTCCCTTCTGTAATATTTTCATGGTATCTGCTCTTACCTGAAGGTCTTTGATACATTTGGAATTGATTCTAGTGCAGGATTATATATATATATATATATATATATATATATATATGTATATATATATAGATATATATATACATATATATAATATAATATATAATATAATATAATATAATATATTATAATAATATATAATAATATAATATAATATAATAATATAATATAATAAAATAATATAATATAATATAATAATAATATAATATAAAATAATATAAATAATATAAATAAATATATATAAATAAATATAAATATATAAATAAATATAAATATAAAAAAATAAATATAAATAAATAAAATAATATAAATAATATAAAAATAATATAATAATAATAATATAATATAATAATATAATAATAATATAATATAATATAATATAATATAATATAGATATAGATATATATATACATATATATATATATCGATCTAAGTTCAGCTTTCTACATGTGTATAGCCAATTTTGCAAGCATCGTATGTCGAAGTCTGTCTTTCTTCCATCCTGTGTTTTGGGCTCCCTTATCAAAGATTAGGTCACCATAGCTCTGTGGGTTCATTTCTGAGAGTACAATTCTATTCCATTGGTCCTTAGGCCTGTTCATGTGTCAGTACCAAGTTGTTTTTATAACTATGGATTTATAATAGAGTTTGAAGTTTGGTTTTGCTATTCCTCAAGCACTGTTCTTACGGCTAAGAACTGTTTTAGCTATTCAGGTCTTCTATTATTCCATATGAATTTTTGGATTGCTGAAGATGAAATTCTTTTGCTGTTCTACTCTATTTAGTAAAATGGTGTGCATGTTCATCCATGACAAAGGAAATTTCTTTTTTTTAGATCTTTCATTTTTTAAAGTTAAGGAATAGTCATTGCAAATGTGTATATATACATATATGTGTATATATACACAGACATACACACATTAATGTTTCCATTGGAATTTTATGGTAATTGAGTTAAATGAATATATTGTAGAATATAAAATCAGTAGCATTTATTTTAAAAATTTATTTCGGGCTGGGGATATAGCCTAGTGGCAAGAGTGCCTGCCTCGGATACACGAGGCCCTAGGTTCGATTCCCCAGCACCACATATACAGAAAACGGCCAGAAGCGGCGCTGTGGCTCAAGAGGCAGAGTGCTAGCCTTGAGCGGGAAGAAGCTAGGGACAGTGCTCAGGCCCTGAGTCCAAGGCCCAGGACTGGCCAAAAAAAAAAAAAAATTATTTCCTAGTTAAAAATATACTAAGGTAACAATCCATTTTAATTACATCAAAGTAATAATATATCTAAAATACATTTAATTTGAAAAAAGATTAGTACACTAAAACTTATAAAACATCTGTGACAGGAAATGATGAAAAGAAAAATAGTGGAAGGACATATTTCTATAGTGAGAAGAAGAAATAGCGTTTTTTAACATGTCCAGAATGTTTTCTGAGCCTATTTTCCCTCTGTGGCATAATCCATTATTTTCTGATATCAAACCTAAGGTCCTATTCCCTCTGAGCTTCTTGTCTAGAAAAGATGGCATTTATTTGTACCTAAAAATGAGTTTAAATAGATGCATTTTTCTCTTATGTATTTCTAATTTAAACATGAATGTTTCAAAGTCTTAGTTATTGTCAATGATGATGAGATGATTGCAGAACTGTAAATATATCCTCAGCAGTTACATTTCTCTGGTCAGATACAGAATAGGTCATGCTGTAATTCTGTTTTCAATTTCTGATGATTCTTCACACTCATCCTATAAATGACTCTTTTGGGACACTTAGTCTTAAACATTAACTGTAAGTGGTTTAATAGAATCATGCACACATAACATTTGGTTCATCAAATTTAGGACTGATTTTCTTGATAATACTAGCAAAATCAGAAAACAAATTTCATTACAACCAGCTTTAGGTTAGTTAATTATGGAAGGATTTACTAGCAGTTCTCAGAATTAATTTAGAATGAACTTAGAACAATTTTATTATCTTGATTAAAGAAAGGATTTAATTTAAATCAACCCAATAGCTAGTAAATTTAATTAAATTTTACCCAAAGAAAAATATTTATTTGCCATTCTATTGTTTACAAATGTAAAATGAACAAGATTTTTAGAAGATATAATTAAGTTCTAAAAACAGTATATTTACAGTTTTACAAATGACAAATTGATTATTTTATTTACCGTAGATACCTAAATATGACATTTAATAATGTCAGTAATCTGTTCTAAAAATAAATTATGTAGGCCTAAAGTCAATTATAACATCAAGGTCTAGATTCTCTTTTCATTGTTTTAAAAATAGGATTTTTATTTTTTCTTGGGCTGGCTTAAGACTCAGAATGTTTTAATTATAATATATCTTGGAGAAGTTGTTCAATGATTATGCCTAATTGATATTCTAAAACCCCATTGTTACCCAAACATCAAATCTCAGTTGCTTCAAATGAATCCTGAACAGAGGGCATGGTTAATGAACTGAGACATTAATATACAATATTTTAATATGCAAAATATATTAGATAGAAATTAAGATTCTGGATGACAGTAAATATGAGAGCATGTATTAGTGCCAGCTCCTTTCTGTTAGGTAAGAATTAATACTTAAAAACTTTCATGCAAGGAAATCCATTATATTAAGTAAAAATATTTCTATTATATTAAGTAAATATATTTCTAATTTTTTCATGTTGTATCTAGACTTCCACAAACTCACACAAAAAGAAGATTCCCAAATATAGCAAAGTCTTCCCTTATAACACAGGCTCTCAACTGTTATTTTGGTGTTATTGTGCACACAGGAGGACACATCATTAATATGCTTTACTTTGTGTTTTAAGGTAAAAGTGATGTAGACAAGGGTTGCCAGTTCATAAATCATAATGAGTACATTTCTTTTTGAACAATGTCATCTTATCCTTCACTTTCTCCCAGTTTTTTTCTCCCAATATGCCCCCCAAGTTGTATAGTTGAATGTTAACATAGTATTATGATTGCTGCATTTGTTCACCCTTTGTCCCACCATTACTGTGCTCCCCCATTACTCTTCCCAAAACAGACTTTTAAATAACTTACATAAAAGACAAAAGGTAGAGAAAACAAAAACAGCGACACAGTGAGACCAAAAGAAGATAATCTTAGGAGAGGATCACACAGGCTCAATCACTTTATGTGCATATAAAATTATGCCTATCTAAATAAACTCCAAGAAATAGAAACAAGTTTTTTTTTTATTGTACTCTTGTGGTTCATTTTGTTAATTTATTTGTTGTTTTTGTTTTTCCTTTTTCCTTTTGTCACTTTTTTATTTCTATACCCTTTGTCCTATATGTAAGTTGCTGATTTGCTGAGAGAAAGGAGAAGAATAGAAATGGTGGGACAAAGGGTGAACTAATTCACCAGTCATACTCACTAGACATTATGCTGGAAAGAAACGTGGTGAGGAAGGAGTTGGGTGGGAAAACAACTGGGAGAAAATGAAGGCAAGGTGACACTGTTCAAAAAGAAATGTACTTATTACCTGACTTA
Source organism: Perognathus longimembris pacificus (assembly GCF_023159225.1). Taxonomy (NCBI): domain Eukaryota; kingdom Metazoa; phylum Chordata; class Mammalia; order Rodentia; family Heteromyidae; genus Perognathus; species Perognathus longimembris. The sequence continues at coordinate 112,210,951 of NC_063162.1, forward strand.
TGTTACTGTAGCCCCTCTGTACATTACAATTATATATGTATATATATATATACATATATATAATTTAATATGATCATGTGCACATAGCTATTGAGACTTTGGGATCCTCTCCTACAAATATCCTCTGGTCTCACTCTGTGAATGTATAATGTCCTGTATAATTTATCATATTCACCTGCATTATTTATGTCTTTTACCATCTAGTGTGTTTCCTTGTAGATTTATAAACACAATCTAGTTACAAGTGAGAGAAACTATGCAATCTATGGTCCTTTGGGTCTTGCTTACTTGACTTAATATAATTTTTTCTAAATCTTTCCTTTTCCTTATGAATGGAACAATAACATTCTTACTGATGGAAAAGTAGAAATCCATTGTGTCTATATAAATTTTCTTGATCCATTTGCCCATTGATAGGCATCTAGGTTGATTCCATATCTTCCCTGAAATAAACAATGCTGTGATGAACATAGTTGTGCTAATACCTTCAGTGTAGCCTTGTTTATAGTCTATTGGATAAATGCTGATGTGTAGAATTACTAAGCCACAGGGAAGCTATAAGTTTAGTCTTTTGATGAACCTGTATGCTGCTTTCCAGAGTGTACACCAACAGTGTAGTAGAGTTCCCATTTGTCCACATCCCCGTCAGGATCTGTTTTTATTAGTTTTCATGTGTGTGTGTGTGTGTGTGTGTGTGTGTGTGTGTGTGTGTGTGTATGTGTGTATACATATATGTATGAATATATGTGCATATATACATATATATGATAAGGAAATGAGAATACTGAGAGTGAAAAAGGTATATATGTGTGTGTTCTGTGTAGAAAACATATATGCTTGCATAAATACATGTCTTTGTTATGTAACATATATACATGAATACATCACAATGAATCCCACCCACCAAAAAAAAAAACTGTTGGGAAGTGAGAAAAGGATGACAAAGAGGAATGTATAGATATATGGAAATATCACAATGAAATGCCCTCATATTACAAATGTGTTTGTCATATGCAATACTGGAAAAATAAACACATTTCAAAAGAAACATAATTTAATTTATAAAAACAGATGAAGTGTTGAAATTATGAAAATGGAAAAATATGACATTGACCAAGATACAATGTATTCATAAATTGCTTTGTTAAATGGCAATTCCTTGTAGAATTACTTAAAGGTAATAATAAAAACAAGAAATAGCAATAGTAAATAAATAAAATAAAGACTAAAACGATTATGGAAATTGACATATGTGATCATACTTTCTAAGACAGAAAACCTACATCATTATAGGTAAATATCCACTAGGCAAGTCACTCTGCAGGAAAGCCTGAGGGGAAATCCTGGCTAGAGTTTTATTCACAGCTATAAAATTACGTGAGTTGACAGTTGAAGCTACATGATCTTATAAAATCTGAAGATGGATCATTTCCTGAGAAGTCAAATTGGAACTTTAAATGCCTTCCCATCTGCTTCTTCATTGGCATTATTTGCAACCAGGAATCAGATTTCTAGTCCTCACCGCTTCCAATCTGGAGCATAACTATTCCAATGAAAATGTTCCCCAGGTCCAAAACTTACCTTTTTTGTCTTTTATGATTTCAAAGTAATTTGGTCAATTTATTTAAAACATCCATACCACAGATTTCTTTGGATGAAAGTTAAATATATAGATACACTATATTTACTATTAGTACATCTGTATCCAGGAAAATAATGTCCATTTCCCACTCCAAAATTTGCAAAACTACTCAGATAGCTTAGTTTCCTTTAATTTATTTAAAATGTGAATGCTTTACACAACAAAAAATAACTTTCACATTTTTGTAAATTTACAAGGCATTTCTTAAGATCAGACATTAATCCTGCAAATCCGTCATAGAATTTGTATCCTCTAAAGGTCTCAAAGCCAAAGTAGTCCAAAGATTCTGTAATCAGCCACTATTATCAATCTAGCGTATTTTCATGTGGTGCAGTAATATGGAGAAGCCAGTCATTCTTATCATCAAATATTCTTCTCCCACAGAGAAGGAAGTCTCACATAATAGAGAAATATATTATGAAAATATGTAAATAGTCTTCTGTATTCTTCTTTAAAAGCTTATTGAATTCATTTCAAGAAAGACTAACATTACGAGGTGCATGGTTTACAACTTAGTGATGTCCAGAATTATATGGCATGAAAATTGCAGTAATACTTATGTGGGATCTGGAGCCAGATAGCTGGGATTTGGGAGGTTTTATTTTTTTCTGAGATAGAGGCTCACAAATTTTTGTGCATGGGCTGGCTTCAAATGATTATTTTCAAGATCGCAGCCTAGTGAGTAGCTGTCATTGCAGGTGTGAGACATCAACAGTCAACCTGATATTTGTAATTCACCTATATTTAATCTTTGTCTTCTTTGGCAAGTGATCAACTCTATTCTTTCACTTTTCTGTTTATAAAAAAGAAATAATAATACCCCTGATGTCATCATAATGCAAATGTGAATTTATGTGTGATAAATGACAAAATAGTGCCTAGCTTATAGATAGTATCATATAGACATTAGATATTATGTTTATTGTTTGTTATTGTCACTGTTGTATTATCCACAAGTCTTTCAGTTATAGTTTCACATGCAAACAAATTATTAAAGAAATGAAAATACTCATTTTACTATTCCTGCAGATTTCTATAATGAGAAAGGAGAATGCAATTAGGTATTTCCATTTAACACTTGTCAAAGGAAAATAATACTGAACTTTTGTTCTATTATAGTGCCTGGACATCTGTAATATTAATCAATAATTTAAAGGTAGATAATAAATATTTTATGAGTTATAGCTGTGGTCAATCACTAATAATTCCCAGTTATGTGTAATGCCAATAAATATTTAATATCATTAGCCAAAGATGATCAAGGTGTAGAGCAAAAGAGAATTGTAAAGGTACAATTTATTTTGAAGAAAAACTCCTCTCCATGTCCACAGCAGAATTGACCATTAAATATAAAAGGCAACCAGCTTTAAGTTGCCATAACATCATCAGACAGATATAGCTATTTCTACACACTCATGGTGATGGCATTTGTTTATAAAGTAAACTTTTTGACATGATGTCCTACTAAATTGTCATTCTTAGGATATTTCAATTCCATGAGATCCAATTTATATTGTCTTAAAGATGATTTTGTTCTTAATGAAACACTTAGAATTTAGGATGGATTTCAATACACTTTGTCAAACCTTAAACCTACATTCTCTTGGCTTTTCTCTGTTCATGCCTCACCCATAGCCAGTGTGGTGTCAGCCAGCATAGCAAGTTGTCTGAAACAGTATCAAGTCCTACCAGCCAGGTAGTATATCTTCTGGAAGACAGATGCATTTTCTTCCTCACAGCAAAAGCTTGAGTTTCATGAAGTTAGTACCAATAGGTTAAACATTCATTTTTGACCAATTACTCTACTCTCTGTGATTTTGTTGGAATGGTTTTAAGTACTAACTAGTAACGCTAAAGGCAGAATCCGTGATAAGAAAGCAACCAGATACATGCACCACAATCATCTAATTTTTTCATGTGAAATGTTACTTCCTATTTAAGTTTATAATTTACTTCTTGGAATTACATCCCAAACATTAAAAAGACTTAATTCTGCCATGAGCTAAGATTCCAAACAATTGCTGAAAATGAAATAGTAGAACTCAAAATATATACTTGATTTTTCTCCAGGTTTTGATTTAGATATTATTATGAAACTAGGCCTTAGTCGAGCACCTGATGTTCACACCTGTAATCCTAGCTATTTAGGAGGCTGAGATATGAGAATCGTGGTTCAAAGGCAGCCCAGGCAGGAAAGCCGTTGAGAATCTTGTCTCCAATTAACCACCAGAAAACTGGAAATGGCGCTGTGGCTCAAGTGGGAGAGTACTGCCTTGAGCTGAAGAGCTCAGAGACAACGCCAGGCCTGGAGTTAAGCCCCAAGATGGAGGAAAGAGAGAAAGACAGAGAGAGAGAGAGAAAGAGTGAGGGAAGGGGGGAGGGAGGAAGAGAGGGAGGAAGGCAGGGAGGAAGAGAGGGGGGAAGAGAAAGAAAGAAAGAAAGAAAGAAAGAAAGAAAGAAAGAAAGAAAGAAAGAAAGAAAGAAAGAAAGAAAGAAAGAAAGAAAGAAAGAAGGAAGGAAGGAAGGAAGGAAGGAAGGAAGGAAGGAAGGAAGGAAGGAAGGAAGGAAAGAAGGAAAGAAGGAAAGAAAGAAAGAAAGAAAGAAAGAAAGAAAGAAAGAAAGAAAGAAAGAAAGAGAAAAAGGAAAGAAAGAAACCAAGACTGAGATTTCTATTCAACTATTCCCTTGTGTTTGACACACTCAAAATTCCATCAATAGGGTAAAATCAGGGGTCATTGAATATAACCGAGCCCGAAAAGTTGACTTCATAGTTGAACTTTTAAGTTTAGTTTATATCTATTACTATTTGAATTAGTACTTATTAAGGTAATGTAAATACCTGCTTCAAAAATATATTTAAACCATATTTTAATAAATACATATTTAAGTATTTAAGATATGTTATTTAAATTTAATGTTTTCTTACTAATTTTGTGATATCATTTTAAGTATTTGGATAAAGAAATACATTTTGGGGGCTGGGGATATAGCCTAGTGGCAAGAGTGCGTGCCTCGGATACACGAGGCCCTAGGTTCGATTCCCCAGCACCACATATACAGAAAACGGCCAGAAGCGGCGCTGTGGCTCAAGTGGCAGAGTGCTACAGCCTTGAGCGGGAAGAAGCCAGGGACAGTGCTCAGGCCCTGAGTCCAAGGTCCAGGACTGGCCAAAAAAAAAAAAAAAAAAAAGAAATACATTTTGAATTTCCATTACTTTTTTACCAACATTTTATTATGAGAAAATTGCTGATCTATTCAAAGACAGTCAAAATAACATGCAATTACATCTATACTTTTAAATAATGTATGAATAAATCTTAATTCTGAATTCTATTTTTCAGTACATTCATATCTGATTTTATTTTCTGTATTCAACTTATATAGAACTTCTATATTTCCAATTATTTTAGCACCAAAAGTCTTTATTACTCATTGTCTTCAAGAAACCTTGGTAATTTTAATTAGTCTAAACCAGTTAATACTGTAATATTTATTTATATTTTTCAGATCAGGGTTTATTATTACTTTCAAATTATATTCTCACATATACTTATCAAAGGCTAAATTGCTGTCTATGTTTATGAGACATTATAGATGTCTTTACTCATTGAATCCTAAGAATTTTATAAGACTTATGGTCTTTTGTGAGGTTTTTTTTTTCAAAATGGATAAATTTTGTCTACATGACTACTTTAAAAATTCAAGTACTTGTTAATGTATAGAGTAAATCAAAAAAGGTACATTGAGACTACTGGTGGCTCATTTCTGTGATCATATCTACTTAGAAAGCTAATATCAGGAAAATCAGTTTGAGGACAGCCCAAATAAGAAGTTCATGAGATTCCCATCTTAAACCAAGTGCCTTGCATTACACATATGGATCAAAAAGATGATGTGCATTTCCCGAACATATGGGAAATTTCCACAAATGCATACATATGCATGCAAAGTAATAATAGGTTTAAAAGTGTAAAGTTCTTCCATTTTTATCAATGTGGGTGATCCTGAAGGATATTATGATAAGTGAAATTTCCCAGGTATAAAAGACAAATTTTATATTTTCTGACTAACCTGTAGAAGATTTTTTTAAGATGACTGTGGGGCTAGATTTACCTCCCCTGGTGCGGAGATGCTAAGCTTACTCCCTTATCAGTGCTCCCTTTTTCACCCTCTCCCCTGGGCACCCGACCAGCGGGCAGCCAAGGTGGAGAAAAGGGACACGAGCTAGCCTAAGGTGCACATGGCCGAATGAGATCCCCTTTTCCTCCCTCCTTACCCACCAAGGAGACCAGGCACAAACGGATCTCGGAGACGCTTCGGAGAGCAATCCAATTTAATCGGGAGGGGCTCACAGTAATATAGTAGTGATGACGAGGATTGAGCATGAGCTGGCGATAGGCTGGCAAGCTTGTCCATCCAAGAGCAGTTCCCAAGGACCTCCCTCATGGGCTAACGTCACTTCCCATAGTACTGCCCTCTGGGCAAAGCCTTCGAAAGGAGAGCACACGTACTCACTGGTGCAAGGTGGGGGATGGTCTCAAAGCTACCTCTTCTGGTTCCGGACCCAGAAGGAGACAGGTGTGGCTCACTTCCACACTGCCCCAAGGCTGGGGTAAGGGCGGAGTCTCGGGAGCGCTCTCCTCACCCATCCCCCCTTAAGGCCAAGATGAATCCCCAACAGATGACCTCATAGAAATCAAGAATTTAATTCTGATACTCAGAATTGATAAATGAGGGAACAGGAAAAGTTCCAAAATTACTATTGAGAGAAAAGAATTCTAATAATCTCTAGAACATCAAGGTATGATCAACATTAAAAATTTACTATATGTTCAAAAAAGGTAGAGGATGTCTCATAATAAAGAAGTGACCAACACTTGAAGTGATAAATGTAAGTTACCCTGATTTTATCATAACACATTGCATGTATGTACTGAGCTATCACATTTAAGTCCACACATATGTAAAATTATCATGTATACATTTAAGGAAATCTAATATTTTTGTTGGAAACAAGAAATGTACTCACTGCCTTATTTATATAATTGTAACCCCTATTTACATCACCTTGATAATAAAATTTAATTAAAAAATAAGTTTGAGAAAAATCTAACTACTACTTCTGATGAGCTCAACTAATAATAGCAGAGTAGCAAGACACACAGAAGAATAATTTACTCCTACAGTTCTTGCAATGTCTTCTCAGTTGTGCAGAGAGAAAATGGACTGAATTCTGGTAACTCAATGAGGTAGATAGAGACTGATTGAAATTTGCAAACTTTTTTTACAAAATAGAATTATTTCTGTGTATTCAGAATCTAGAAATCAACACCACGCTAGAAAGATGTTGCATAAAGAAAAAGAAGAAAGACAAGTGAAGCAACAGAACTCTCATATGCTCATAAATAAGTACAGCCAATTTGTTTTGTTTTGCTTTTGTTGCCAGTCCTGGGGCGTTGACTCAGGGCCTGAGCACTGTCCTTGGCTTCTTTTTGCTCAAGGCTAGAACTCTGCCACTTGAGCCACAGTGCCACTTCTGGCCGTTTTCTGTATATGTGGTGCTGGGGAATTGAACTCAGGGCTTCATGTATGCGAGGCAAGCACTCTTGCCACTAGGCCATATCCCCAACCCCAAGTACAGCCAATTTGGAAACCAGTACAGAGATTCCTCAAAAACTAAAGACTCTAACATATGAAACTGTAACTTCTCTGAACATCAATTTGACAATAATTAAAAAAAAAAAAAAACTAAAGACTGCTGTCAGGGAGTTCAAACTCTTTCAGGAGAACAGTTTGTATAAGAAATTTTCTCTCAAAGCAAATGTATCTCTTTTCATTATGGCATTGTTCTCAACTTCTTCAAGAGCTCTGGGATACATAGCAGATATAAAAAAAAAACCCAGCTTAATCAGTATCAGTTAATAAAATGAACAAAACAATGTCAGCATAAAGGAATAGTGACTATAACTGGTGCTTTAGGTTGAAAAGTTGCTGAAAGACTTCACAGAGAAGTCAATAATTGCATTGGGACTTGAATAATAAAGAGAGAGACAGATTTTTTTTTTTTGCAAAATGGTAAAGAAAATGTTTTATTCATTTTAATACAGATAATGCTCATAAAAACATTTTTTGGTGTAATTGAAATCTATACCCTTAATTTTAGCTGCTACAGAGTTCTCCCCTACAGTGTCATTTTGGTAATGACCAAGAAATACCATGAAACCACCAATGTCCTAAAATATTTACCAGGGCTAGAATCAGAGTCTTTCAGGTAAAATTTCCATTTGCTAGTAGAAATTAACATCAATGGAAAAAAACATAACTTATTTATAGATAGCATCCTTTTTATCTATATTGGACATTTTATACAAACCCCTAGCCTTCATTATATTTTTATGTCTGAGGAATTCAAGACAAACATACCTGTGATTAGTAAAGGTGTATGTATCTTTGATGCTATTAAAAACACATAAAAGATGCAAAATATTTTAAGAATATGAAGCACCTATAAGTAAATATCAGATAATATTTGTAATTATGGAAAAGGCATATGTTGCTTATAAGTCTAAACACAGAAAACTGCACATTACAAATAAAGTGTATATAATACATTAAAAATATTTTATATAGTGCATAACATATGTCTGTTAGTTTCCATCTCACCTACTTTTATTTATTTTTTTGTTAAATTTTTATTGTCAAACTGAAGTACAGAGAGTTTACACTTTCATACGTTAGGCATTGGATACATTTCTTGTACTGTTTGTTACCTCCTCCCTCATTCCCTCCTTCCCCTCCCCTGTTCCCTGTTCAGTTGCTTTACACCAAATGATTTTGCAAATATTGCTTTTGTAGTCATTTGTCTTTTTATCCTGTGTCTCTCGATTTTGGTATTCCCCTTCACTTTCCTAGTTCTAATACCAGTAGACACGATTTCCAATGTACTCAGATAAGATACGGTGATAGTGCAGGTACAACCACAGGAAGGGGATACAAGAGGATCATCAACAATAGAAGCTACAGTTTCACATGGCTTGTTGAAAGTAATTACAACAGTGATATAACAGTCATTTCCATAGCATGGAGTTCATTTCACCTAGCATCTTCTTATTTGTTCATAAGGGTTTAGCAATTGGGCTCTTGTGATCCTCTGCTGTGCCTAGCCTAAACCTGTGCTAATTATTCCCTATGAGGGAGACCATAGAGTCCATGTTTCTTTGGGTCTGGCTCACTTCACTTAGTATAACTTTTTCCAAGTCTTTCCATTTCCTTACAAATGGGGCAATGTCATTCTTTCTGATAGAGGCATAAAATTCCATTGTGTATATGTACCACATTTTCCTGATCCATTCGTCTACTGCGTGGCATCTGGGTTGGTTCCAAATTCTAGCTATGACAAATTGTGCTGCGATGAACATTGTTGTGCTGGTGGCATTAGTGTGTTCTTGTTTGTGGTCTTTTGGGTAGATGCCCAAAAGTGGGGCTTCTGGGTCATAGGGGAGCTCTATGTTTAGCCTTCTGAGGAATCTCCATACTGCTTTCCAGAGAGGCTACACCAGTTTACATTCCCACCAACAATGAAGTAGGGTTCCCTTTTGGCCACATCTCCTCCAACATTTGTTATTGTTAGTTTTCTTGATATAGGACATTCTTACTGGGGTGAGATGGAATCTCAATGTTGTTTTGATTTGCATTTCTTTTATGGCCAATGATGTAGAGCACTTTTTCATATGTCTCTTGGCCATTCTCTTTTCCTCATCAGAGAAGTCTCTTTTTAAGTCTTTAGCCCACTTGTTGAGAGGGCTTTTGGTTCTTTGCGGTTTTGTTTTGGAGGAATGTAATTTTTTTAGTTCTGCATACATTTTAGATATGAGGCCTTTGTCCATTGTATGGCTGGTAAAGATCTTTTCCCAATCTGTGGGTTTTCTGTTTATCTTGTGAGCTATGTCATTTGCCTTGCAGAAGCTCTGTAGTTTGATGCAGTCCCATTTGTCCATCCTTTCTTTGGTTTGTCACATTTCTGGGCCTTTGTTAAGGAAGTTCCATCCTGTGCCAAGAGCCGAAGTGTTTCTCCTGCTCCTTCCTTTAGTGGTTTCAGGGTATCTGTTTTGATTTCGAGGTCTTTGATTCATTTGGAATTGATTTTGGTGCAGGGTGATATATAAGGATCTAGTTTTAGTTTGTTGCATGTGTTGAACCAGTTTTGCTAGCACCATTTGTTAGAGAGGCTATCTTTCTTCCAGACTATTGTTTTAGCTCCTTTATCAAAGATTAAGTAGGCATGGTTCTGTGGGTTCATTTATGGGTCTTCAATTCTGTTCCATTGGTCTTCAGGCCTGTTCTGGTGCCAATACCAAGCCGTTTTTATTACTATAGCTTTATAATACAGCTTGAAGTTGGGTATTTTAATTCCTCCAGCACTGTTCTTTCTGCTTAGGATTGCTTTTGCTATTCTGGATCTTTTATTGTTCCATATGAATTTCTGGATTGTAGAGCCAGATTTTTGAAGATGTAAGAAAATAAAACTTTGGGGAAAAATATATCAACAAAGGCAAAAGACCCTGAATATTAAAGGTACAGACTATAGCTGGGAGTCCAGTTCATATGTAAGCAAAGCAAATTAACCTGAAAAACCATTCAACAAATGACATTGCAGACAATTATACTTCCTGAGGAGATTGTCAACATTAACTGAAATGCCTTTAGAATGTTCAAATGCCCCAAAGATATTATGAACAGTTCTTTTTGAAAACAACAGGAAGCATACTTAACATACATTATGGGCTTCAGTATCTTCTAATGAAGCATGCCATTATCACCAGTTTTGCAAACTATACAAACATTTAAAATGCACCCTAATATAAGTACAGTTTTATTGTGCTTAATTCACTCTCTCCCATATAGTAAAGCAATCTCATCATTTACTTGACTATACTTTTGTTATGGATGATTTTCATAATCTAATGAGGGAAATGAAAAGAGCAAATACACCATGTATGGCCTATAATTGCTTGTTTTCAGATGACACTTTCTGTGCACAGTCTTTTGTCTTTTAGCATCTGGTGTGGTTACTTGTTGATTTATAAAGGCATTCTTGTTACAACAAACAATGTAAACCATGAAACCTATGTTTCTTTGTGTCTGGCTTACTTGGTTTAATATATTTTTTTCTAAATCTTACATTTCTTTATGAATGGACTTCTTTTGTAACTCATGTGTGTACAGGAATAGATTTGTTTGCTAGAATAATAAATATGAAAGTATGTATCAAAAGTCATACCAACTGGTAAATCACTGAGATAGAGATTGATTGAAATCTACAAACATGTTTTTACACAATGGAATTATTTCTAGTGTATTGAAAATCTAGGAATTGACACCTCTCTAGAAAAAGAATATATATATATGGAAAAGAAGAAAGACAATTTAAGAAATAGCATTCTCATATGATCATAAATAAGCATATTTAAATATCATATGAAGGATTCACAGTTGTAATATTTTTTATTTAATTGTTTTAATTGAACACTTTTGCATTTACTCCATATTTCCTCAGACTTTTTGTAACTTATGATTATTTTAAAGTGTGCTCTAATAATGAAAAAATTAATATTGAGAAATAGAAGTTTAAATTTTTTTTTTTTTTTTTGGCCAGTCCTGGGGCTTGGACTCAGGGCCTGAGCACTGTCCCTGGCTTCTTTTTGCTCAAGGCTAGCACTCTGCCACTTGAGCCACAGTGCCACTTCTGGCCGTTTTCTGTATATGTGGTGCTGGGGAATTGAACCCAGGGCCTCATGTATACGAGGCAAGCGCTCTTGCCACTAGGCCGTATCCTGAGCCCCCTAGAAGTTTAAAATTCTTATTGGCATAAATTTTCTCAAAAAAATTTTTTAATCGATACATTTTCTCTAAAATCTACTGTACATATATTTCAAATTAAACTTTAACTCTACTTGATTTTTTCTTCCTGGTGATAATGAGTAGGGATTAAACCAAGGCCATGGACATTCTAACCATATACTTTACTACTAATCTATGCCCTGACTCCACATGTAGTAAACACTACATAATTAATTTGAGCACTAAACTTGGGGGGAAAGAAGTGAGGAGGGAAAAAAATCTTGCCTCTCTTCCTGTTTCCCTTCTGTCATAAGTTTACAGTTACATTATCCATCATGTCATATGTTTGACCAGCCATTTCATCCATCCAAGACTGACAGGAAACCTCTAGCTGAAAGATATATATTCAGAGTGCCTATAGGCGAAAAAGATCCTTCACTCATTATTTTATTGTTTTCTCAGTTCTGAGACACAGAAACACAAAAGGAAATATCAACTGAGTATTCATCACATGTGCCATATATTTTTAAGCAGTGTTCTAATTTAATATGACATACTTGGTATAGATTAGGAAAATCAGTGTTGTATGGGTCATTGCTCCTTTGCCAATCCAACACTTTATATAAAATAATTGTTGGCATATACTTCAGATGTTTTTCCTGGACTTTAAACCTGAAAAAGCATCTGATTTAAATTTTAGAAAACAGTTTCCATAAAAACATAGATGAAAAATTATTCTATTATCAAATCAATCAGTAAAAGCAGTTAAATAAAAATTAAAATATTTTATGATAATATCAATATTTTATCTTGCTTTCAACCAGTTTTAAAGACAGCATTTGCAAATGGATTACAACACATAAGTATTTATAGTACATTTTTAAAGGCATACATTTTAAGTGAATTTTGAATTTCAACCATTAGCATCATGAAATGACTTTTTTGCATTGTTTCCTTACCATGCCCACTAAAGAGGAAAAAGTGTAATTTTTTGTCTGCTGTTGAATGCATCCTGTCCAAGAACATTTAATGCAGTTTATTGTACTGAGCTTAAATTTTAAAAGTTATGAAATATGAAACAAAATTTCCTTACCCTGAATCCTCTTCTGAATCTTAAAAAAAATACCAATATTGGCTTGGGGTTTGGCTTGTTGCTGTCTTTCAAGGAGTTTGAGTTGCTTTGTTAGGTTGTTGAATTGAAATTTCTCCAATTTGTTGATGTATGCGCTCAGGGCTATAAATTTCCCTCTGAGAACTGCCTTTGCTGTGTCCCAGAGGAACTGGTACTTCGTGTGTTCATCTTTGTTTATTTCCATAAACATTTAAAATTCTGTTCTGCTTTCCTTGAAGATACATTGGTGGTTCAGCAATGTATTGTTGAGTCTCCATGAGTTGTGGAGTTTTCTTTGGTGGCCTTTGGCGTTGAGCTGTAGTTTTGTTTTGTTTTTTTCATTTAAAAAATTTTTATTTTATTGTCGAGGTGACATATATTTACATAGTAATGAGTACATTTCTTGTCAACTTGTTATCCTTTCCCTCATCATATTCTGTTGTGGTCTGAGAGTTGCAAGGGATGATTTCAATGTTTCTGAATTTGTACAGTTTGCTTTGTGCCCTAACATGTGATCTATTTTGGAGAATGTTCCATGTGCTGCTGAGAAAAATGTATATTCTGGTATTGTTGGATGGGATATTCTCTAGATGCCTGTTAAGTCTAGATGGTCTATGCAGTTGTTTAGTTCTGAGGTTTCTTTGCTGAGTTTTTGGTGTGTCAATCTGTCCAGAGGTGAGAGTGGTGTATTAAAGTCTCTAACAGTCAATGTGTTTGGGTCTATGAGACTTTTTAGAGTCAGTAGTGTTTGTCTGATGAAGTTGGGAGCTCCTGTATTTGGTGTGTGGATGTTTAGGATGGTTATGTCCTCCTGTAGGAGAGATCCCTTTATTAGTATGTAGTAAACTTCTTTGTCTCTTTTTACAAAAATCATACTAAGTGAAGTGACCCAGACCCAAAGAAACATAAACACTATGGTGTCCCTCATAGGCAATAGCTAGTACATGAATAGGCTAGGCATGGTAGAAGATGAAAATACTCCAATAGCTACACCCATAAGAAGATGCCAAGTGAAATGAACTCCATGGTATGGAAACAAGAGTTATACCACTGTTGTAAATATTATCAACATGCCATGTAAACTCGTACTACTTTTTTTTTTCTCTTTTCCTTGTCTGTTTTTTTGACTGGTTGGTTTGTTTAGTTTTGTTTCTCTTGTACTCCCTTCCTGTGGCTGTACTCTCACTACCATTGTATTAGATCCGAGTACCCTGGATACTGTTTATATGGGTATTAGAACTGCAGAAGGGAGAAGGAATACCAAAATCGAGAAAAAAAGAACAAAAAGACAAACCATTCAGAAAGCAACACTTACAAAACCATTTGGTGTAAACCAACTGCACAACACTTGGGGGGAGAGGGAAACGAAGGAGGGGGAGGGAGGGTAATGAGGGAAGAGGTAACAAGTAGAACAAGAAATGTACTCACTGTCTTTCATATGAATCTGTAACCCCCTCTGTATCATACTTTGAAAATAAAGAAAAAAAAGCCAATATTCTATCAGGTCTAAAGTTGTGTAAATTGAATATGGTCATGTGCCGCTTATGAGGCCTTCATCATAAAGAGGCTTACGTGGGCTGAAGCAATGACATGTGAGACTTATAATGCTACACTAAAGTAGAATGTATCTTAGTCTTCAGATGATGCTGCTACTTGAGACTGAAAGAAAAATCACAACCAGATTACTTGCCAATAGCAAAAAGACAAATCCCAACTCCTTTTACAAATACACAGAAGAATTTTGAGAGCATCACCTTGCAACACAGGGTTGACAGACATCTTCAACTACTCAGCTTGGTTTGGGTTTGTGCTGCCAAAAGAAACAGCAATCAGCCACAGCAATTGCTCAATGAACTCTGTGGTAGGAGACTATTGCAAAGATTTCTTCTTTCAACCATAATCTATACATTAAAGATTTCCTATCACAATCACTGATTTATACAAAGTTAGGCTGAATAATTCATCATGAGCAGCTGATTATTCAATACCACCTTTATTTTGAATACTGTGTCATAGGAATGGCTGCAGAAACAAATATCTGATAGTTTTGACTCTCATTAGCTTCATAAAGCTTAGTCTCAAATATCATGTTCTTTTTCCTTCCAAGCTTCTGAACAACTAGACAAGCCATTTGACATAGCCAATGATCCAACATATATTTTTATCTGAGGTAGATTCTCTTTACACCAAGTTATTGCTTAAGGATTTCTCTTCAATCTCTCTAAGGGTCACACCTGCTGTAGTATAGAATTAGTAGATTCTGCTTCCAAATTATCAAACTAACTCTTCTGTTAAACTAAATCCATGATACATCCATTAAAACTCAAGCATTTTTTACCTGTGACCTCACAAAAATTTACTACAAGATCATCAGGAAAGCATGCTACAGAGCATTGGACTCCTAAAAATATCATGATAGCATGCCTCTAAATTTTTATATTATATCAGACCTTCTGAAGTGCGTATATTTTATATTTTAACAAACATCCAAATCTTTTTACTTCCTGATTGCCAGATAATATTAATATAACATTATCAAATGCATTGAGTGAAACTGATGTTTTATAGAATGATTAGAGTTATATCAACACAAATACAGTGAGGTTATATAAATTTAAGTTTTTCCACCAATCAAAAATTACAAAAGGCAGAAATAGGTGAAGAGAATCCACTTATTATTTCATATACTTAATCCAAAAATATTATGTTAAACTATAACCAACATAAAATATTAATCATATATTCTATATAATTTCTACACTAACACTTGAAAATGTGGTGTGTGTTTTTATATAGCATTTCTTAGTTTGAACTAGTTATATTGCAAGTGTGAAAAAACTAGCTTTGGCCATGCGAGATATCAGAACCAAGAATTATCATGCATCTACCTAACAAAAAGACACATTTAAGGCTCTAAGCTGATGGACATTGGGGAAAGAAGAGCAGGGGTACTGTAGAGAAGGAAAGGAAATGACTTTGGCCCTGTGATTGCCCCAGCTGCCTGTCTTGGAAGAGCCTCCACAATATTCATAAAATGGGAAACTCAAGCAAAAGTCCACAGAGGTTTTTTTTTGGAGAAGAGAGCTTGACAATTCAGGGAGACCAAAGTAGTTACCAGTCTGCAGAAAGAGAAATGGTGGCTGAGACAATATGACTATTCAGCTGAATTCTGAGCATCACTTTTATGTGAGGATACCAAATGAGGGCAGAAAATTTCTACAGGAAATGACTATTTTTAAAAAGAACTCAGGTAGATCCAGGAATTTTGCTCATTTCCACCAACAAGAATGTAAAACAGGAAGTGGCTTGCTTCAGTACTTGTACTAAAAAATAACTCTAGAATAACTAATGTGGTATATCCTCCCTAAAATAATCTCAAAATCATCACCAAAAGAGATTAAACTATTTCCAACTGGCAAAGTTAAATCCCAGAAGAAAACTCAAGAATATTTATAGAATTATGAATATATCTAGCAAGAAAACTAGAAAAATTCACAGCCTTGCATACAATAAAAAGAAAATATTACTCTTGCAGATAAGCAAAAAAAAAAAAAAAAAAAAAAAAAAAAAAAAAAAAAAAAAAAAAAACACCAAAAAAATCACCTATGTCATAATAAGGAGAAAAGTCAATCAACTGAAATCAAGCCAGAAGAAAATTGGGACAACCTGAAAAATAATGACTTCACCTGTACATGCCAGAAAATGGAGACATTGGGGAAAAGAACACCTCAAACTTCAAAATCAAAGTGAAGACTGTATCTTATGACTAAAAGAGATCAGGTTAAAATTAAAATAAGTCATGTTTTACATGTTATATATACAAGAATGTAAGTTGATATGCTATATCTCATTAATTAAGGTTGAATAAAATAATGTAATGTATAGCTGAATGTATAATGCTATTTTGGAGGTAAGAAATTTGATTTAAAAAATGTAACTTTAAAAGTATGTGTATGCATTTGGAATTATGTGCCTTTAGGGATTATTTAAATGAGAACCAAGAATAAATATTTAAATAAGTCTACAATTTTTCATATATCATAAGTAAATTATGCTCTCATATTTAATGAAATAATAATATAGCTGAACATTAATCAGTTTCATAGTTACCACAGATTTTACGTTCTGTTACTAGGAATTAGAAAATATTCAATACCTTCAAAGATAACTTACAATGGTTGAATAAATTGATATCGATATTTAATCATGCTGTTAATAAGACATGTCTTAACTACCTTATAGTACATAGTGATTCTGAATAAAATTGCAAAAACTTTTATTGTTTTTATTTGTTACATTACCAATTCTCAGATCATTCTGGTTAAATTTGAAACAGTATCACTAGTCTATGACATGTTTAGAAACTCAGTACTGATAAACACTGGCTCTAGTTATCTTTTAATGAATGAAACTGCCATTCCTAGTATTCACTACTCATGGTTCTTTGTGGTATTCCAAACTTAGATATTTTCAACAATAGTCCCTGGGTAGAAGAGACAAAATTACTGAAATTTATCATTACTTCTATCACCAACATTTAGAGTTTGACTTCTCAACATTTAGAGTTTGACTTCAAAACATGTGATCAAGTATGTTGCAAAACCCCATTTTCTTTACTAATGCTACACACTTTTAAAAGAGTTCTTGTGGAACAGAAAGCTAGGGTTTTGAAAGCATTTTCTTTGCTTAATATTCTTTAAATATTAAAATTCTTAGAAAATATCCTTGAGTAATATTTACAGTAAATGAGAAATGAATTTATGTATGTAAAATGGGAGATAATTTACTGTGAATATAGTTGATTATCAGATAACTTTAAAATTAGTTTAGGAATATATAGGCACACACATATATATATACATATAATGTATAATATATATACATATGTATATACTCAGAATATGAAAGCTGGAGAGTTGATACTTAACAGTAATTCAGTCAAAACAGATTTAAACATATGAAATTATTAATTACTGTTTCAATAATTCCTTAAAATTAGTATTGAATATTTCAAATGTGAATTCTTAGGTTGATAAAAGCTATAGGTTATATAGAAGAGAATTTTTTTCTAAGTTTGAAAATCAATTCCTACTAATATATCAAATCCAAATGCAAATTATTAGAGTAAGCAATACCTAAATTTTACTAAAGAATACTATACTTGGTTAATCATAACACACATTTCTCAAACTTGTAAATGGTATATAAAAAAAAGTGACAAATCATCACTGCATTGTTTTTCTGAATGTACTTTAAAGTCTTTTTCATTATCAAAGATGAGTTGGGCACTACCTCTAAAAGGTTAAAATATGTGTAACTGATTTAAGATCTTTGATTTAAGATGGCTATATTTTAACATATTTTAAAGGTATATTTTCAGTAAGAAAATTTAAGGTGCTCAGATTTTCTTCCCCTGGCTGATTTTTACCTGGTGGTTTTGTTCAGTTTAATAGCTATTTCTTGACAACAGATGATTCTCTAAAATGACATCTTCTGATACACCGTGTGACAGTGACAAAGAAGTAATTAGCCTTTGTTGTTGATTCTTTCCCCACAAAAATCCATTGGTTTTTCAAGGGAATGCTTAAGCTAGTGCAGTATTATCACTCTGAAAAACTAAGAAAAATACTAAGATTAAATTCTTCCTGGATCATTAAAGAAATCCTTTTTCTTCCTTTTAAAAAATAGTGAAGTGTCTTGGAAATAAGATGAACTGTCAGCTATAATACACACTGAGCATAAGGAGATTTTACTTCTTCCTTCTGCTAATTCAATAAAAGCTAGGAAGAATTTAATACTTCTTTTAGTCCCAATATTTAACCAAACAGCTGGCAAAAAAAAGTCATCCTTGAAGTCCACTATTATTTCATGGACCTGTAAGGACCTAGGCATTTCAGTAGTGACTTATTCAAATCTTATAGACATGCTTTGGAGGTGTAGTCTCCACATCAGATTTAATAAATCTGAGATTGTCCAATTTTGCTGTTTCTGGTCTTTATCCAACACCACATTCGCCAAGTCCTCTATCCAACATTTCCAGCTCCCTTTATGACAGCTCCAATTCATTCATTCCATAATTAGTTGAATATGTATTATGTGCTACATTCTTCGCCTTGGAGATTATATTCTATGAGACAAGAATTAGGAGGCAATAAGACAGTGAGAAAAAAACTAAATAGTATAGTCAAAAGTAAAATGGAATATGAAAAACTTAAAATCAGAGAATGGGAAAGATTGAGACTAGATTGTAACTTTAAATTCAGTAGGCAGAGTAAACACAGAATAAACATTAAACATTTCATAAAGGAGATGAGGTCATTATTCATACAATATCAAGGAAGTCACTATGCCAATTAGAGTAACAAGAACATGACTACCAGTTCCACTGAGGCTAGTCACAACAGAAGATCACAAGAGCCCAATACCTATTCCCTTATGAACACCTAAGATAATGCTAAGTGAAATCAATACCATGTTATGGAAATGAGTGTTATATCACTATTGTAATTATTTTCAACATGCCATGTGAAACTGTAGCTTCTAGTTGTTGTTGTTGTTCTTGTTGTTATTGATCCTCTTGTATTCCCTTCCTGTGGTTGTCCCCGTGCTATCACTGTATCTCATCTAAGTACCCTGGATACTGTATACACTTGTATTAGAAGTAGGGAAGGGAAAGGAAATATCAAAATTGAGAGACAAATGATAAAAAGACAAATTACTCCAAAAGCAATACTAACAAAACCATTTGGTGTAAACCAATTGAACTACTCATGGGTAGAGAGGGAAAGTGGGGGGTAGGGGGAAATGAGGGATGAGGTAACAAATGGTACAATATATGTACCTACTGCCTTACATATGAAACTGTAACCCTTCTGTACATCCCTTTAACAATAAATAAGCAATTATTCTGGGAAACAAAAAGAAGAAAATTAGCATGGCCCCAAACAATGAAGGACCATCATTTTGCGGGCAATGAATGTGAGAATGGAAGAATAGAAGTTAAGGATACCTAAGTATATATAATTTATTGGGCCTAAGAGATCATTCCGAGGAATGAGCCTTTTACTCAGAGACAATGTAAGCCAATGGAGAAGATGGGCATGGTCCATCTTAAACTTTCACAATATGCACTTGAAAATCAGATGCAGAAAAAAGGCCTACTAACAATAGAATATTAAATGGTTTGACTTGTTATTTGGTAGTTAAAATTACATAGGACATATTATATTTACTACCTTTTGGTGGGAACAATGTTCTAGATTTTGGACATTTAATTTATAAATGTAGATTTATTGCTTGGGAACAAATCAAAAGGCAAATTATATTTCACTGTTTGTAGATATTCACTTACCATGTATAATGTGAAAGATATAATATTTCTGGAAAAATATATATACCCACTTTAAACTTGTTGAAAAATTTAAAGAATCATTTTTTTAATCTCTGAGGTAGACTTGGGAAGGAGAGATAGTACTTCTAGTTAAATATTTAGTAAAAATCTTGTCATTATTATGTCATTAGTTAGTATGTAGAATCAACATCATCAGTAGTTGCGAACTATTATTATAGGGTTTATTTTTTCCCCTGATCCTACATAGCATTATATAACTCCCTTCAGTTTCAACTTAGGAAAGATCATAACAGAGACTTAGTTTTCAATAGAAATACATAGATATGAAACTGCTTTGTATTGCATTATTGTCCAGGAATAAAAATAATTATTTTAGATCCGTTTGGGGAAGCTTTGTACAGGGAGAGAAAATATAAGAACTCTAAACCTACAATAGTAGGAAGAGTGTAATGACACCTAAAAAATAAGTTAAGAATTTTTAAACTAATTTTTTGACACAGACAAAAGATGCATTTTTATTTCCTTTGTTTTTTCATTAAACAACTTCAGTTTATGTTATTTATTTAGTAACATCTACCAGTTAAGAAAAAAAATATGCTAGGTCAAATGCATGTAGGTGTATATATTTACACGTGTTTTCAGCTTCTTATATAATAATTGACTCTAATGAATAGCAACAAAAGTAATAACAACCAAACAGCCTAATACTGTAGGAGGTATAAATAGCAATGGCCATAACTCAAACATGGAAAAATTGGACTATGTAGTTATACATTCCTTATATAGGAAGTAATATAAAACTATTTGAAAGTAAAGTATTAATTTAATGTTAAATATTCACATTGTAGCCTCAAAAAACATAAACTACCTAGGAGTAACCTTAAGGATAGAGGTGAAAGACCTCTATGATGAGAACTTTAAAAACACAAAAAATGAAATTAAGGCAGAACTAAGGAAATGGAAAAACCTCCCATGCTCCTGGATTGGGAGGATTAATATTGTCAAAATTGCAATATTACCAGAGGCTATCTACAAATTCAATTCAATACCCATTAATATCCCAACACCATTTTTTAAATAAAATACAGGAAGCAATCCAGAAACACATATGGAACAATAAAATAGAAAACATTGAATAGCAAAAACAATCATAAGCAGAAAGAACAGTGCTGGAGGAATTACAACCAAACTTCAAGCCGTATTACAAAGATATAGTAATAAAAACAGCTTGGTATTGGCACAGGAACAGGCCTGAAGACCAATGGAACAGAATTGAAGACCCAGAAATGAACCTGCAGAACTATGCCTACTTAATCTTTGATAAAGAAGCTAAAAAAAAATAGGATGGAAGAAAGATAGCCTCTTTAACAAATGGTGATGGAAAATCTGGCTCAACACCTGCATCAAATTAAAGTGAGATCCTTATATATCACCCTGCACCAAATCAATTACAAATGGATCAAAGACCTCAAAATAAAAACAGATACCCTGAAAACACTACAAGAAGGAGTAGGAGAAACACTTGGGCTCCTTGGCACAGGACAAAACTTCCTTAACAAAGGCCTAGAAATGCAACAAATCAAAAAAAAAAAAAAAAAAAAAAGCTTGAACAAATGGGACTGTATCAAACTGCAGAGCTTCTTCAGGCAAAGGACATAGCTTGCAAGACAAACAGAAAGCCCACAGATTGGGAAAAGATTTCACCTGCCATACAATGAACAAAGGCCTCATATCTAAAATAAACACAGAAATAAAAAATTACATTACTCCAAAACAAAAACCTCAAAGAACCAACAGTGCACTCAACAAGTGGACTAAAGACTTAAAAAGAGACTTCTCTGATGAGGAAATGAGAATGGCCAAGAGACACATGAAAAAGTGCTCTACATCACTGGCCATAAAAGAAATTCAAATCAAAACGACATTGAGATTCCACCTCACCACAGTAATAATGTCCATTATCAGGAAAACTAACATTAACGAATTCTGGAGGGGATGTGGCCAAAGGGAACCCTATTTCATTGTCGGTGGGAATGTAAACTTGTTCAACCGCTCTGGAAAGCGGTATGGAGATTCCTCAGAAGGCTAAACATAGAGCTCCCCTATGACCCAGCAGCCCCACTTTTGGGCATCTACCCAAAAGACCACAAACAAGAACACACTAAGGCCACCAGCACAACAATGTTCATTGCAGCACAATTTGACATTGCCAAAATATCGAATCAACCCAAATGCCCCTCAGTAGATGAATGGATCAGGAAAATTTGGTATATATACACAATGGAATTTTGTGCCTCTATCAGAAAGCATGGCATTGCCCTACTTGTAAGGAAATGGAAGGAGTTGGAATAAATTATACTAAGTGAAGTGAGCCAGACCAAAAGAAACATGGACTCTATGGTTCCCCTCATAGAGAATAATTAGCACAGGTTTAGGATAGTCAGAGCAGAGGATCACAAGAGCCCAATAGCTATGCCCTTATGAACACATAGAGATGATGCTAAGTGAAATGAACTCCATGTTATGGAAAACAGTGTTATATCATTGTTGTAATTACTTTCAACTTGCCATGTGAAATGGTAGCTTATTTTTGTTGTTGATGATCCTCTTTTATCCCCTTCCTGTGGTTGTCCCCACGCTATCATTGTATTTCATCTGAGTACTCTGGATACTGTATATAGTGGTATTAGACCTAGGGAAGGGAAAGAGAATATCAAAATCGAGAGATAAACGATAAAAAGACAAATGACTCCAAAAGCAGTACTTACAAAACCATTTGGTGTAAACCACTGCATTACTCTTGGGGGAGAGGGAAAGGGGGAGGGGGAGGGGAAAATGAGGGAGGAGGTAACAAATTGCACATGAAATGTACCCCACTTCCTTATGTATGAAACTGTAACTCCTCTGTACATCACTTTGACAATAAATAATTATTTTTAAAAATTTTAAAAATAAAAATAAATAAATATTTACATTGTAAAACAAAGCAGAAAAAACTGAACAAAGCAGAAGCCAGAAATGAGAAACCATTTTTAACATTAAAAACTCAAACACAATCTTACTATTAATCACATGAAATATAAATATCTATGTACAACAATAATGTAAAACTTTCCAGAATGCATGAAAAATCAATAATCAAGTATGTCTTGTGTAAAAAAAAAATCACTTAAAAACTAGAAACCAAGGTTAAAAATAAAATAGTAGAAAATAATTTTTTATACAAGCCCTAATATTAAGAAAACTGGAATGGCTATATTAATCTGAAGTGTACACTTCATACTTCAGAACAGGACTGTCACCAATGATATAGAGAAACAATTTATGACGATAAAGCTTGCATTTATCAAAATTCTAAATATATGTCTACTATCAAGAGCACCAAAAAAGTGAGTAAGAACGACTTATAATGCAAGAGAAGAAAGGAAATCCAGGGCTGTAAGTTGTAGACAAAACTCTGCTCTCAGAAGTGGCTAATAGGAGCTGACATAACATCAGTAAGTATAAATAAGACTTGGACAAATGTTCAAACAATTTGACTTCACTGACATTGAGAGAATACTCCATTAAATCACAACCATGTAGAAGATGTTTCAAAGTGAGCATGAAAGATTCATGCCCAGATAATATTTTGAGGATGATAAAATAAGTTTCATCAAATTTAAAATTAACTAACAATAACACCAATAAAATTAAAGTAGAAGTTTAACAAATATTTTTAAAATTAAATGTATGGAAATTAAGTCAGCTTTTTTAAATAACGCCAAATCTTAAATAATATCAAGTTGTTTAAAAAATAATTTACAGAGGAAAGTTAGAAAATACAGAGAACTAAATGTAAAATCATTTAGTCACATGGAATTCAGTATTGAGGTTCCTCATAAAACTAAAATTAATACAATATGATGCAACTATGCGATTTCTGGGACTTACCAGAAAGAATTGAAACTCACCTACACAGTAATGTTTTTATGGGAGCCCTTTTCATAAGAGACAAGTGGTATGTGCCTAAGTACCTGTCAACTAATGACTGGACATAGAAAAAGGATAAGTACACACAACATTATTCAGTCATAAAGAACAATTAAATCATGGGGTTTGAGAGAAAATTGATGCGGCTGGAGGTCATCATGTCAAGGTAAACATTATGGATGTAAAAAGACAGGAATCACATATGCAACCTAAAAAAAAAATCAAAGTAGAAGGGAGACTATTGGAGATGAGGAAGAAGATGGGTGTGGGAAATGAAGAGGGGAGTAAATAATATGAGAAGGAGGGATGAGACAAAATATGATTAAGATATACTGCATGCACATATGAAAATGTCATAATGAAACAATTGGTTCTGTACAATTAATACATGCTAATAAAAACAAATATCATTATTTATTAAGAGCATCTAGAAAAGAACCCATGAGCTTCTCTAGTGACTTTTACACACCAAAAAAAAAAAAAGCATAAAATCGCTCATGAAATAACGGCATAGACAAAATTTCATAATTTAGGATACAAGCTTTATCCTTACTTCAAAATGCACAAAGGTTTTTAAAGAGTTAGCCACAGAAAATAACTTTACAGTGATGGACACGGGGAATAGAAAGCAATATCTAGTTTCTAAAATAAAATAGAAAGAAGTAAGTCCTAGGAATATAAAGACAGACTGATAGAAGAAAATCTTTATGACATGAAAGAATGTTTACCTCTTTTACATTTGAGGAAATGTGCTTCAAAATCAGAAAAATATGTGCGTGCACTTTCAACAGGTCTATTGAGCAGACAGGAGAATCTAAATTTAAATTTTATGGAAATTTAATGTAAATAATCTCAGAATGAAATTTAATGAAAAGTGAAAATTTGCATAGGAAACTACAAATAAAAATTGAAATGGGCATAACCTGGACGTAATCATTAAAATGTGATGTTGGTGTGGGAATGAATAAAGCAATGAAACTGTAGAAAACAAAAATTGAACCGTGTGTCTATAATACATCAATTTTTAACAAAGATTTCACACTGAACCAGTAGAGAAGAAAATATTCTTTGGAACAAACCACATTGGAAATGTTGACTATCCATATGGGGAAATAGGAATAGTATAGCACCCATATATAAAAATAAAGTTGAAATGGATCACATCTCAAGAGACATGAGAGGAAAATTTACATTAAGTGAAAACTTCATAGAACAGAAAAAAAAAACTAATTCAAAGAAAATACTAACAAACTACAGTTCATAAAAAATCAAAACTTTGTAAAAAGGACTTTAATAAAAGATACTATTAAGATTAAGAAATAAAAAAGAAAATATCCACAAAGAGATCCTTAATATTGTTGCTGACTATATGTAGCAAAGAATTTATATGTAGAAAATGCTTTAATGTTCTTACAACTCATTAATAAGAAAAGCAACACTATGATTTCTAAGAGTAATAATGACCAGCAAGTATGTTAAAATTTCCTCCAATGAAAATTAAATAAAGCCTAAATGATGTATAATTGCAGGGTCAAAATTTCAAAAAATTCATGTTTTTTAGGTAACGTTAATGAACCTCTCATACTTTGCAAATTAAAAAGTGATAAACTATATAACTCACTTTGGAAAACAATCTTCTATATTCCCAATGATAGAGACCAATGAATATCAGTGTATTATGCCAATAGAGAATTCAGAAACAAACAAAAATGCACTGTATGACTTTATATTAAACACAAAATAGACAAAAATCAAATATAATTTCATTTAGCTTTGGTCAATTAGGAAATTCAAAAAGCATTTGGTGGTTGCCTGGACTGTAATAGAATAAAGAGATCATAAAAATGAATGTGTGGGCTGGGAATATGGCTTAGTGCTTGCCTTGCATATATGAAGCCTTGCATATATGATTCCTCAGCACCACGTATATAGAAAAAGCCAGAAATAGCACTGTGGTTCAAGTGGTAGAGTGCTAGCCTTGAGCAAAAAGAAGCCAGAGACAGTGCTCAGGCCCTGAGTTCAAGCCCCAGGACTGGCAAAAAAAAAAAGGAAGAATGTGTGATCAAGAGAATTTTCAGTATCTTTACTTTGGTATGTTTTACATTGATATATTTTTAAAAGAAGGACAGGTAAAAATAACAAAAATGAATCCCTGATAATCTGTGTATTCAAATTTGCCTTTGTCTTGGAAATTGCTTTTACTTTCAACATGCCTTAAATTATTTTCCCTATATTATTAATAAAATAATAAGGTTTTTAATACAGCAAATATTCTAAAAAATTTACATTCTTCCCCCCAGTAAAATAACAGTATATAAACAACAACAGCAAAAAAAAAAGATGCATCATACTCATAAACTGAAAAAAAAAAGAATTAATAAGAGTATGTGGACATAATTATTTATATACCTGGAATGTACTCTATTTGTGGCCCATATTAAGGAATTGCTCTTTTGGCACTATGTAAAGCAAAGATAGAGTACCCTGTACTGTTAAACTTCCTTTTATCCTTCAAGCAATACAGTAAAGGTTTAGTTTTTAATGTTTGCAAACCATCCAGTGTCAGGTATCCCCATGTGACTCCTCCTTGCTGCTGCATAGAGGAAAGCAAGTGAGCCTCTGCAGGAAGCTGACAGAACTGAGGGCACTGTGGTTTTCTTCAGATCTGGAGTTCATACTTTTCAAGAAAGAGAAATAGGCCAAATTGAAAATACACATTTAAAGATACTCAAGTAGGCTCACCAAAGTAAATTGTAGTTACATTAGGAAAACAGGTGGCCTCCATTCTGACTTGATGCAACCTCCTACTGCGTCAAAAGACTTTAAAAAAATTCTTTGAGCTACTAGATTCAATCAGGTTATTAAGGCTACTTTACGTCTCAATGAATTTTCAGTGTGTTATTATAAAAACAATTCAATATGCAAACATGCCCCTGAGAGCCCAATTTAAATTTTCTTATTGGAATGAATTGGTTTAAATAAATATTCAGCTTATTTTATACAGACTAAACTCAATGATCTCTGGAATTATTATCCCAAAAGAAAAAATATTGAATATATAATACAACATATCAATGTAAAATCAAAACAAGTAGCATGACTCTATATGGTATATATTATGGCCTGGTATGGCCCATGTGTTGAAAAAGATGGCAAATAATTCCCAAGAGATTAAAGAAACCTGATGAATACTTCTAAAAAAAAGAATAATACAGCATAACAATAGCAGCTTAGTTTCCTTTATTCCCTTAGGGGAAGAGGTGCAGACCGGGGTTTGAACTCAGGAATTGGTTCTTGCTGGGGTGGGACCCTACTACTTGAGACACTCCTCCTCTAACCTTGATTTTGTTGTTGTTGTTGTTTTGTTTTGCTGATTCTTTTTGAGACACTGTCTGACAGATCCTATCTGCCTACCTCAACTTCACTCTCAGGCTCTGAAGTATCTACATTTTCAGGCCTGAGCCCCTATTGCTTCCCTAAATTTTGCTTCCCTAACTTTTATCACAAGTTAAATACATTCTCAGTCATCAAATTATTTTATATTCATGACACTGGTATGGTACTGTATATAGAGACTGAAGATTAATGTCATGATGCCCATATCAAAAAGAGAACTTAGAATCCAGCAGGGCTGTTGATTGTTTGATAATAGCATTTATTAAAAAAAAAAAGCTATATATGCTTTTTGGTCATTTTCAAGGCAACTTACAACATAGAGACTAATTTAGAACAACCTGAAAGGATTTTATGTCTGGTAATTTATTGGTTCTTTGTTCAAGAAGTTCTCCTTTCTATCACAGCCTTTCATTTCATTTAGACATTTAAAAACATCTTTAAATTTCTCATCTTAATTTCCCTTTCCCAAAGTCTTGGTATATCTCATATATACTATAGGATTATATTTTCCTTCAGTTATACAAAAATACAGAAAAGGAGGAATGCCTTTAAAACTATGGTGATCTAAAATCAAGTTTCTTCCATTATCTTTCCTCCCTAAATGTATCCAATATCAATTGCTACATTTGATGAACTGTGGTAAGTGATTTCTTACCTCAGCAGATTATTGAAACCTAGTTCCATAAACACATGGAATATGTTACAAATTCCTCCTTACACAGTTTGTCTTCTGTTAATTTGCATGATGGAGCCTAGTGTATACTAAGAATATTGTATGTGTGTAAAAGTACATTGATTGATATGTTTAGAACTACCTGCAGAAATAATACATTTTAGTTCTTGTTATATATTTTAAATATTGACTGATTGCAAAATATTCTTTAATCTTCAGTTGTTTCTTTGCAAATACAGTGGCAAATATATCACTTGAAAGAAAAACAATTTTTCTCACTAAAGTTAACATTTCTGGCACTCATGTTTATACAGGTATTAAGTCAAGGTGCGGCTGCTGACTGAATACAGAAACAATTGTTGGGATTTGAGCCTGAAAAATCAATAAACCTGCATTCTGGCCTTATTTTCTTGTATCTTACTTTACTTTTCCATAAAAAAGAAGGTCATTGCCCCCAATGAATCCACAGCACCAGTGAGAATTCATGGTATTTTCTTGTAGCTTAGGTGTTCTGGGAAGGGTGCCATGTGAACAGTTCTTAGTATGCATTGTCATCTCTGATTTTCAGCACAGTCATATTTTATTCTAAGATGAGTAATGGACAAGATGCATAATATATGGGAGGGGGAAGTCACTAAATGATGATATTCTTACAAAATTCCATCAGGACTTCCAGTTATTACTTTGGAAGATGACACATATGAACAGTTATAAAGGGGAAAATGGCCATTCTTGCTATTTCTTTTTGAAGTTTTGTTATATAAACCAACCCAGGGAAGCAAAGTATAGTCACTGTGGTCCTAAGGCACTGAATTACCATGCATTTATTATGCATAATAATCATTTAAGGACTATTTAAAATGCTGGTGTCTATCTAGAACTCCCAAATCTAATCTAAAATATGAGATGGAAGCTGGATTTTAAAAATATTTTTAAAGTGGGATGATTATAATATGGAACCATCTTTTACAACCACTATTCCAACAGCTTCCCCAATTCCATTACAATCTTAGCTATTAGAATTCACAAAAGAACTTCTGCTTCTCTTAAGATTTTAATTTTAGGAGTCATTTTTCTTCAGAAATTTCAATACATCTGCTTTATGCATAACCTTTCTTGTGGTGATACATTAAAGCTTTGACATTTGGCTGCAATTGCCATTAAAAATCCAATCATCATAGGTGAAGTTTGTAATGTTTCTTGATCAAAGTAACATTTAAAAGTATTTTTTGAGATTCAAACATCTACTCTCTAATTTTTACATTTACCCAAACTCATCTTTCCCAAAGAATGGCCACTTTTTTAAGGCAATGTCAGAGAAACATTCACCCATGGAGTGTATCACCTGCTCCTGATTTCAACAAGCTGTGCTCTACAGTGCATCAAAAACAATTCTCTGTGTCCTATTTCTTCAGGGCACCAAAGCTATTCTGGTGAATTTGTCCATTGTAAAGCATTCATCAGAAAATTCTCATCTCTGTGTCTTTTCTTAAGCTACACACTCTCGTTGGAATAATGTTTCTCATATCTATTATATGGCTCTTAGACCATTAAACATAGGTTCCTGTTCCAGGGCTCAGCTGAGCTATCACATCTACTATACGGTCTGTGCTGAGCCACATTTCTGAGGAAGTTCAGTCCATCCATCCTTTGTGCACTCACTGAGTAGCTGAGGCTTCAAATATGGACAACAAAGCTCTCTTACTCTATCAATTACCTGCTAGCTTTCTTCTAGAAACCACACATAGGTAGAATGAACACACATAAGTTATTTTATGATTATTGTAAATTAAATCTACAAAGTGATTGTGCTGCAATGGCTACATCTATACATATAACCCAGTTTGTTTTTGCTTTTTGTATGCTAGTTACAGGTTTTAAGACTCAGGGCTCCTCGCTGTCATTTGGCTTATTTGCTTGTGGCTAGCCCTCTATTACTTGGGCCCAATTTCTGGTCAGCATTTTGTTAGTTACTTACTGATGGAGTCTCATAGACTCTTCTGGCTAGTCTGGCTTTGAACCATGACCCTCCTGTTCTCAGCTTCCTGAGTAATTAGCATTAAAAGCATGAACCACCACAAATGCCTTACTGATATGTTATTTGATCATATTTACTCTTTTTTTAACCACCCCTTCCCCTCTCTCATTTTTAAAACAGAATTTACTGGGTTTTATGCTATTTTCATGTTTATCTCATGTCTTTTGATCATATCCTCCCTCATGACCTTCCCTCCCCTTCTTCTGGTTCTTCCTCAAAGTTCGCCTTTTACAATTATGTCATATTCTTTTCTTTCAAGCCTACATTTTACACATTAGCAAAACCTGCATATTTATCTCTCTGAACTTGGCTCAGACACTTCCTCAATTTCCATAAGCCTGGTTTCAACCATAACCAGATCTGGCTCTGGAATTCATCATGGATTGTTCACCATGGGCTGCTATACAGTACTTGGTGCCTATTTCTCTTTACTTCTCAAGTGTGGACAATTGCACTCTATATTGTGTTGCCTCTGGTTAATAGATAATGAGGTGGGGAATTCCATGTCTACCAACTATGCAGTACTAAGTTACATCCGAGTACAAAGCTTGTCAAGGTCAGTAGAGCAATGGATCAGGATCAAGGGCCCTATTACTCTGAGCTGCATTCTGCAGAATTGGAATGAAGTCTCATGACTACTACAATGAACAATAAGTGGTGATGACCATAATAGAAATCAAAGTGGCGGGAGGCTCAATGTGGCACCAAGCTACTACCAAAAGTTCTAACTGCAGTGACTGAAATAAGGATGGGGACCATGACTATCTCTTCAGAGCTATGCTTTAACAGTTCTCTATAGGGTTCTGAAGCAAATTCATAAGAAAACATAGGGGAAACATTTTATGCATGGGCACAGGAAATAAATGGAGGAATTAATTGCCTAGTGGCTTATGGCCCATGAGATATTATAGGACTCCAATACTTGTGGGTAATAGTATAGAAAAGAAGAAAGAAAGAGAAAGTTTATGGGAGTTTTGACCTGCTCTGTTTCTGACCTAGGCAGGTTCACACCTCCTTAGGCAACCTGGTGTTACCCCTCTCCTGGGAAGTCACCATATTGATGCTTAAAGGAATCCTGATTGAGGGGGGGAAGATAAAAAAGGAAAGATACAAGACAAGAGACAAAAGACAAAAGATGGGGTTTGAGAGGTCTGCAGCTCAAGACTGCAGCCCCATTTATTCTTTTTTTTTTTTTTTTTGTAGCTTTCATGTCTTTTTTTTAAATTATAAAACTGATGTACAGAGAGGTTACAGTTTCATACGTTAGGCATTGGATACATTTCTTGTACTGTTTGTTACCTTGTCCCTCATACCCCCCCCTCCCCTTTTCCCTCCCTGAGGTGTTCAGTTCACTTACACCAAACAGTTTTGCAAGTATTGCTTTTGTTGTTGTTTCTCGTATTTTACCCTTTGTCTCTCAATTTTGGTATTCCCTTTGAATTTCCTAATTCTAATACCAGTACACACTGTTTCCCATACACTCAGATAAGATTACAGAGATAGTGTAGATACAATCACAAGAAGGTGATACAGGAACATCATCAATAGTAGAAACTACAGATACACATCGGATGTTGAAAGTAGTTACAACTGTGATATAACAATCATTTTCCTAAAATGGAGTTCATTTCACTTAGCATCATCTTATGTGATCATAAGGGTATAGCTATTGGGCTCTTGTGATCCTCTGTTGTGACTTGCCTAAACCTATGCTAATTATTCCCAGTAAGGGAGACCATAGAGTCCATGTTTCTTTGGGTCTGGCTCACTTCACTTAGTATAATTTTTTCCAAGTCCTTCTATTTCCTTACAAATGGGGCAATGGAATTTTATCCCTCTATCAGAAAGAATGACATTAGCCCCATTTATTCTTAACTTCCAGCTTATATGCAGTTTAGGAACCAGGAAATAGCATAGGGTTACTAAAGTTCAAGAACACAAAAAGGCTTTGAGTGGGCAACATCCCATAGCAGTAAAGACAGGATGAGGTTGGTTAACATAAGAATGGATTCCCAATGACATAGTAAAGCATTTCCTATTAGTGCTGTCTTTCCAGCAAGCCATGTCCTTGCATGTCCTTGAGATTGAACAATATAGCCAGAGGTCAGGATGAGCTTTGCTGCTGGCTCCCTACACCTGGACCCAAGCAATCAGTAGCTGGGATTACAGCTGGGATTACAGCCATCGTGCCTGGCAAGAGAAAGGTTATGAAAGTCATTTATCCCAAGAAAGATTAACATTAAGAAACTAGAATATTTTCTTGGCAGTACTGCAGTTTTGAATACAGGCCTTTGTGTTTGTATATATCACTTTGCAATATGTGCCATGCCATAAACCCTTGATGTTTTACTTTTTAGATAAATTCTCATATTTTTTGCCCAGGGTAACCTTGATCTGCAATCTTCCTATTTCTCTTATGTATCTGCAAGCTCCATTTTCTCAAAAATTATCAAGAAACTGAGTGTGACAATCTTGAAGAAAACCTTAGCTACATAGTATTATTCTAGGTCAACCTGAACTACAAAGCTGAATCTTCTTTAAAAATAAATAAGTAAATAAATAAATAATAGCATTGATCCATACTCCCACTCAAAGAATAAAGAATGAACTATGTAGATTCAAAATCGTACATAGTAGCAGTGAAAAGAATACAGTTTTATCCTAGGATTATCCAAATATCTCTTAGCTAAGCCATAAATTGAAAAAATCTATACAAAATGGGACATATTAAATTCGAAATATTTCTTGAACAGTACTTTTAAGAAATGAACAGTTGACTTTCCCTTTGTCCTTTGTCTCACCATTTTGATGTTCCTCTTCCCTTCTGTAATCAGATAGACACATATAAAATACCCAGAGTACCAAAATCAAATACAGTGACAACCAGGGATAAACCATAGGGAAGATAAAATAAAAAATAAATAATTTCACATAGTACATTTAAGACAACAACAAGGAAAATTATTTGTTTCCATATCTTGGAGTTCATTTCACTTAGCATCATCTTATATGATCATATGTACATAGTCATTGAGCAATTGTGGTTGTCTGTTAAGACTATCCTAGATATATACTAATTATTACCAATGAGGGAAAACAAAGAGTCTGTGTTTATTTGGGTCTGGTTCATATCACTTAGTATGATTTTTTTCTAAGTCTTTCCATTTCCTTAGCAATGGAGCAACAGTGATACTTATAAGACGCTATGTTGTTGTTGTTTTTTTGTTTTTGTTTTTGTTTTTTGGCCAGTCCTGGGGCTTGGACTCAGGGCCTGAGCACTGTCCCTGGCTTCTTCTCGCTCAAGGCTAGCACTCTGCCACTTGAGCCACAGCGCCACTTCTGGCCGTTTTCTGTATATGTGGTGCTGGGGAATTGAACCCAGGGCCTCATGTATATGAGGCAAGCACTCTTGCCACTAGGCCATATCCCCAGCCCATAAGACACTATGTTGTAAACTAACTGTACAACTTGGTGGTGGGGCGACGCTGGGAAGGAGGGAAGGTGGGAGAAAAATAAGGGAGGCAGTAACAAGTTTGACAAGAAATATACTCACTACCTTATATATGTAACTGTAACCCTTCTTTGTACATCACCTTTACAATAAAATTAAATTTAAAAAAATTAGGAAAAGTCTCATAAACCCTGTGAAAAAAGAGAATCAATCAATGGCAGTACCCATGCATGGGCAACCAAGTCGGAGTTACCAATAATTTCCAATAAAAAAACATTGCCTATTAAGAGGAAATACAAAAAAAAAAAAGAACTGAAAAGTTAAGTCATAGATTAGAAGAAAACATTAAATACATATTTGATTAAAGATCTATATGTTGGGCTGGGAATATGGCCTAGTGGTAAAGTGCTTGTCTAGTATACATGAAGCCCTAGGTTTGATTCCTCAATACCACATATATAGAAAAAGCCAGAAGTGGCGCTGTGGCTCAAGTGGCAGAGTGCTAGCCTGGAGCAAAAAGAAGCCAGGGACAGTGCTCAGGCCCTGAGTTCAAGCTCCAGGACTGGCAAAAAAAAAGAAAAGAAAAGGATCTATATGTTATATGTATACTAATATGTGTAATTAAAACTGAATATTCAACCATTACAATAAAACATAAATTTAGTTCTTCAAAGATGAGATGTAAATGGATATAAGCACATAAAAACAGTATTATTAATTAGAAAAATGAAAACTTTACAATACAACTATATAGCCCTAAACATGACTAACATTAAAAATAGTGCATATATTTCTAGCAAGGGTATTGAGAAAGTGAGTCTGACATTTATTTCTATCTGGAATGGGCAATAGAGCCCATTTTGGAGAATAATTTGCCAATTTTTGTAAGCTTTAACATATACTTACCAGATAACCAAATAAGCCCAGTATTTACCAAGGCATAAAAACTTGTATTCACACACATACAAAATTGTATGAAAACAGTTTATTGGCTTTAATTACAATCATCAAATATTGGAAACAATTAGAAATATTTCCTGTTGCATTAAAAAAACTATTAAAATCATAGTGGAGTTGTACTCATGATGTTAAGAGACAAACTACTTTTCCATCCAGTATCACAAGTTATTATGCATGCATTAAACTAAGTGAAAAACCTGGTCTCAGAAAGTAGTCTCCAGATAATGTATTTTCACTTTTGTTGTATAGAATAAAAATGTGAGTATGGGGATATAGCTCACTCGCAGAATAGTTGTTCAGCACCTGGGAGACCATGGATTTGATACATGACAATGAAAAAAATTTAAAGAACTTAATTCAAAGTGCTGGTTATGGAGAGTAAGGGTTAATGAGAAAGGGACCAGAGTGCTTACAGACCTGAAAGTGCTCTATATGTTTATTTTATTGCTAAAAATATAATATATGTGCTTAGCAAATTCATTGTACTATACTTTCTACCTTAACATGTCTGATTTTAAGTGAATTGGACATTAAAAATGTACTAATTAACAACCTGATCAGGCATTTTTCTTTAAATATTACATACACACATATATGTGTATATCCCTCTGGAAATACATATCAAGAGCCTCTGCACTTCAGAAGTAGCATCAAAGCTGGAGCATCTAATGCTATTAATTTTCCCTGGTTCAGCTCTCTGGACCCTGGAGGGCACTAAATAAACAGTCCTTGCTAAATGACTACTCTCCACAGCTCCTTCAGCACCAAGTTTAGAAAACACTAAATGGAAAGGGAAAGTTGTAAACTTCAAATAGGAGAGGGAAGAAACAAACTCCTAGCACCATAATTCATGCCTTAATCTGAATATTTGAACTCTATAAAGAGGAAATAGAGAAAGAATCAAAGACCTGAGTCCTCGCCCATTTGTTCTTCATTATCCTTTTTTTTATTATTGATAAGTTCCTTCCCTCTCTTTGTCATTCTTACATAAGCAATCCCACACACATATATTTGTATCAGTGCCACATCCATCAAAACTCTAGGTACTATTTATCCTAGTGAAAGTGTAAACATTCAGACGATGTTTTTATTTGTATTTTAATGTATTTTAAAGCTATTAGGTTCCAACAACATCAAAAGCATGTTGAAAAGACTTGCTAAATCCTATCTATATGAATGGGTATTACCCTAACTACTGAACTAAGTACAGATGTGCAAATCTGTGTGGATATTAAGTAGATCTTGAGACTAATTTACTAAGCTATGACAGATCTTATGGTAAAGAATCTCCTGGTATAATGCTTACTCTTCAAAGCCAATTGACACATTCTACCCTATTCCTAAAAGCACATTTAGAAATCATCAAGGATTTGATCAAGCAAAAATCTCATAATAATTAGATATCTGAGACTCATAACCAAAAATTTCAGAGATGATCAGCTCATTGACTGTTACATGCAAAATAAAGTTTTCATATCCTATGCAAAGTATGCACCATGAAAAAAAGAGACACAAAATCATGATAGAACTGCTTGTGCCTCTTCCAGTATGCACTTTCTTGCTGTTTGTATAGTCCTCTATATAACAGAGAAGATGTGTATGTATGTCTTTGAGTCAGATTTGTTTTCATCAGAACACCTGGTTACATATTCAAATGTAAATTTCTAGTATAAGACACAAGGAAACAGCTTAATTTTAACTGGGGAAAACTTGGAAATTTATTTAAGGACTCCATTCCATGGACCTGATGATTAGCTAAATTTGGAAAACATTGCTGTTTCTTAACTTTTCTGACCACACTATATCAAAGGAAAAGGAACTAAAATTAACATTAAGTAGAGATACTGTATGCCTATTTTACACACATTTGAAAAATATCAGGTAAGCTTCATGTAGGTCAGAATATATTAGTAACATTATTTGAAGTTACCTTAACCTTATATATTGAAAGAATAATGATTCCCAAATTAAGATATGATTATCAATGTAAGAATCACCTATATTATATCAAACAATTACAAAGCATGATTCAAATTTCTTGTTGAAAAATAACTTGTGATCCTCCTTTAGTAGAAAAATAACTTGTAAGGATAATTATAACAAAGTGAAATGTAATTTTCGCAAATCTATAAGGAGATATTTTGAATGTTTTCTGTTCAAATACATAATGAATATTTAGGATATATATATATACATATATGCTTACTATAAAATTAACATCACCCAATGCATACAAATATCAATATCAATAGCATCCCTAGAAGATGTATTTTTATGAATTCGATTTTACAAAGGAAACCATCATGTCTCTGAATATTTCTAAGCTTCAGAAAAGAGTGCATCTGAATTGTTGCAATTGGTTGCAATTTTATTGTTGTTATTAAGATGTTGCAATTGTTGAATTGTTCTATAAGTATTGATTACCAGTGCCATGAGAATCACCTCTAATTTTCATCCTACCTCAACTGTTCATCTTTTATGCTCCTCTTTTTTCAATCCTATGTATTTCTGTGTAAATATTCACCTCCTAATATTTGAAATAGTAACGTAAATTACAGAATATTTTCAGCCTTTCCAATCTCAGTTGGTCAAAACATTCATTTAATTATAATTTTTAAACTGTTTCTCTAAGAAGTTTTTCTTCTCTCAGTACACCTGTGGAACTTAAAAAAAAATTACTCTTCTACTTGTCTCCTGCGATCACAGCTCTCATTCCTCTGCACTTAAAGCTATTTTGCTTTTAGTATAATACTACTATAAAAATATAAAGTAGAAGAAAATAATAGAGAACACCCAAAATATACTCACTCATCTACAACCAACTGATTCACAACAAAGATGCAAATATATATACATATATATATTGGAGAAAGGGTAGCTTCTTCAAAAAGTAGTAATAGGAAAATCTAAATATCCACATGCAAAAGATTGAAACTTAGTTCTTTTTACTCATTTTGTACAAGTAAACTCAAAATAGATAAAAATCGTAAATATCA
This sequence comes from Perognathus longimembris pacificus, assembly GCF_023159225.1. Lineage (NCBI taxonomy): Eukaryota > Metazoa > Chordata > Mammalia > Rodentia > Heteromyidae > Perognathus > Perognathus longimembris. The sequence continues at coordinate 112,248,381 of NC_063162.1, forward strand.
AACTTGAAACTTTGCACCTACTACAGAAAAACATAAAGGAAACACTTCAAGATATCGTTACAATGGTTTTGTGAATATGAAGATCAAAGTACAGAAAATAAAAGTAAAAAGTGTCAAATGACTTAGAAAAGCAAAGTTCAGTCTATGGACATACCACCCTGAACACACCCGATCTCGTCTGATCTTGGAAGCTAAGCAGGGTCGGGCCTGGTTAGTACTTGGATGAGAGAAAAGCAAAGTTCAGCAAAAAAATAAACATCAGGAAGGGAGTGACTTTGGGGGTGGGGTAAAGGGGAAAGGGATAAACCAATGAAGAGGAGAAAACAAGGAGAATGCAGTCAAGACTCCAATGCATATGCAACAAATTGAAGAATTAATACAGGAAGGTTTGGGTGAGAATGTTGAAAGGGGTAACATTGATCAAAACATATTGTGAACTGATTTGTTAAATGGTAATTCCTTTGTACAACTCCTTACAGATATTATAAAATATAAAAAGAAACTAGATTAAAGGCATTGCAATAAGATCTGAACCTATAACCCTGATGGAAAAAAAGTAGTTGTTTATACAAACTATAAACATAAGCAGCAAAATAAAATGAAACAAATGACACGGCACCAAATTAATGTATATTATTATTTTTCTAATTTTTATTATTGTTATTAAGTAATTTTAGAAAGGGGTTACAATTTGTAAGTGAATTTGTGGGTATAATACTTCTTAAAAATTGTTTCCATTTCAATATAACTACATAAAAACATAGAATTACAAATTTGACTCCAATAACTCATTGTCATTATCTTTATTAACCAATCTCTACATTATCTCTACACTAACCAACTGATGGAATGTGAATGGAATAGCCACAATATGTAGAGTATAAGTCTAAGAGCCTTTAAAATACCCTTTCAGTTATGCAACAGAAAGGTAGAGTGACAGTGTCCCAGGAAGAAATGTACTCATTATCTGACTTATGAAATGCTAAGGCCTCTATGCAACATCTTAATAACAACAATAAAATTGCATTTTTTAAAAAGCATTTATTTTCAAGTTAAGTAAAGATGGAATCTCATGGACATTTCTTACCCAGGTTTTAATCTCTAATCTCAGCCTCCCAAATGACTAGGATTACAAATGTGAGCCACAGGCATCAACTTTAAGCAACACTTTTACTTGTTGCACAATAAGAAAACTATTGTGAGTGTAGGTGGTATTATCAACTGGGAACTTCATAATACTTTTTTACTTACTTTGAAAATTCTAAGTTAGAAGCTTAGCTGGAGAATGGATTCATTTATATAAATATATAGCATATGCATCTCTTTTCATAAAAATTTGACATATACTTGAATTGATTTTAAAGAAGTTTAATTCAGGCCCTCCATGTCTAGATTTAATTGGAAATTCCTAAATCCAAATTAAGATCTTGTCAGTAATAGACCACAGGAATTAGCACCCACCCCTACCCTTGAACATGAATTGGAACATGAATTGGAACATGAATTTTTGGTGAGGTGGTTCTGAGTATTGGAATCAGGACTCAAGGTTCCAAGGCGCCCTACCAGTTGAGAAATGTCTCCAGCCCCTTTTGTGTTGGTTCTGGAACATAATTTTTAACTGAGAGTAATAGAAGCACAACTTAGAATTGGGTTGTTTACCTTATGACAATAATCAGCCTTTCACATGTTCTTCCATTCTATCTACTGATAGATATAATATATATTGACAGTATATAGGAGTAGTAGTCATGATATATATATATATGGACTATAAACAATAATGGATATAAGGTGTGCATTTTGTGAAAAGAATATATCCTCTTTCTCTATACATTATACTTTATGCTAATTATTAATCCATAATTTTAAATTTGCAAACTAGTTTAAGTTATCCAAACACTGTAAATTGTTCTGCATAAAAGTATTTGAAAAGCACATCTTTCTCATGTCTTTGGTAATCTATATAATCTAATCACAGCATAATAATAACACAACTGATACTACTTTAAATAATATTTTTACAGTTCCTTAGCTAGTAGGAAACAGAAAAGTTTCCCTTGGGTTTCTTTTGTTCTTGTTTTGTTATGTAAGCATGATTAATATCATGTGTTTTACCAGCATATTCTTTGGTACAAAGGATGCTAATTTTATGTTCTATTAAAGTTAAAATTATTTTCATGGCCTTTTCTCACCATTTATTGCCTGGCTTACTGTATCAGCAAGAAGTGATAGAGTTTAATTACTTTTGTGAAACTGAACTTAAAACCATCATTACTTTACACAAGTTCTAATGACAAATACACCTTGAAACAAAAATTTACCAAATGAATCATTTTCCTGGCAGCATCCAAAAGAAGAGAAGGGGATTCTGACATATTAAAGCACATTCACCCTCACAGTATGGAAAACTGATTACCTCTTCCAGGATTCTTTCCTCCATGTTCAGTGGAACCATTAAATTCCTTGTACATAATTCTCTAGTTTATGTTCTCTGGCAATAATAGCAGTTACTTTCTTAATTGTAATCAAATAATATTATCTACAGCAATGAAACTCCCAAATTATGAGCCTTTCAGTAACATGCAAAGTGAAATTTCAAGAAAACCAAAAAGTTGTTTCTTCTACTTGATTTGTGCACATTTGTTCTGCAGGAGCTTGGAGAGGAAGTCCATTGGGAAGGAACTGAGCCACTTGGCACATGACTTGAATACTGTTTTGCTTGCTATGTCATCTAATTAATGTATCTCATCCAAATCAATAATGTAAAAAAATGACAGAATGGGAATTATCAGAATCTGATTATTTTAGAAAGAGAAATGAAACATCTACTAATGCTTAACATATAGTACCCACAAGCAAGTTCCTTACAAAGACTGAGGAATTGAGAAAATTAGTCTCTGGCTTCAGACAGATACAGTTTTGAAGTTTATCTCAATTGTTTTCCACTCTGTGGCCTTAGGCGAGTTACTTAGTAGGTGCAAATATTTTTCATGAAAGCCCCATAAAATTTAAATAAAAAAACAAATAAAATGTATAGCACTTAACAGAGCTCTGGTTAATCCTAGATATTAAACACATATTACTTCCATGTCACTGCTATCATATCACCTCTAATGATACTTTTGACCCTATGAAAACATAAACGTTTAGTTTTCTTATCCTTGGTATTGTTGTTTTGTAAGTGTTGTTTGTGAATACTCATCTCAAGTTATCTAACTACAGTTTGTCATGCTCTGTTCCTATCATTTTTCCAAACAGGATGATGTGTCCACTTTGGGATTTGCAAACTTATTTGTTTCTTTGATAGTGTCTTCTCTGTTTCTAGAACATGTTGAAAATGTAGAAGAAACATAGGAAACGCTTGAGGTACAAGTACTAATAAGGTACCTGGGGGCCAAGCAGCAAAAACTGCTGATGGCAAAATAACAAAAAATTACATTATCTGCTTTGTTCATTCTCATGAAGTAGCTTCAAAAGCTTTCCAGTTGGAAAAAAAAAATATCTCTGCATCATACACTGTCAGAATCAAAAATACTATTGCTAATTTTTTTCTATCCTCAATTGATAACCGTATAATTTTGAATAATAATAAAAGTAAAGGAAATCCCAGAGGACTTTATTATATAGAACTTGAGTGGCAGTAGCTAAGACCTTCCCTAGAAAGCATTAGGAAGCTAGAATAATCCAAGACAATGATGAAAGCAAAGAATGAAAAATGAAAACTAAAGAATCATTTACCCATAGCATCCTCCTAAGTAAATAGAAAAGCAGAATGATTTCTTATATAGAGTACTTGTGAAACTACTTTTTCCTTTCAAAGGCACCCAGATGTGTAGTTGATTTAATTTAGTAGGAATTTATTGCCATATGTTTGAGTATAATTTTATTTTTAATTAAATTTTCTTTTATGTTTGTTCTCTTTTAATTATTCAACTAGCTTTACAATGGATTTCCCATTTAACAAAGAAGTTTATGAATACAGTGCATCTTGATCAGTCTCAACCCTTCAACATTTTCACCCTCCCTTCATGACACAACTATTCCCCTACTTTCCCTAATCTTGTATATACATTGAATTTTTGATTCTATTATTCCCCTTTTTCCTCTTCATTCATCTACCCCTTTCCTCTTGGCCCCATCCCACCTCTTGCAAGTACTTTTTTCCTGTTTTGTTTTGTTTTTTCTTGGACTTACTTTGTCTAATGACTTACTATTTGAGTCCTCTCTATGAATCTACCATATTCCAGTTAATACATTTGTTACCACTTACATACCACCCAACAGGTTTTTAGGCTAATTCTAGCTTCTACATATGAAAGAGACCATGAGTCCTCTGTCTCTCTGGGTCTGATTTGCTTCACTTAATTTTTATAAGGCTTTTTATTGCTTTACCCATGTTACACTATCATTCTTTTTAATGGACGAATAAAATTCCATTATATATTTCATAAATATACATATATACCATATTTTCACATTTTACTATATTTTCTTAATCCATCCATTTATTGAGGGACATCTGGCCTGATTCCATACTTTGGCTAGAATGAATAGTGCTACAATGAACATGGTTGTCCAGGAGGCTTTATTCTAAACCAGTTTAAAACTTTAGCAGTAAAAATACTGAACCATAATCAATTCTTAAAAACATAGAAGAGAAGAAGAGAAGAGGAAAATAAAGTTGTGGAAATGATATTGTTGATAATTGATTTTTTTTCTTTACTTGACTTATTCAAAAGGATACATAGTGGTAAGGAAGAAAATATTGACGTAAAGGTAACATTCAAGCAAATTAGTAAAAGAAACATAGAAAAGAAAAAATATAGGAAGTGAGATGCATTAGAGAAACATAAAATTGAAAATTAGACAATCAGTATAGCACTAACCACAAGGGAATTAAATGGAAATATCCCAGAAAAGAATATAAGAAAGAAATGACATAAAGAATGTAAGGAATAAAAATTACTTACTCTGAGGAAGAATAAAAAGTAGCTGAAAATTTAAGCACTTTTTAAATTCCATATTCTCACTTCTATATGTAATCCAAAACTCTTAATGTCATGGAAGATATCAGAACTGTGGTTTTGGTAAAACTGGGAGATAAGCAGAGAGAAACAAAAAAGAAGTACCTATGGGGTTCAAAATACAATTAGAATGAGTAAAATATAGTATCCTTAGTTTACAAAAGCAGGTAGACACACAGACAGGTAGAGAGATAGATAATAGATCCATAGATAGATAGATAGATAGATAGATAGATAGATAGATAGATAGATAAATGATATAACAAATTGGGAGAGAAAAATAAGTGAAAAACACAAAAAAATGATCAGTGCTCATAGAAATGGAAATGCTAATTATCTCTTGTACCTGGTACTCTTGAATGGGGAATTGTCAGCTAAATAACTCCTTTACTAGCAGCCATTTGGAGCTCACTCATAGTAGCCTACACATTTGGGGCACTTGATAATCACTCTAAGAACAATCTGGCAACTGCAGATGACCACTACAAATATGGTTAAAAATCATGACGGCTCCAGACAGCCAGCATCTCCCTTGAAAAGCAATATTCTAGACAAGAAATGTCTCTATAAACTAAGATGAACACTCTATCTAATTTTACTCTCATGGTTCAGTAGATGGACTATGATTGGTACAAACACAGTTCTTCACTTTCATAAGGGACTATGCTATGATTGGTACAAATGTACTTTCAACATATCCATCCAGGCTATCTATCAATAATCTATCTATCTATCATCTGTCTATGCAGTCTGTTTGTTTTCATTTCATTAGTCAGCTACAAGACATCCTCTGGGCCTTTGATGTAACATTAGACAAAAAATATCCTATGCATTAGTAGTTACATGGTACTTGATTTTGCTTTTAAATGTATTCCAAGAAGCATTTGAAAATTTGATATATTAAATGTGAAGTGCATTTTTCCAGTTTCCTCAGGAAACAATTACAACCACTTAATTTCTTTTAGGGATTAAAAACAGTACATAAGGGGCTGGGGATATAGCCTAGTGGCAAGAGTGCCTGCCCTCGGATACACGAGGCCCTAGGTTGGATTCCCCAGCACCACATATACAGAAAACGGCCAGAAGCGGCGCTGTGGCTCAAGTGGCGGAGTGCTAGCCTTGAGCGGGAAGAAGCCAGGGACAGTGCTCAGGCCCTGAGTCCAAGCCCCAGGACTGGCCAAAAAAAAAAAAAAAAAAAAAAACAGTACATAAAGCAGATTTATTTTGTACTATTATAGGAGTTGTTTATATACTGTTCTCAATACATTATAAAGCCATTTGTCATACCTACTTGTTGTATGGTATCGCTATCTTGTGTGATACACAAAATATGCCCTCGTTTACTGAAGCTGGGTACCAGTGGCTCACATCTGTAATCTTAGCTACTCAGAAGGCTGAGATCTGAGGAGAGTAGTTCAAAGCCAGCCCAGGTTTAACCCCCAGAAAACCCACAGTGGTGCAGTGGTTCAAGCAGCAGAGCGCTAGCCTTGAGCTGAAGAGTTGGGGGATAGTGCCTTAAGCCTAGAGTTCCAGCCTCATGACCAAAAAAAAAAAAAAGATATTGTATTCAGAATGAGTAAATGGAATTTATGCAAAAGAATGATTAATGACAAGTTAATCATTTCTAGGTACTTTCTTTACTGAAAATATATAAAACTTAGAACACTGAAATTGAAAGGTCTTCTGAAAATGTCACTGTGGCTAATAAAGGGCAGGGATTGAATTCACTACTTCACAGTTAGTCATTTAATTTTTTTCAGAAATCCACAAGATAGGGACTTAAACCCATCTTCTCACTTTGAAAACAGGTATGGAGAAATTTCTATTGTGTTTCAGGGAAAAATAAATAAATCTACTATTCCAACAGAATCAAGATAAATAAACTGTTTGGCTTAACATTTTTGAGGTGCTGAAATTAATGATTAAATATTTGTAAAGTCTTGAGAGTGTTAGTAAGAATAAATTTGTGTTTTTTTGTTATTAATAGTGTCTGCTATTTTAAAATCCAAATGAAGCTTATTTCTCTTTTGCAAAATTTAGTGATTTTCTAAAGCATAGTTTTTAGAAGTGTGTGTGTCCCTTTAGCATTTGAATCATGCAAAATCCCCTAAGATTCCATGTCTAGAAAATACAAACCTTAACAGAAATCATTACTGTACAGTGTTGCCAGTGGTTGATAGTAGAATTGTTTGTATGTATATTTTGTCCAGATATACTGTATTTATATACTTTATGTCATTTCAAATAAAACAGTTTTCAACAGGGATTACCAAGTGTTGTAATTCTCTATGCACCTCTAAAATTGAACTGTCCTTTCTTTTGAATTTAAGCTTCTAAATCAAACCAAGATACTTAGTCATTCATCACAAACTACTGTACACATAATTGTTAGGATGTGAGGTAGTGATATGTACGCTGACAGAGAATTCAATCAGGATAATATAAAGAATGTGAGCAATAATGTAATTAAGGACCTACTCCAGTAATGCTTTAGTTTACTTATTAATGGTTACCAGATGAGTCATTAACTGTATATGAGTAAACAATTAAAACTTAGGATAACATGCCCTTCTAAAGCAGAAAACTACAACATCTGAAACAGATTTCAGAAGTTAAAGTTATACTACAAAAATCAGTAAGGTCAACCAAATGCTGCTATTTAAAGATATCTATAATATATACTTGTTTCTGAAAATACTTAATATCAAATAAAATTACACATTACTAAGCATGTTAATACTGTTAAATCTCCTCTAAGGCAAGTTAAAATCCTTAATGACTCCTAAAATCTCCTTTCAGTGATTTCAAATTATGAATTCCTCATAATTGTAATAATCAATGAAGATTATTTTATTTAAAAAATCTCTTAAGAAGCATCCTTTGCCTAGTTTGAAAGAAAGTAGTTTATATACATTAGTACAAGGCATTTATTATTTACCCATTTATTAGTCATAAACACTAAAAAATTAGAGAGAATAACCACATATTTTCCCCATTAATCCATGAGGAAGATGATCTACAGGAAATTTCCTGTCACTGAGCCCAGACAGAATCATTCACAACCAAGAAATATTTTACAGCTTCACAACTAAATAGTGAAATGCAGAAGAATATTATCCACTTAGAAACTTTCATATATTAATATGATCAATTTTACCTTTTATAGAGTGTATCCCTTGTATTGTTTGTAATGATGGATTTATTATGACTTCTCTGGTTTACACAAACCAAGTGTCCAGATGCAGGGAAAGGAGAGAACTGTCTTTCCTGCCCAAATAACTAAGAAGTTAATGACAGACCAATTGTGATAATTTGCTTTCTATTGCTTTAACAAGTTTTGGACATAATCAACTCATGAAGAGGACATGTTTACTTTGACTTATAGTATTAGATATTTCTGTTCATGGTCACCTGAAACCAAGAGCTCTTGGCAGAACAAAATCACTTGCTTTGTGGCCAAAAAAATAAAGAGGGAGAGGAAAGGTTTTGGGACCCACTGCCTCCTTCATCAGCAGTCTTTATAACCTGAAGACTTCCTTCTAGGCCCTACCTTTTGAAGGTTCACCAGCTCCTAACAATGCCAAGGCTGGGGGTAAGATTTTTAGCACATGGACCTTTAGGAAACATTGTGGACCCAAACTGTAACACCAGTGTCTAGTGTTCGCCACCATTTCCTCTGTAGAACTATTTCTTTACATGTGAATGTTTAAAAATAAAATGCATTCCTAGTCTATCATGGCTCTGAGCATATGGAAGCGATGTCCTAAGTATTCAATGGTTCTTACTAGACAATAAATATGCCAATATAACCAATAATGTTTAAATTATACTCAGTGGTCTAAGAAAAGATTATTTCTGCTAATAATGGTTTTATAAATAATGATAACTGGAAAAGTAGTAGCTCTATGTTCACTCACCACTAATGTACTAATAATTCAGAAGTCTGAAATAAAGTTCCCACATAATTGTAAAGTTTCATTTCGAACATTTACAAAATATCAAGAAATTAACTTGGCACATTTTTACTTTCCATAATACTGTACGACCATAAAAAGCACAATAGAACATTCCTTTTAAAAATTATCTTTAAGTAGTTGTATGAAAGATTTGCCATTTAACAAAGCAGTTTATGCATCTTGAAGAATCTCACCCCTTTCAACATAAGCGAGAAAATATGTGCATAGATTAAAAACTAAATTGAGCTGGGTACCATTGGCTCATGCCTGTAATCCTAGCTACTTACTCAAAGGTTGATATCTGAGGATTGTAGTTTGAAGCCAACTGCTCAGAAAAGCCTGTGAGACTCTTATCTCCCTCCAATTAACTACCATAAAAATCTGGAAGTGGAGAAAAACTAGGGAGGAAGTAACAAGTTGGATAAGAAATGTACACACTACCCTACATATGAAACTGTAACCCCTCTGTACATCACTCTGACAATAAAGAAATGGAGGGGAAGCTGGAAGTGGAGCTATGGCTTAAGAGATAGAGCATTATAGCTCATGGACAGTGCCCAATCCAATCCCAGAGTTCAAGCTCCAGGACTAACAAAAAATATATACATAAATATAAATCAAAAGGTAGTATGAACTCACACTTCTATTCCTTACCATCTCCCTGAAAGGTACACATCCTAAGGTCTAAATAAGTCATTGCTTGTCACTAACATAACAAGTTTCCAGTTTTCTAGTTAAAAAAAAAGACAATCAATACATTCTAGGAAACATGAAATGAAACTACCTGGGAAACATTTTGGAAACCTCCAGAGATATAAGCCATCTCTTTCATTAGTGCTATAAAATTTAACAGCACTATTTATAATTGGTTCTTTTAAAAAAAAATTAGGATTACTTTCTGTGGCTCCTGTGTTTTCCACAGCTTAACTCTCCTTTGACACAGCTCATTAGGCAGGAAAGAGGGAAAATAGGAAACACAAATTAAATGGTTCCCTTGTTGGCCCTCTAGACAAGACAGACAATCGTGCTCTCTAGAGACTGCTTTCTACTCCAGAGGTCAGGAGAAGTTCTTAGTTGTTTTTTCTTCTTTAGTATAGTCAATATTATTTGTTGTCTTTCACAATTCTTTCTTAGATAAATACAGTCTTATCTAATTACAAACTCAGAGCTGGAAACACACACACACACGGAAAAATAATCATCATTGCAAATTTTGATATTTGTCTCTTTTTTTTTTTGGACAAGCAGTTCACAGTGTGTAAATACAACTACATGCAGCTAAAAACATATGAATTGTTTTACACTTAATTATATCTTATCAATAACTTTTTCAACAATTTTTCTACTCTAGAAGCACTTTCTGAAACAAGTTTTGATAGATAAGTATTATTTCATCACCTTATTAGTATATAATAATTTGTTAAACAATTTTTCCATCAAAACTAAAGCTGCAGCTTTAGTGAGCCCTTGTAGGTGTATCTTTGCACATATTTAAATTTTTTTACAAATTCAAAAAATTCACATTTAGGTCAAAAACTAAAATATTTGACTTTTAAACCACATTGTTTTAAGTTCTACAATTTTCTATTTCATATTACAAGAGAATGATTATTATTGAGAAGACTACCAAATAATAGTTTTCTTTCCTTACTTTGGTCAAATTTATTCACAAGAAATTTTATCTCATGACATAACTTTCAGAGAGTGGAAACAGAAAAGAATTTATTTCCATTGTGAAAATCAAAATGAGTATACTTTTGAAAAAGGAGAAGTGTATTGAATAAAAACCCAATATTAAAAGAAAGGAAATGAAAGAGCAGAACGTGCAATTTGGTCTGTAATATCAAGGATTTTTGAACTAATTATTCCCACATTTGCTGCAGATCTGTCTCCTTCTAGATACCTAAATTAAAATAATAACAATAAATATGTTTTATAGCATATTTATGAGTAAAATATATTTTCATAAATGTATTAAATGATTCAAAAAGTATAAGACTATTGTAGTCTGTTAGGAATTATACATGTACCTTTTATTGTCTAAAAAACACACCCCCAAAAACAGAAAGATAAATACAACAAACATTACATTTAATATGCTGAAATTGTACTTAGTACACTTCTAAAAAATAACTAAATCATAACAAACAGGACAACTGAAATTTTATATAGCAACACATTAAATTAAGTTAAAGCATAGCAATAGTTGTTTTAAGTCTAATAATAGTTTATTTAAGTGTGACATGGAGGTATTTAAAATACTTATAGAAGACAACTCATCTGCTTTTCTAAAAAATGTAATTTTGTCCATTTACAAAAAAAAGTAAATTTAAGCATAAAAAATCAAAAGTTTTAGAGTTACAGAATTTATACTATGACTCAGTATGTATCTAGGATTAGAAACATATGATAGCTATTTATTCCAATGTCAGCCAGAAGCACAAGAGGATAAATAGTATCTCCCAGAAGTGAGAAATATAATCATGTGAATGCACAAACACACACATACACACACACACTATATATATATATATATATATACACACATACATATATATAATACTGGTCATTTAATTCTTAAATAAACTATAATTTTTCTATGTACTATATTAGATCATTCAAATGGCATAAAAATAGTTTCTTTTTCTAAGTTTACAATCTCAGGAAGTAAAATATAAACAAACAGTAACCAAAGTACAGATATAATAAAATAAACAGAACAAATAGAAAAAGCAAACAATAGAATTAATAAGACCAGAAGTTAGTTACTTGAGAAGTAATTAATGTAATTAATAAATGGAAATAATAACTTTTCAGAAACTAATGACTAGTAATGTAAAGAATGAAAATGAGAAAAAAGAAATGAAAAAGAAAGTGGGTACTGGGCTGGGGATATGGCCTAGTGGCAAGAGTGCCTGCCTCATATACATGAGGCCCTGGGTTCGATTCCCCAGCACCACATATACAGAAAATGGCCAGAAGGGGCGCTGTGGCTCAAGTGGCAGAGTGCTAGCCTTGAGCAAGAAGAACCCAGGGACAGTGCTCAGGCCCTGAGTCCAGTCCCCAGGACTGGCCAAAAAAAAAAAAAAAAATTTAAAAAAAATAAATAAATAAATAAAAAGAAAGTGGGTACTCATGGCTTATACTTTTAATCTGACCTACTCAGAAAGCTAAGATCTGAGGAACAGAAGCCACCCAAAGCAGAAAAGTCCATGAGGCTTTTATCTCCAGTTAATGAGTAAAACACAGAAAATAGAGGTATGGTCCAGGTGGTAAAGTGTCCAGTGAGTGGCCTTAAGCACAGTGCTGGGACAGAGGCTCAGGAAAAGAAAAAGGGAAAAAGTTTGAAAAGAAAAATCATTTAAAGGCATGAAAGGAGGACATCATTATTATTAAAGATGACATTAATATTAAGATATTATAAGGAAATACATGAGCAATGAGAAATTATTAAAATGATGTGAGGTGGCTTATGATCATTACACAAGAAAAATAGAAACTATCTTCTAATAATGGATACAAAACAATTGAGCATGCTTATGGCAGGGGTAAGGGCAGGGAGAAGCCAACAGAAGTATTCATGAAATAGGAGGAGGAGATAAAAGATATGTGTTAAGCAATAATATAGATTTATACACATCAAATAATTGAGAGTACATTTGTGCACTTCATCTTAAATACTTTTCAGCTTTTTGAATTTATAGCTTTTTGCAATAATTTCCCATTTTAATTATTCATCACTTTTACCAATAAATTGTGTTCTAAATTTGTTGCTGTTTTTTTGAAGGTCTCACCTCACCAAATTGAAAACTGAACAGGTTCTTTAAAACTGTGATCTGCCCTTGGTCTCAAGCTCACTCAGGATCCTCCTTTGAACTAAGTGCCCAGTCCAAAATTGGTGCTATTTGCCCAGATAACAAAATGAATAGTCAGGCATGGGGGGCAGGGGAACTCCTGTTAGCATGTTCATTAATTAAGAAGCACAAACTGTGAAATACTTCTCTTTCATAAAGTGTGATTCACAGCAGTTTCACTCTTCATCTATTTTCACCTTTTAAAATCTTGATGTGTTGCCCAAGGGGAAGATATCCATAGCCATCAAGTTGAATTATCTTTTCAAACAAAAATAATAATAATTTTCCAATTGATTTTCCAATGTTGCTCAATAAATTATTAATGGTTATTATCTTGCATGGAAGATATTACCTTATAGAAACTGCATTCTCTTTAAAATATGAGTATTGTAACCACTGAAGACAGACTTCAAATCCTAAATTTTGTTAGGCAAAAAGACAATCATTTCACTTGTGATGTTTATACAATATCTACTATAAGCTATCCTGAAAACCATGAACTAAAAAGAGATCCTATATCTCCAAAATTCACTAAACAACATTTAGTTGTCATTTTCAATTCCAAGATCAAAGGCTACTGTCCAACAAATATTCTTGGTACGATACCATACAAATAGATAAAACTGTCAGTACTGAAGCTGTGAGAAAGCTTAATGTGTTTTGCTTTGTACAAAATAGATCTTTCTTTTGTTAAAGTGAGAATAATTAATGTAAGAATCATTAAGGTCAGATGAAGTATAAAATGTAATAGAGAGTACGCAATTAATTGTCCATAGTCTATACCTTTTCCAACAAATAGTAGATGTGGGTCAATGTTCTTAATAACTGGGACACAATAAATTATCTTTAGATGAATAACTTTTCAAAACCAGTATTTGCCAAAGCAAATATTACTGTTCATATATTATTCTTCGCTGGATTTTTCTTCTTCAGTACTGTGAGAATAATATAATGACTGTTTTTATTATAATAATTTCTATAATTTACACCTATCTTTTCTCTAGATCTAACTCAAAGCTTTTAACAACAAACAGGAGCCAGACACCAGTGGCTCACACCTATATAACTTTAGCTACTCAGGAGGCAGGCTCAAATCTGAAGATTATAGTTCAAAGTCCGCCAAAGCAGGAATATCTTTGAGACTTTATCTCAAATTAATCACTAAAAAACCAGAAATGGAGCTATGCCTGATTGCTAGCCTTGAACACAAAAGTTTATGGAAAGTGCCTGACCTGAGTTCAAGGCCCAGGACCATTCCCTCTCCCCCTACCCCAAACAGCAACAACAACAACAAAACCCATCATTGAAATATGGTTTCCTAGACGTCTAAGAAAAGAAAAGCTCAGAAGTTATTATTTGCAGATCAAAGTATGAATAAGAGAGGTTCTCTCCTATTTCTGAATTTATTTAATTACTTATGAGTACATAAATGTGAAGAACTTTTCCAAGACTGCCAGAGGGAGTAAAGAATCACCAGAAAGGATTTCAAGAAATAGTGTTTGGACTTTACCCAGTTCTGGGAATAAAGCTTGTTCCAAATAGCCACAAATATCATAATTTTGAAAACATGTAGCATCAACTAGAATTTTGTGTATGTCAAGTAGAAAAATTTATCTTAGACTAATGTGTATGTTTTACCATAACAAAACTTAAACAAGATCATGCAGATAAATCAATCTATAAGTAACTCTGTCCTAGAATAAAGAACATTCTTACAAATTGAAAAGTACAACTTATGGTAAAGTTTAAAAGTCTTAACAATCCTGTGAAAAAAATTGACAAGAGATATGAAGTAGGAAAATATATATTATACTCAGGAGAATAATGAGTCACTTGAAACATACCCTGAAATTACAGATGATAGGATTAGTGGACACAAACATCATAGCAATTATCATAACTTCAAATTTAAACTTTAAATTTAAGAGCATAATAATAAAAAATTGAACACATGAGAAAAGACTCATAAAGAGAGAGAAAGAGAGGGAAGCAGAGAAACAAAGACACACGAAGAGAATGAGTGAATTTCAAAGTAAAACATACACTTGAGTTTCTAAAAGTGAGAATGAAAAAAAACACAATCACCAACATTCTATATTATAAAAATTATTAAAAGAATTATTTCAAGCAGGAAAAAATGCTAAATTTCAACAGCTAGAATATTATCAAATAAAAATACAAGACATAGACACACACCAAGTAAATTCTGATGTATAACAATAAACGCATCAATTCAACTACAGATCATAACAACTCTAGATATCCATTCACTTATGAGTTTCAAAATACTCTGTGTGTGTGTGTGTGTGTGTGTGTGTGTGTGTGTATTAGAAATTTTCTTTCTCAGAAGCTGCTGAATAGAGAAGAATCTACTAAGGATACAAGAAGTAAGCACCAATTTTAACTAAGTTTTCCTACTATTGCTTGCAAAGCACATCAGTGGACAGAAATATATATTTTTTCCCTAGAGTTCAAGCTGACTGTATTCTGAGCTTTAAAAAAGTCTGAATACATTAAGAAAATATAAGTCATGCACTGTTCTCTGGTCATGAGGTAATTGAATTAGAAATAAATTATAAAAGCAGTCTCAAAAATCTTCAAATGTTCCCCAGTCATTACACTTCAAAGTGTTTCCCCAAAGAGAAATCAAAGCATATATCCTGGAAAACATTTGAAATAAATGTTCATAATCATAACAACCCATATTTGCAACAACCCAAATGGAAAATAACCTAAATATGAAAGTTAAAAATCAACACATCATGGTATATCTGTATAATTAAACACTATTGATAAATAAAAAGGAATACTCCAGTGATGTACACATTTGAAATTTATTTATGCATTTCAAAGTATCTGAAGAAAAGTTTGGATGTTCCTAACCCATGGAAATATTGAAAGTAAAAAATAAGAAATACTCTGGTTTTATCACTACATGTTGCATATCTGTTATCAAGTTTCCATCCCATAAATACAAATGCTTTATGATGTTTAAAAAGAAATTAGTAATTTTCAATGATTATACTGCATAAAATGGGACAGATATAAGAAGTGTATATGATTCAATTTATATAACATTTACAAAATACAAATATGAAGCAGTTTAGTTGCTGTTTATGAATGTAATTGAAACAAGGTTTAGGAGGAAGAATTTATATAGTAAAATGAAGGAAACGTCTAGTAAAGGATATATTTAGTTTTTTGTTGCAGCTCTTGTTTCACTGGAGTATACCTATGACACAACACACCAAACTGTCACTTAAAACTTGTGCAATCTAGCTAGGCACCAAAGGTTCATGCCTTAAATAGTAGCTAGTCAGAATCTTAGATCTGATTGTGGTTCAAAGTCAGCCTAAGTAAAAATGTATGTAAGACTCCAATCTCCAATTAATCATCAAAAAGAAGCAAGTAGAGATGTCGCTGAAGTGATAGTGTGCCAGCCTTGAGAGAAGAAGCCAAGCAAGAGCACAAGGTCTTGAATTCAAGCCTCAGTATCAATGATCTCTCTCTTTCTCTCTTTCTCTCTCTCTTTTTCTCTCTCTGTATGTCTGTGTCTCTCTGTCTCTGTCTCTTTTTCTCTCTCTCTCTTGCTCTCTCTCTCTCTCTCACACACACACAGACTCCCAAATACTTTGTATAATAAATCATAGGACAATTATATCTTTCCAAGATTTAAATACTAAAAGAAGATAGCTAGTTACTAATGTGAGCTTTTCAGACACATCAAGTAAAAAACCATCTGTGAAATGATTGCATATATTATCAACCTAATTTTATACAAAATCTAGATATTTATGTGTGTCTGTGTATTTGCATAAGCCTAAAACTTAGGAATATGAGGGTATGCTAAGAGGGTATGCTAATATATAAAAGAAGCAAAGAACAATCAAGAAAAAAATAGATGCCTTTTTGCTTTCCATATAGCACATTTCCACAACAAGGAGACTATATTGCTTGATATTTAGTCATATAAATAACCTTAAAAAATTGATTGGCTCAAAAATCGCTTTAATTTTTTCTTACTTATTTTTGATTTGTAATTTGCCAACTATACATTGTTTTTCATTCCATGCTTCTAATACAGGCAAATAGTAATGTAGATTTGTAATTTATAGTTCAATCTTATAGGCATGTGCAAGGCACAAGTAGATTACATAAATGACTGTTAAATACATAAATACACACATACATGCATTTTGTGTGTGTGCAGGTCCCAGAGCCTGAACATAGTGCCTCAGCTCTATCACTGAGCTTCTTTTGCTCAAGGCTAATACTCTACCACTTGAGCCATAGCTGCATTTCTAGCTTTTTCTGAGTAGTTTATGGGATATAAGAATGTCACAGACTTTTCTTATCTGAGTTGGCTTCAAACCAGCATCCTCAGATCTCAGCCACTTGAGCCTGGGTCATACATACATTTTTTTATCTCAATATGTAGGCTAAGCTTGACTTAAACTTGTGATTGTAAAAATAACAATAAACCAAGTTATATAGAAGTACAGATTTTCACTTTTACTAACAGCAAAATCTTGTTTATGTATAATGAATCTTTATCAGTTTCATAAACTACTTTATTAAATGGCAAAATATTCAATACATATCCTAAAAATTAAGAATATTGAGGGGCAGGTGAGAATGTTGAAAGAGATGACTGATTAAGACTCATTGTGTTCATAAACTGCTGCATTGACTGGCAACTCTTTCACAAAACTTCATAAAGATATTAAAAATATCCAAATAGAAAAATTGCAGAATTCTACCTATAATTATAATTTTTAAAAATGCCAGATATTCAATAATAATAAGAACATTAATTTCCATTTCAAGGTTAAATAATACCTTTACTTAATAAATTCCATAAAAGAATAAAATTTATATTTTAGAAATTTAAAAGAGCTTGGTTAAATACTTAGACTCTGATATATATACAGGTGGTCCCTTTAAGGAAAGTGAAATCTTGGGGCTGGGGATATGGCCTAGTGGTAAGAGTGCTTGCCTCATATACATGAGGCCCTGGGTTCAATTCCCCAGCACCACATATACAGAAAACAGCCAGAAGTGGCACTGTGGCTCAAGTGGCAGAGTGCTAGCCTTGAGCAAAAAGAAGCCAGGGACAGTGCTCAGGCACTGAGTCCAAGACCCAGGACTGGCCAAAAAAGAAAAAAAAAAGAAAAAAGAAAAAGGGAAAGTGAAATCTGAAATAGGTAGAACAATATAGCTAAATACTCAAAGTGGAAAATTTAAGGTTCAGAAACATAGATGCCTCTAGTATATAATCTTATTTCTTTCCAGGGAATCTAACACCTGTGTTAATAGATTTTGTTTTTAACTTTACCTCTATTTAATGGATAACAAATCAAAATGAAGGAACTACAAAAAAGACTCAATTCTTATAACAACAATTCCTATTGAAAAAGTTAAAATATATAGATCATTATAATGATATATACTTTATATCTAGTCATTTTAAAAAATGACTTATACCATGGAAATATTTTCAAATTCTTATAAATTGTCAATGAATGTTAAATGCCAATGCACTCTATACAAACTTAAAGGTATCTGAGTCCTAGCTAACTAGGCTTTTACAAATGTGTTTCACTTAGAAGTGTAACATGTTATTTGCAAACAACAGGGTGTAACAAATTTTTGTCCTAAAAGTTTATTTTCCAATCATATAGTGTATGAATTGGTCTTTATTCTCCTTTTTGCTTAAAGGCCCAGACAAATTTTGATTCTAAGCAAGCAACTAAATTTTATTAGTAATAAATACTTAATGTATATAGATTATTCTAAGATTATAAAGACCTAGGATTCTAATCAAATATACTAACTAATCAGAGCTTAAGAGGAAACATTTTTATAATGAAAAATGATCAGATATTTTATCTCCTACATCTTCCATATTGGGAGTGCATACCCAAAGCTACACAATTAATATTAGGTCATAGTCATAAGAGAAAAAAAAAGCAATTACAATCAGTCCACATTGAGGTAGAAATACAGAATGTGTTAAATTTCAACAATCTATTAGTTAGGCGTATATGGGATAACTTTCTAGAATCCATGTTACTGTTGAGAACTAGAATGAAATTTATATGAAAGATTGATTACATGAAAGAAGTTGTATGAGAGATTATATGAAATATACTAAGTGAAAAAAAAGCAATTAGAATCTTCAAAAACAAGAAACTATACAGAAAGAAGCAAAGGTTTCAAATTTGATTAAGAATTCAGTGGCTCTAGGAAAAATAGAATGAAACTTCTCAGCAAAATTCTGGCCAATCAAGACTATGGTTTCCCTCATAGGGAATAATTACTACAGATTTAGGTTAGTCATAGCAGAAGATCACAATAGCCCAATAGCTATGCCCTTATGAACACATAAGATGTTGCTAAGTGAAATGAACTCCATGTTGTGGAAACAAGTGTTATATCATTGTTGTAATTATTTTCAAAATGCCATGTCAAGCCATAGCTTTTTTTTTTTTTTGGTTTCTCTTATATTCCCCTTCCTGTGGTTGCACCACCACTATCAGTGTATCTCATCTGAGTACCCTGCATACTGTATATATGTGTATTAAAACTAGGGAAGGGAAAGGGAATATCAAAATCGAGAGACAAACAATAAAAAGACATACGATTCCAAAAGCAATACTTACAACACCATTTGGTGCAAACCAACTGTACAATTCGTGGGGGGGAAGGGGGGAGAAATGAGAAAGGAGGTAATAAGCTGAACAAGAAATGTACTCACTGCCTTATGTATGAAACTGTAACCCCTCTGTACATCATTTTGACAATAAATAAGTAAATATTTGTTTAAATTCGGTAATCAACTCAACAACTCATCAAAAAAATGATACAATATGGTCAAACAGGACTCATTCCAGGGATGCAAAGTGGGTTTAAACTACACAAGTCAATGTAATTCATTAAGTCAATAGGAGCAAGGACAAGAACCACATGTTCATTTCCATAGATTCAGAAAAAGCATTTGACATGATCCAATATCCATTTATGATGAACATGGTGGAGAAACTAGGAATCCATAGGATATTCCTGAATATAGTGAAGGTTGCATATGACAAACCTATCTCTAGTGTTACACTTAATGGATGAAAACAGAAAGGAATTTCCTTTAAAATCAGGAGTGAGACAAAGATGTCTGCTCTCTCCATTCTTCAAAATTATTAGCCAGAGCAATCGGCAAGATGCAAATATAAAGGGGATCCAAATAGGGAAAGATTAAGTAAATCTTCCTCTTTGCCCATTATATGATTCTCTGTTTAAAGAACCCCATATACTCTACTCCCAGGCTACTTGAGCTGATCCAAAACTTTAACAAAGTAGCAGGATATAAAATTAATCCTCAAAAATCAATGGCTTTGACCCAAAGAAACATGGACTCTATGGTTTCCCTCATAGAGAATAATTAGCACAGGTTTAGGCTAGTCACAGCAGAGGCTCACAAGAGCCCAATAGCTATGCCCTTATGAACACATAAGATGAAGCTAAGTGAAATGAACACATGTTATGGAAATGAGTGTTATATAATTGTTGTAATTACTTTCAACATGCCATGTGAAACTGTAGCTTCTTTTGTTGATGATCCTCTTGTATCCCCTTCCTGTGGTTGTCCCCACACTATCACTGTATCTCATCTGAGTACCCTGGATACTGTATATACTGGTATTAGAACTAGGGAAATGAAAGTGAATATCAAAATTGAGAGACAAAAGATAAAAAGAAAAACTACTCCAAAAGCAATACTAGCAAAACCATTTGGTGTAAACCAACTGAACAACTCATGGGGGGAGAGGGAAAGGGGAAGGGGGGAGGGGAGAATGAGGGAGGAGGTAAGAATTGTGCAAGAAATGTACCCACTGCTTTACATATGAAACTGTAACCACCCCTCTGTACATCACTTTGACAATAAATGATTCTTTTAAAAAAAAAATCAATGGCTCTTCTGTATGCTAACAATGCAAATAGTGAGACTGAAATCAGGAAAGCAAATACTTTTGCAAGAGCCTTAAAAAAAAAAAAAACTAGGAATAACCTTAACCAAAGAAGGGGAAGACTTCTCATTTCTAAAATATACCTAGAACTCAAAAAATTAAGTTCTCTCAAAGCAGATCCTCGAAGAATCAACTGTGCCAATAAAGTAAAGACTTAAAGAGAGACTTCTCTGAAGAAGAAATAAGAATAGCCAAGAGACACATGAAAAGTGAAGTATTCAACATCTCTGGCCATAAAAGAAATGCAAATCAAAAATACATTGAGATTCCACCTCACCCCAGTAAGAATGACCATTATCAAAACTAATAACAACAGTTGCTGGCAGGGATGTGGCCAAAAGGGAACTCTGCTACACTGTTGGTGGGAATGTAAACTTATTCAACCACTCTGGAAAGCAGTATAGAGATTCCTCAAAGGGATAAACATAGAGCTCCCCTATGACCCACAAACCCCACTTTGGGTCATTTACCTAAATGATCACAAACAAGGCCATACTAAAGCTACCAACACAATTGTGTTCACTGTAGCATTATTTACAATAACTAAAATATGGAACCAACTCAGCTGCCACTCAGTACATGAATAGATCAAGAAATTGTGATATATATACAAAATGGAATTCTATGCTCCTATCAGAAAGAATGGCATTGCCCCATTTGTAAAGAAATGGAAAGACTTGGAAAAAAATCAAGTGCAGTGAGCCAGACCCAAAGAAACATAGACTCTATGGTTTCTCTCACTGGTAATAATTAGTGCACATCTAGGATAGTCCTAGAAGATGATTGCAGTAGTTCAGTAGCTATGTATATATGATCATATAAGATCATTCTAAGCAAAATGAACTACAAGATTATGGGAACAAGTGGTTTATCATTGTTATTTTTAACCTATTATGTGCAATTACTTATTTTATTCTTGCATTTATCTTCCCTATGGTTTAGGCCCTGTTGTCAGTGTATTTGATTCTGATACCCTGGGTATTGTATATACATTTGTCTTAACTAGGAAATGGTACAATGAAAGGGTGAGACAAAGGGGAAGAGGTGAACCAATGCAACAGCAATACTTACAAAATGTATATTGTAAACCAACTGTACACCTCTGGGTGGGGGCATTGGGGAGGAGAGAGGGTGGGAGAAAAATGAGGTAGCTAACAAGTTGAATAAGAAATGTACTCACTACCTTACCTATGCAACTGTAACCTCTGTGTACATCACCTAGACAATAAAAATTTTTTAAAAGGTTAAAAAAGAAAAATAGAATGTTAACTCCATTAAAGACAAAATAGTAACAATCCAAATGATAATAAGGAAATGGTAATGATAATAAATAACATTTTCTTCCCCAACAAGAAAAAAGAATCAATCAGAAACTATGACCTTTTAAGACTATATCAACTCAGGGAGGCAGAGGGGAAGGGAGAGGTGGGAATGAGGGAGGAGGTAACAAATAGTACAAGAAATGTACCCATGGCCTTACATATGAAACTGTAACCTCTCTGTACATCACTTGGACAATAAATAAGTAATTTTTTTTAAAAGATACCCTAAGGCTAACTGAAAAGCTCAAATGGATAAGATAGTTGGCCCACCACAGTGGTTTTCAACCTGAGCTCCATAGAACTCTATGGATTTTATAAAGTTGGATTCTTACAAGAATTCTACAGGGATATGTCAAGAAAAAGTGTAAGGACTAAGCCATTTGGTGTAAACCAACTGAAAAACTTATGGGGGGAGAGGGAAAGAGGAAGGGGGGAGGTAGGAAATGAGGGAGGAGTTAACAAATTATACAAGAAATTTACCCACTGCCTTACATATGAAACTGCAACCCCTCTGTAGATCACTTTGACAATAAATGAATAATTATTCAGAAAAAAAGACTATATCAAATAACTTTTTGATAATATAGTACATACTAAAATATGTCAGTTTCAACAGCTACAAGGACTCAGAAAGAAAAAAAAATGAATTAGATATTAGATATGGGCATTTACCAGTGAAATTTAAGAGAAGATATGTTCTTGGTTTAATTTGCTCTCCACTGAATAGTATTTACATAATCATATACAAATGGTTTCCATGGGTTTTCAAGTTCTAGAAGCATACAGAATAAAAACCAATCTTTATAAAATATAAACACTGCCCTTAGTAGGATCTGTCTTGTAATTTTTACTGCATCAGGGTAATCTGAGAATTTCCATAGGCACTGTCTTCCCTGAAATTATTATGCATTATAGTTTTTTTTTCTAAAAATTACTCTATGTTTGGAGTTTGTAAATATTTAAACTGATCAAATAAAAAGATTCAAAGTAAAGATGTTACTTTTAAGGATGTAAGGATATTTTTATCTCTTTAGAAGTGAATTCACCATACTTTTCAAGCTAAGGAGTTCCATGCACTTTTCACAATGTGTCTTTATTTAAGAAAAACAAATTTTAAAAATCTTATCAGAAATCATATTGGTACAAAAATGGAATATGATATGTTTTTACACATTAGTCCTATATGTACCATGATCCTTCAACCCTCCTAAACATAACTGGAATATCAAAACT
Organism: Perognathus longimembris pacificus; assembly: GCF_023159225.1. Classification (NCBI taxonomy): domain Eukaryota; kingdom Metazoa; phylum Chordata; class Mammalia; order Rodentia; family Heteromyidae; genus Perognathus; species Perognathus longimembris. Next base: position 112,271,791 of record NC_063162.1, read on the forward strand.
TCAGATTCTGCTCAGGGAGTAAAGTCAAATTACAGAAAGATCAGTACCCTAAGTTTGCTTCAGAAACTACTAGAACCTATAATTCTGTTGAAAAACATGTTGTTTGCATTTGAATCAACTCACCTCTATAAAAATGAAATTTAAAAAAGTAAACTATTGCAATTACTAGCTTTGTTTTTATTAAGTATTAAAAGAAAATCAGTGCAAAGGAAGTTTTTGTTGTTCTTTCTATTCCTGACTGACAAAGTCAAATCCTCAAATTTTAAATTATTTGGGATAGTTTTTTGTATGAATGCTATCTTTGGAGATAAGGAGAGGAATGAGCTTTGCTAGAATTATGAAAAAATTATGTCCATATTTTAGAGAACAACTGAGGATGTTTTAAAATATTTTGTGAATCAGATGCTTTAATGGTCTTACATTTTTATGCCTGAAAGAAGTTATACTTCTCTGTGTGCTTATGAACAAATGCTTCCTGTGGTACCTTATAATATGAGATGTTCAGTGAAGTGCCGATAAAGGACTATGACTCTGCTCTTAATAAAATCTAGATCTAGATCTAAAATGGCACAGGAGCAAATGTAACTGAACAAGAATGAAACTAGAATAAGATTTCAGAGCCAATTCAATTATAAAGATAGCGTCATAAAGAGATGCTCTTTAGATACTGAGCATCAGTCTTAGAACAAATAGTGTATTTTCTCCTTTTTAAAACAAAAGAAAGAGAAAAGAAATATATGTTAAAATGCATAGGTATTGTATAGGACTACAGTACATGGAACATGGTAAGTTTTCAATAAATATTGATTGAACCATTGAAAATTTTAACTGTCTTTTCTTGATGTGTAAGCAAATTATAATCTGTGAAATGAGGAAATGAGAAAGAGGGATAGGGACATTGCTCAAATGTTAGAATGATTGCCTAGCAAGCGTAAAACCTTCACTTCAAATTCCAGTCCAACCAAAAAGAGGAAATATAAATTAAATTACCACATACCTGAAGTTCACCCTCACCATTGTCATCGCTTTATATTTAAAAGCCCAATTTATAATTTTTTATATCTTATCATACTTAGAACCCATTCTCAGAGTCAGTGTGAACATGACCTAGGTCAGATTTTCCTCCCAAAATGTGAAGATGTGCACATTTCCAGATGTGCAATGGAGTCATTTATTCTAGAGCTGGGGAAGTGACACGTGTTGGAAAAATGCAGCAATGTTACAATTACTGACCTTGCTGTGACCTTAACTAAGAACTGTGACTTCCATACTTGGGAATTATATCTTGTCAGAGGTTACCATTGACAGCATTAGCAAATCTAAGAGATGAATGATCATCTTTTGATTGGACTAACAGTATTTTCTGTACTTCTCCAGAGTGTCTTCCCAGAATTTTTTTTCACAGCCACTGCATCAATTATGGGCTTTTCTGTTACCTCACTTATTTTGCTAATTTCTCTCCATTCTGTTCATTTTTTGTTTTAGGTAGCAAATTTTCGTCAGTTAGGGGAGGTTTGTTTGGTTTGGGGCTTTGGTGTTTTAACCTCTCGGTAAAACTATGGTAACCACTAAAAATCTTGCTTTTTCTCTGCTTCAGAAAGTTCTCAAATGTATTCTCCTGACTTATGGAAACTATTCTAGCCATGGGGACTACTTCCCTGTCTTAGGTCTGAAAATACATGATTTGCTTTTTCAGTGTTTGGTTGGAAGGTATAAGCTCTGCTTCCTATGAGAAGTGTGACACAACAATGTTACTATTCTTAGTTCGGGAAAATAAGATGCTGAGTCCACATGCTTCTAACTATTCACTGTCTACGCATATGTTCTAAACCCTACTCACTAATAAATAAGGCTTCAGTCTTAGGAATCATATGCAGGATTTGTTGATCCTTATAGCTCTCCACTACTTTCCCTAAGGAAGGCTACCCTTTTAGATTGTAGACTAAAATAAACCTCGATAAAGTTTTTGATTGTTGAGTTTTTTTTTTCTAAATCTATATCTTGGGACTGATACAAAGACATGTACAAAGGCAACCTTGGTTTATAAACATATCAATGCATTGAACAATGAATATCAAGGTACCACTATGCATAAACTCCCTGAGGCAATGTTTTATTACAGGAAAGACAAACAAGCAAACAAGGTAAGTAGAGTTGTCCTAGATAACCAAGAATATTATGAAGAGAAACCCAAAGCAGGAGACAGGGGTAATATTGATACTTTAAATGACTTGTCTAGGATATTTGTTGTAGAGCTTTGAAAGGAATGATGCAGGAGCCTAGGAGTCCTAGGAGTCCTTGGAGTCTAGTAGTCCAGGCAAAAGGAATATGAGATACAAGAATCCTGAGGTAAAGCACACCTGAGTGGCACATCACAAATACAATGGATTGGGGAGAGACAGTATTTAGAATCACAGAGATAATCAGAAGGGTCATGTTTGGAGTGGTGGAAAAAAGTTGTGCAATGTCTTGATTATAGTTAAGGCTTTTGAGATTTACTCCATGTAAAGAAGAATCATATGACGTTAAGACAGAAAAGTTACACAACAAAATCATTTGTTGAATTTTTTGAATATTTTTATTATCTTTTAGTACTAAGGAGCCACTATTCAAGAAGCAGTTTATGAATAAGGTGTATCTTGACCAATGATAATTCTTTCAACGTTCTCACCCACCCTTCCTATCTTACCCCTTGCCTTATTTATATTGATTTTGGGTTACTTATTGAATTTTGTTCAGTTTAACAATGCAGTTTATGTGTACAATGAATCTCCTGTGCCATTACTTCAGCATCTTCAGCCCTCTTTGACTCATTTCTTCTCTTATACATCTGTGATATATACAATGAATTCTTGCCTACATTCTCCACCACTTATTCCATTCTTCTACCCCTCTCCTTTTGGTCCCACTCTCCCATTTTACAAGTACCTAATCATGGTACTTATTTGGTTAGGCTTTGACTTCGTCTTTTTAAAGAATTTTACTATTTGAGCTCTCCATAGAGTGTGTTCTACTTCAGTTAATTCATTTGTAACCCCTTGCTTACCACCCAGTGTGTTTACTTCTAGACTTATAGGCACATTCCAGCTGGGGAAACCAGACAACCTATGTTTCTCTTGATTTGCTTTACTTTGCTTAATGTAATTTTTCCAAGATTTTTCAATGCCCTTACAAATGGTACAATATCATTCTTCCTGATAATCTTTACATAGGTAAAACCAGAAACAGAGAGGTGGTAGTAAGTAAAAGGGACTAAATTCTGGTTTTATATTGAAGGTAGATTGAGAAAGAGGCAATTATTCAATCAAAATTTTTAGAACAAAATATGGAAGAAATGAGTTTCCCTTTATGGAGATGTGAGAGACACAAGGAGTAAAGCATAGAAGAGATGTGTCAGAGTTCAAAAACAAGTCATTAGAACAATTCAATTATATCACATTTTCCAAAAAATCTGAGTGAAATAAAATTTATTTCTTTCTGGTAGATGAAAACATGACTAGTTTAAAACTTCTGAAATTCATAATGTTATCATTTTTTCTAAAAACCATTTCTAAAGTACTCCTCTCTGATCCCCAAAAATTTGTACCAAAGATTCTACCTTGTAATACCCTTGGTTTTTCATATGTCTGTCTGAATTAGGGAAGGGAAGGGGAACATTAAAATGATGCAACAAAGGGTAAAAGGCAAACCAATGCGACAGTAATACTTATAAGACAATATGGTGTAGACCAACTGTACAACTTGGTGGGGAGACTGGGGAGGAGAGATGGTGGGAGAAAAATGAGGGAAGGGATAACAAGTTGGATAAGAAATATACTCACTAACATATGCAATTGTAATTCCTCTGTACTTCACCTGGACAATAAAAGTAAAATTTAAAAAAGAATCTACCTGTAAGACAGTAATTAAGTAAAAAAATGAGCTCATTTATTTTGGTCCTAAGAATTCCATTCATCAAATTTATGGATACAGTGAAATCACTTCTTCCATATGTATTAAGAGTAATTAGGAAAATGTTATCCTAGGCTCAGCAGACAGTTTGAAAGTTAATATGACTTTTAATCAATGACAAATCAATTATGACACTATTAAACACCTTAAGGAGGATAAATTATTACCAACCAAAGTTTTTCTCTTTAATTTGTAAACTCAGATATGGAAGTAAGAAAACTAAAGCCATGAAGAGAGAAAATAGAAACATATTGTCCTATAGTTCTCTATAATAGAAAGCACTCATGATTAGAGAGAAAAAGCAATGTGTGCTCTATGGTTCTTCACATACTATCAGTGTGATTCCGAAAAAGTCTTCTAATTTTAATGTATATATTTTACTTATTTATTCATATTATCATTAAGTAGTCATACAAAGGAGTTGCCATTTAATAATGCAGTTTATGGGTACAGTATTCCTTAATGATAGTACTGAGGATAGAACTTAGAACTTCAGGCTTACTAGGCAAGTGCTTAAACCACACGCAGACCTTTCACCTTAATTTAATTTTTAAATAGGGCCTTATGCTTTTGCTTAAGCCAGCCATGGAGTGTAATCTTCCTAACTGCTTTATGTGTATGTAAGATTAGAGTGTACCCATCATAACTAGACCAAAACTCATTCTTTAAAATGTCTTCTATAGAGCTGACATGTCACATGAATGGTATGGCTAAATATGTCTTTCATTTAAGTATTTTCATAACTATAGGTGGTGGCTTACATTTTATAACAGAATTCATTGGTTTGTTTAGTTATTCAAACTCTTATTGCTTGCAAGTGGCCACCAAAGCTTGGAAAAAAAATATTTGTTTGGGAAGTACAAGGAAGGTTAGGGATCTATGGCTGATTGAATAGATACACAGAGGAATAAATTAAATGACAGCTTAAATGGAACTTTTCAAAATTTAAAGTGCTGTACTAGTGGTTATGTTCAGTATTTATGCAAAATATCCACCTACTTCATAATATGCTTTTTCTCTACAATAGTAGGAGATAATAACTTGAAGCCAGCCCACACAGGAAAGACCATGGCTTCAAACTGTGATCCTCACCAGTACCCAGTTTAACTTTACAATGATTAAGCTTTAAATATAACTTTTTATCCCATGAGAATTTCTGGTTTAAGAAAAAGCGACATAGACAGTATAGAGCTCCAATACACTCATACCCAGATTTGCCTATTATGAATAACTTATGTCAGTTGAGGACATGCAAATGCATTATCCAAAGTCTTGACTTCCTATAAATGTTGTCAGTTTTACCTAATATCCTCTTCCTGTCCCATGCCTCATTCAAGGTTTCACATTACATTTTGTAGTCCTGGCTCCTAAGGCTGCTCTTGGCTGTGATATTTCTCAAATATTTTTCTTGTTTTGGGTGATCTTCAGCTGTTTTAAGGAGTGATAATAACTCCATTTTTACTTAAGTTGATTTATCTCTGTCCTTGATGTATGATTGGCACTGTAACTGAGTTTCAGTAACTTATGTTTGCTATTCCTATGTTTTGTTTCATTTTTCTGTCAAGAAGCCCATTTTTATTTTCTTGTAACATATTTTACCTAGAGTTCATTTTTGGAGCATATTGTAGAAAGAGACATAAAAAGCAGTGAGTCTAGATTCACCCAAAATATCTTCTTTTCATCCTCCTTTACTGGATAATCTCAGTCACTCCTTAGACTAACATACATACAGTTCAATATATTGAGATTCTGTTTCATTTTGTTTGCCTTCTCATAGACAATAAATTTCATAAATTCCTCAGCCAAGTTTTCTCACAACAAAGGCAAAATATCTGACTCCTCCCTGTAGTAATTCATTTGGAAACTCAACTTCCAAGTGGTTTTTATTATTTTGGCATGGTCCTTCCCTGTTTTCTCCCTTTTAATATGCTGAATTTTCATAGTCATCCTGGTATTCCAGGTATATTCAATCAGTTATTCCTACCTCCAGATTCTGTAGTTGCAAGTAGTTGCTTATATTTGGGTTACTTCTAATTCAGTTACTCCATCCTACTTTGAAACTCTGCTATTGTGATGTAATGTGATTGTAATGTGTTTGTCAAGAACTATTGAGTCTCAGTCATTGACTCTGTTTACCAAAAACTAAAAGTAAAACTCCCTTTTCTTTGCCTACTTAGATCTTTTTTATCTGAATAGTTAACTTATCATACATGTGGTAATAAGTATGTGTCTACATACACATTAAATATGTGTCTAATCTATTGTTTAAGCTATCAACTACCCAAGGAACAACTCTCCCCATCTTATTCCAAAGTCTTCCTATATTTTGTTTTTAATTAATCATTCATTTTCCATTAAATTTCTTGAAAAACTTGATTTCTAAATTAAATAGTACAGCTATCTTTAATTTCCTCCTTAGACTTCAGATTTGTAACAATTTAACTTTCAGCTATGTCTTTATCTCATCCCAAAGGATAATATATCCTGTTTAAGAAGGCGTTTTTTATTTTAGTCACTTATTCCTAAATTTTACCATAGTTCTCTATGAACCTTGTAAATTGGGCATCTGAAATTGGGATCCATAGGTTAGTCACTTAACAAATCTTAACCCACCTTGAGAACACATCCTTTACTCCTTCTGCAATTCTCTCTTGGCCTGAAAGCAGGTGACATAGCAAAAAAAGTAACAGAATGTGGGGCAGCTGGTCTAGCACTGCCTACACAAGCCCTGGCACAAATAGAGCAAAGCCAGAACCTCACTGGCAATCGGTACAACATGCAAAATTTGACTGCCTTGCTGTGTAAAAGTAGCAAATACTGTCAACCTTTCCAAGTCCTGAAAGGACTAATCTCTACTCTGCTTCACCCAAATACCAAGCTACACTGTGCCTATGCGTTTTCAAGGTCTTTCAAGTATCATCATCTCACCTAAGCGCATCTACATCCAGGAATGCTGACTGAGGCACAGGTGCTTTCAGCCTTGCCTGAATCAAAGTTGTCACTTTCTTGGGACACAGCGAAAATGTTTCAATGACCCATCAAATTCAAAATCCTAGCTGGCCAACTTACTAATGCCTGAGGCTGCCTATCTAGAGTGCTTGTGCTAAACACCTTATTATTTTATAATAAAATTGAAAAATGTGGCCATATGGTATGCTATTGAAAGTTACCACATCCCAAAGGCAAAACATGACTCCTACTTGTACTCCAAAACCGAAAGAAAAAAAAAAAAGCCACCCTTTTGGATCACCAAGATGTGTTTGTTTGTCTCCACAGGTCTCTTCCTTCCTAGCTACTACTTCTTTATTTTCAAGGTGTCTGGTCCAGTGTACAAAATTTAGGATTTGCGCGAATTTAGGATTTGGGGATATAATGCTTTTGTCTCCCTGATGAATGTCAGAAACCAACTGAAAGTTGTTCAAAGGAGTCAGTAGAATAAAGTCACTGGTATATTTACTAAAGAAACTATTAGAATTATAGTTTAGATGTATAACCATATTGCATTCCTAATACTGCATTAGGCAGGCTATCTACCAGATGTTAAGGACTAAAGCAGAATGCTGTATTTCATCTAGTACATGGCACCAGGTTTATGAGATTTGCCACTGTTTTTATGTACCTAAAAGAAAGAACTGAAACTTCTGTGTCATTTAAATTAGGACCTACCATAACAAAATGCATGAGATATTTGGAAAATGTGTTTTAGAGAAGAAAAAAAATATGGACAAAGGCCTCTATAAGTATGTCAGTCCTACAGAAAGTAAGGGAAAGCAGTTGATTCTTACTACTTGCTTTTTCTCCCACATATGCTAGTTGTACAATAACTGAGCAGTAAAATACAAGGCAGAGGGGCCTGGTAGTGGCCTGTTGCAGTTAAACTTTAGGAAATATGAAATAGAAAAATAAAACAAAAATCCCTTCACCCAACTAAAAATTGATGCTGTATTTCAAGAAGATTTGAAAGAGTGCAAAGGTGGAATCTAAAATAATCTCTAAAAGTTTTAACATGGCAGAAAGTCCTGTCCTTCATACAAGAAAATATTACACAGGAAACAAGTCTACAAAGGAAGTAATATTTATTTTTAAGTATATGATTAAGTAGAATTTTCACTTTGTATGTGGGAATGTGTTTGTGTGTGTGTGGGTGAGAGTGTGTGTGTGTATGTGCTTTTTGCTGAGACTAAGAGTCTCATGGACTTTCTTGCTTGTGCTGAGTTAATACTGTGATCACCAGATCTAAGCCTCCTGAGCAGCCAGGAAAGTAGGTTTGAGCCACTGACATCTACCTGGAAATTCAAATTTTAGAGGAAAGACTAACATTTTGGAACTAGTATTTGCAATTTTCAAGCACAGAAGCAATATTTTATATAGTCAATGGAAATAGAATCTAGATCTTCATTTTATTGTAACAACACAAAATACATCTTTTGACTGCAAATCCAATCAATCTTAATTGTTTATCTAAACAATCTCATTTTTGTCTAATAATTTCATGACACCTTTCCTTTTAGTTCAGTTAACTCTAGTGTTGATGGCAAGAACAGATTGCTCATTTCCCACTTTGTATTGACTTTTAAAAACATGCTTTCATAGCATCATGTAGAAAGAGATTCAAGGGCACAAGAAAATGACCTTCAAAAGAAATTATTAGCTGAATGATAGAACCCAGAGGACACAGAGATATTTCATAATGCAATGTCACTTTTAAAGGCCACCGTCTTTGAAGTCAGACAGACCTGATCCCTAAACTTAGCCCCTTCATTTACTGAGTGGCAAGTCACTTAACCTCACTTAGTCTCTTCATCTTTAGATAAGTAGTAAAATAATACCACCTTCACAAGGTTATCATTTTAATTAATGAGACAATGTATGTAAATCACTAGTGTAGTTCATGACCCATAGAAAATGATCAAAAAATAAGAAAATAGTTTACACACATATTACACATACACAAATATGTTTTTATGTATTGGTAGAGTATATATTGGTAAAATATTAGTAAAATATATGTGTATAATGGTAGAATACACAATACAGAAAGAGCTCTCACACATACCCTTTGACCATGATGGTGATTATTTTTTTTAATTTTTATTGTCAAACTGATGTACAGAGAGGTTACAGTTTCATACGTTAGGCATTGGATACATTTCTTGTACTGTTTGTTACCTCCTCCCTCATTCCCCCATCCCCCCTTCCACTTTCCCTCTCCCTCCATGAGTTGTTCAGTTGGTTTACACCAAACAGTTTTGCAAGTATTGCTTTTGTAGTCATTTGTCTTTTTATCCTGTGTCTCTCGATTTTGGTATTCCCTTTCACTTTCCTAGTTCTAACACCAGTATACACAGTTTTCAATGTACTCAGATAAGATACAGTGATACTGCAGGTACAACCACAGGAAGGGGATACAAGAGGATCATCAACAGTAGAATCTATGGTTTGACATGGCATGTTGAAAGTAATTACAACAGTGACATAACAGTCGTTTCCAAAACACGGAGTTCATTTCACTTAGCATCACCTTATGTGTTCATAGGGCATAGCATAGTTATTGGGCTCTTGTGATCCTCTACTGTGACTAGCCTAAACCTGTGCTAATTATTCCCTATGAGGGAGAACATAGAGTCCATGTTTCTTTGGGTCTGGCTCCCTTCACTTAGTATAATTTTTTCCAAGTCCTTCCATTGTCATGATGGTAATTATTAATGTTCAAAATTACTGCAGATTCTCTGCCTGCTGGACATCTCTGGCCCCCTAGTGGTTGCTGGGATTAGTTCTGCTATTGAGTTATTCACAGAATTGTGTATGTTCTTCCTGCATAGAGCATTTAAGTGCTTATAAGTAACCATGTCAATCTTTCTTTCCCTTTGCCATAATTAGTAATGTTCCAGACAGTGGCTATTGGATCAGCACACATCAGAGCTCCTTGCCAACTTTCAATAAACATGGTAAAGATATTGTTTTAAGACAAGAAGAGATGTGGGAGTTGTTTCTTAGTGTAGTAATATTTAATCAACCCTGACAGATAAATTTATATACCTAATCTTATCTTGAAAATATAGATAACTACGTTGTCACAATTTACTCATCAAACTGTATGCATCCTGCATCAACTTTCTATGGTTATGATCAAACAGGTAATTGGAAATATTTTCAGCATTCATTTATTCAAGGGAAATGTTCCACTTAAATATCAAATTAAGTGAGTGAGGTAAGCCAGATTCCGAAGGACAAAAGTTACATTTTTATTTCATATGCAGATGTAAGGCCTAAACTATAAGCATATATACAAACACATAAAGAATCCTATGACTATATGATAAATATATCATATAGTATTATATGGTTTAATGTAGCACGGTGATAAGAGATCATGAATGTTAACTAACTATTCTCATAAGGTTTAACTTGATGTTTCAATTTTAGATAATGAAAAACTTATCACTGTACTCCAATGGTTATATTTATAAGAGGTTTATCATCTATCTGATCACTTTCCAAGATATCTGAAACGGTCTGTAATGACATTACTTTTTAAAGATAAGACTTTGGTAAGAATTGGTGTATTTTGTAACACTTTTTACTCAACATAGTATCTTATGGATAAGATATGCTATGTAGAATTTTGGAAAACGAAGCTCTAGCTCTAAGGAACACCTTAAAGGCAGCACATACATTAAGTGCAGAGTGTTCAAAATGGAAAAAATACAGATTAAAAGAATAGGGAGCAATGAAAGACATTCTGGAAAAGAGGGACACATCCTGGGATAAAAATAAGTTCATTTGATTAAGACCCTGACATTGCACAAGTCACTTAAATTCTTTTAGCTTTAGATTCTTCAGCTGTATACATATAAATATATACATGATATATACATCATATATAGATAGATAGACAATAGGATTCCTTTTAATTCATGAAGTTGTGCTGAAAATTTAGAATGGAATCTATTTTAAAAGCTAACATCAATGATATAAATATGTCAGGAGCTCTGAGGAAAGGCTAGATTTATTACAGTTGTTTTGGCAAAAATACAACCAAAATCATTGGAAGAAATCAGCAGTTCTTTTCCTACAATGAAGTGAGAAGACTTTTAAATGTTTTCCTTTGACCAATAGTTTACTGTTTATGTAAACTAGCTGGGATACAAGGGTGTTCTTAGAATGAAGTTCTTACTCAGTTCCATTCCCATTCCCACTGAAGGAAGCTTCAGTGGAAGAAAGAATGGAGTCATAGCTGAAAACAGAATTCTAACTAGCTATAGGTATGTTTTAAGAAAGATTTCCAACTGGAACATGGTCTGACTTGGTTTCTGGGCAAAAAATATTTGGTGCTAGCTGACTTTTCTGTAAGCCTTTTATTATTTATTCAATAACTATTTATCAAATACCACTTTAGGAAAGTGCACTCTCCTTGGAGGAAGAATGAGATAGAGCAATGTTTTTTTTTTGAAGGAATAAAGAATAAAAGGAAATCACTGAAGAGAAGCATTTGTGCTTTCTTCTTTACAAACCAGAAGAAGAAAAACAATGTGTGATTTCATTCAAATCATTTTAAATAGTTACAGTACATTTAGGGCCTGGTGCCTGTGGCTCTATCTATAGTAGTTTTGTTCTTGGATATTCATTCAATAATAATATTAAGTGGCTACTCTGTGCCTGTGAATATGCTATATGTTGGATATGAAAAACAAATTCGCCTAATAGAGTTCTTGGGATTGTTTAGCATACTGCTAAGGATATTTTTAATCAATAGAGAACCTAAATTTTAGGAATGTTCCAGCCATAGTTCTTATGATCAGAAGAGATGTCACAATCTTGAAGTATTATATTTCAGGCTTTTTCATTTGAATTTATAGTATTGTACTTTTTATGCTTTTATGCTTCTTTGAAAATATCTTTATTAAAATCAAAACCAAACAATAATACTGTATTCTTACCTTTTGATTTCCTCTTTTTTACCTTGTATATAGTTGAACAATATTCAAAAACTTCTCCAAGCACAAAATGAATCAGTTTGCCAGTGTGAAGGGCAATATACCTACTTGGAAAAACTTTGCCAGAGGCAAATCAAGGCCCTCATAATAAAAAAAAAAATGTCCTGGTCTGAGGTGAGGACATCTTAAGAGAGAAGAGATTTAATTTGGAGATACCACAGGAATGTAAATGAGAGAATTTTTTTTGCTATCATTTCTAAGCTAGAATTTAATAAAACATATTCACTGTTTAGAGAAGTGTTTTTCTCAGGCAAAATATATATGGCTTGAATTATGTTAGCAATTGAGGGAGAAAAAAAACACCTTAATTTGGGTAATTGCTTCTGTTCTCTGATTTGGTTTGGTAGGAGCAAGTCAGTGACTAAGGGCATGACCCTTCAATTACAAGCAGTGTCAGCTTAGCAACAACCTGTGACAGACCAGTGACCTTAACAAAATTAAAATCCACATTGCTCAAACTCAAATGTCTCATGTTTATGTTGGAGTTCTGAGGAAATGTTTATTCTGTTATTCACAAGTCATTCCTTTGATGATAGATTGTTTTCCCCAGGCATAATCATTCAGATTTTAAAGGTTGCAATTTTAAAAGTTGCTGTCTAAATATATTCTGTGCCAGTATTAGGGCTTGAACTCAGGGCATAATGTTGTCATTGGGCTTGCTGTTCAAGGTATCACTCTACCACTTGAGCCACACCAGTTCAACTGTGCTTTTATTTTCTTCTCATTAACTGAAGATTGAGTCTTGTAAAATTTTTCTTCTAGAGCTGGACATAAACGCAGAAATTATGAGCCACACAATAATCTCCCATGTAGAAAAGACATAAAGAGAGGGAAACAGGGAGGCTGGGAATATGGCCTAGTGGCAAGAGTGTTTGCCTCACATACATGAAGCCCTGGGTTTGATTACCCAGCGACACATATATAGAAAATGGCCAGAAGTGAAGCTGTGGCTCAAGTGGCAGAGTGCTAGCCTTGAGCAAAAAGCCCAGGACAGTGCTCAGGCCCTGAGTCCAAGCCCAGGACTGGCAAAAAAAGAAAAAGAGAGAGGGAAACAGTAAGGTTATTCCCCATGTCAAATGTTTCTTGCAGAATGGCCCACCAGACAACCTCATTGATCTTTCTTAATGGTTTAAAGACGCTAGAAAGATAATTATAGATTTTACCAACCCAAGTTGAATCTTGGGATAGTCAAATGAACAGATCTTGTCAGTAAGACATAAGCAGTACTGTTTACTTTGTATGGTTGTGGGAAAGGTTAGACCTTCTGGATAAACAAGGCAAATACAGCTTGTGCTTCTGATCCTGTTTATTACTGTCTCCTAAGTTGATGATCTGATAGTTGGTGCTGGTACAGCAATTTTTCCACATGAAGAGAGGGAAAGTCATGTTGGCTTTTACAACACTGAGCCACTGAAGCAACCCAAATCCTGCCAACTCCTGTAGTTGATATGTGAAAATGAACAAGCTAAAATACATTGCTTAAGTCATTGTTGTCCGGGGGTTTTTAGCCTCCCTTGCTCTCCTGCCCTGCAGGAGAGACAGGAAAACATGCCCCACCCAGACAGGCCAAGAAGAGGAAAGGGCCGACAAACTGCCACCCAGCCCCCCTTTCGTTGGAGGACCCACAGACAGTCCAGGAGCAAAGTCAGCCCTAAGATTCATTTAATGGCGGCAATGAGCTGTTCTTTTACATGGGTAGGAAGGCAGCAGAAGGGGAGGGGAACGTGCACCTACGTAGGGACTGGGATTTGATGCCTGAGCTGTCCATCAGGATGGAGCTCCGAGGGACCTCCCTAAGGGGCAGCCTACATCTACATCAGGGCTCCCAGGACCGCCTCTGGGTTCACCACCAGCGGCCATCTTGGCTCACACACCATCCGCCATTCGAGGCAGGAGGCGGGCTGGTTAGAGCTGCCTTTCCTGTTCAGGACCCGGAGAAGGCAGGCGGGGCTAACAGCCATGTGGCCCCAGGGCTGGAGAAGAGGCTGTGCAAGGTAGAACTGCCTAGTAAGGATGCAAGGCATCCAGGCGGGTGTGCCCCACAATTGTTAGGTAGATGGTGTGTTATTTGCATTCTAGTTGACAAAATCGCTTTCCTCACAAAAGTGCATTTTAAATTTTAGTCTTGGAATGTTGTATTCATGAGATTGCAGTCTCCTCCCCTGATTCATTGTAATCAAAAGCCATTTGAGTTCAAGTCTCTTATCTTGAGTAATATAGAGTGGCCAGATCTACTAAATCATTCTTTGTAAGGGGCTGCTCATGTATTCTATTATGTTATATTTTTAACAAGTTGCTTGCATTTCTTTTCATCATTGGGAGAAAAATCTGTCTTATATTCTTAGTATCCTAGTTGCTTGGCGTAGATTTCAATAAATGTTACTCAATTACATATGTATAGATTCATATATATATACATACACATATGAATACACACATGTACATAACTGATCAGACCTAGATTTGAAGTAAATGGCCAATTTCAGGGTGAAAGACCAAAATGTGCTGGTAAGAAAAATATATTTGAATTGTCAGGAAAGAAAGAAGCAAACAAGATCAAAATAGATAACATCACCATATGTTATATCTAAAATACACAATAAAATGAAAACTCTGCCAACATCTCTGAGAATGAATTTATTTCTGGGTAAACCAATCTAGTGGACATGCTTTTCAGTCTTCTATGTTCCTAGAGTGTTTGCTTTGCATCATTTATTCAGACTGTAGTCACAGCCCCTGAGTGATTCTGCATATATTATACATATGAATCAATCTTCTAAACAATGGCGACATGGTTTTAACTACCATTGCAAGGCTCACAATCTTATTATCTCATACTCCTCTTAACAGAATTATCTAAGAAAAGTTAAAAAGAATGATGTTTGCATGTTATTAAAACATGGAGTTGAGAAAAACTTAGGAAGGAAAGTCATTGAGTCATTTTATCTTTTCTTCATTGAATGCAAGCTGAGGTCCGCAACACTCAAGGGCATGATACTTGCCCCACACTGGTGTCTCATACTTGTAATCCAAGCTACATAAATGGCTGAGACTTGAGGATCAAACTTCAAAGTCAGATTAGGAAAGTCAGTGAGACTCTTATCTCCAAATACTCAACAAAAAGCTGGAAGTGGCACTGTGGTTCAGGTAGTAGAGTGCTACCCTTGAGAACAAAAGTTCAGGGACAGGGCCCAGGACCAGGACGCACAAATACACACACACACACACACACACACACACACACACACACACTCATACACACACCACACAAATTAGTAAGTAGACACAAGATACTAAGTAGACACGGGCTACTTTCTTTCTTCTTTTCTTTCTTTTTCATCCTTGTGAAAATGAGAAGAAAATGCTAGAGAATCTAAAATACTAATCAAGTAGGTATGTATATATCTAACATCTAAGATATAAAGTACCACAAAACAGCTATATTCTGAATGCATTATTGGCCTGTACATATTCCTTATGATGCATGTTCTTCCCTTTTCCCTTGGACAAAAGTCAAGGCCAGCATCTTGACTTTCAGACAGTTTCCAGATAAAAATTCTGTCATTCCCTTTAATACAAAAAAGTAAAAGCAGACTCAGGTAGAATAAAGTCTAAAGTAGAGTAATAACCAGCACTCCATCAGTTGAAGTCTGTGTTTCTTTGGTCACTAGTCTGGCAAGGCAGCAGCAGGGAAGTCTGCAATAGGACTCGACAGGCTCTTCTCTCTGCTTATGAGCTTTCTATCTTCATCCTCTCAATCAGCAACTGAGGCTTTTTGATCCCTCTGAGTTGAAGAGGTCAGAGACAGAAAGTATAAGGGACAAGCAAGGAAATTCCTATCTGTAGTACTGCTCTAGCATTGCTTTTGCCTGGACCTAGCTGGTATTCAAAGATGACTCTCTTGATGTCAATTTAGCCAGGCCTTTCAAGATCCTTTAGATAGGGGGATCACTCACAGTAGAATCAGACCTGATTCTGATGATAGGCCACTTAATACTCTACTCACTGCCACTCAGCACTTACCTACAACCTTTTATATAAATATTTAAAAGGAGACCCTCACCAGAAAAAGTATAGATAGGAGCCTTCTCACTAGATTGATACAGCCCTGCTTCTCAACCAGGCATCTTTGTGCAGAACATGACCTACATGTTCCATTACCATAGCCCTGTGTTTCATACAAAAAGGCCTTCTGGGATCCAGGGTTATCCACAAGCCTGTCTGGGAAAGAAGCTAAAAATACACATTTCTTCTTCCATGCTCCCTCTCCCACCTATAGGGCCTAAGGAACTTTTTACCCCTCTTATACCTAGCCTCCCTCCCTTCTTCCCTTTGAGAGGCAGATCTAGATGCAATATTTTCTATTTCTCTGACATGAAAGCCTAAATTCCAGGGAAATATAACAAAATTTTCTCTGTAGCCACAGCAACTTTCTTGATACGTTGGACTTACATGTTTAAAGCACCGTGAAAACTCTCTACTCCAATTCCTACCTCTCTCCACTTCTTAGGTTCAACTTAAGGATTCTCCACTCAAACCTCACACAAAGGAGTCTGGCAAGACTCTGGAGTACTTGGCACATCTTTCCTTGGAGTTGTAGTCAAAACCAAGGCTAAAATAATTTTTGCATTTTGTAACAATAATTAAAATCAGATTTTAAGGAGGATCTACAAGGAAGAAACATTTTGTAAAATGTTGAATACATAAATGAAGGATAATTGTAATCATCTTAAAGGAAAATTTTAATATTTTATGTATATATCCTATATTTACAAAACATGTATAAATATATATTTAAAACATATTACATAGATAGATAGATAGATAGATAGATAGATAGATAGATAGATAGATTCATTCCAGGATTGGCCAATCCTCTCATGAAAACAATAGAGTCCTACAAATATTATTTTTATTTTTTTCATTTCTTTATTGTCAAAGTGATGTACAGAGGGGTTACAGTTTAATATGTAAGGCAATGAGTACATTTCTTATCTAACTTGTTACCTCCTCCGTCATTTCCCTCCCCTCCCTATTTCCCTCTCCCCCTCTCCATGAATTGTACAGTTGGTTTACCCCATACAGTTTTGTAAGTATTGTAATTGCATTGGTTTGTCTTTTTATCCTCTGTCTCTTTCCTTTCCCTAGTTCCAATACACATATATACAATATCCAGGGTACTAAAATCAATTACAGTAATATCAGGGGTAAAAACCACAGGAAAGAAATACAAAAGAAAAGGGGCAAATTTTCACATGACATGTTTAAAATAACAATGATGAACCACTTGTTTCCATAACTTGGAATCCATTTCACTTAGCATCATCTTAGGTGTTCATATGGACATAGCTATTGAGCTATTTTGATATTCTGCTAGGGCTATCCTAGACGTGTACTGATTATTCGTAATGAGGGAAACCATAGAGTCCATGCTTCTTTGGGCCTGGCTCACTTCACTTAGTATGATTTTTTTCCAAGTCCTTCCATTTCCTTATGAACGGGGCAATGCCATTCTTTCTGACAGAGGCATAGAATTCCATTGAGTATATGTACCACGTTTTCTTGATCCACTCATCTACTGAGGGCATCTGGGTTGGTTTCATATTTTAGCAAAGATAAATTGTGCTGCGATGAACATAGTTATGCTGGTGGCTTTATTTTTAATTATTTATCTTTAAGTAGTTGTATGAAGAGGTTTCAATTGAATATATCCATTTATAAATACATACACCTTGATCATTCTGTCACATGCAAAGAAATTTAACAGCCACGGGGCAGATTAAACAAGTGAAGGAGCTGAGGCACAGAACACAGCCACATGCCTCAAAGGGTCGGGTATTCAAATGATATAAAGCCCAAAGCTAGTACTTTTGAGAAATAAAGTGGGGTGATAAATACAACCAGAAAATAGATATAAACCAGAATTAGTCTGCCAAAACTAGGTATCTTATTACCATATATGGTTAAAGTAATTATATATGCATGTGACAGGTAGTAGAAATCAGCAATGAAATAAATTCTTAATTGAGCCAGTAGAGATTTGCTCTGGAGTTAATGTTCATTATAGTGAGCTATGGATCTGAATAGGAATGTAGAAAGTGTATCAAGTGTCGATGTTTTCTGTAGATGAAAAATGTTATTATTTATAAGCCAGGTCTTAAAATGCCTTACACCAGAAGTCCGTGTCCTAACTATAAAGTATTCTAGGAAGAATCATTGTGATTAATCATTAATCATCAAATGTAGGTGGATTAGTAAAGTTTTAAAAATAAAACATACAAATTAGAGTGTTATAAATGCCAAACAAATATGTTTGACTTGAAAGCAATTTGATAAATATACTACACCATTAGAACTGTATTAAAAGGAACTAGGATTATTTAGAAATGGAGCTCTGCCAGAATAGTGGGAAAAAGAAGGAATAGTGACTGATGATGTAATTTCTTAATTGCCCTGTCATTTAGTCAGCTGTTATTCTTTAGCCCTAGCCTTTGGGGTTTTCAAAAATGTACTGAAAACATGCACAGTAGTAAATAATCATTAAAAATAAAGTTACATGCCAAATCAATGTTGAATTTAAATTATGAAGGAAAAAAAATGAAGCTGGAGACTAATTGCTTTCAGTTAAATATTCTATATGCTTAAAAATGAGAGCCTGTCAGGTAACTAGAAGCCAGAGGTTAAAAACCGTGATATATGTTACTTTGTATAGTGCTACCTTTAGGAAGGCTGGAAATTCAGGATTCAAATTCAGGTCATGCACTTCCACCAAGTTGAAAGGTTTTTGTGGTTATTTTTCGGGGGGAGGAGGGGACATTGTCATCGTTTCTTTGTGTATATGGCATCACAAGGGAGGGCAAGAAGTGACCCCATGAAACCAGACTTGATGGCAGATTAACAATTTGCTTCAACATTTTAGCCTCTACTCATTTCAAATATTAGTGTGGTAAGCAGCCTACATACAGGCAGAGCTGTGGATTAGCCTACACATCAGCACATTCTTTGTGCAAACACAAGTCCTTTTCTTTTTAAAAGAGATGAAAGCATTAGATGTCTTCTCTTAATCTCCACTGATTTTTATAAGGTCTCAGTAATGTGTGATTATATCTTCTAGAACATTCTGAAAAAGACCAGAAACCCTGGCTTTCAGAGTATCTGAAGCCCTTGCAGTGTGTTTAATCTGTCTTCTCCATTGTTTATGGCATTATTTCTTGATGTTCAGTTGTCTTTTGGCAGACAGAACTCAATCTTCTCTCATAAAGGCAAAAAATATCTGTAGTAAATAATGAGTGTGAGATAGCAATAAGGAAATATAAAAAAATAGTGATTTGGGCAATGCTATTATATTTCAGATTGAAGGTTCTAAAAGGGTTATTTCATGCATTTCACTCCATAATAACATTTGAATTTTTAATATGCCCAAATTTCTATATTTAGTGGAGTTCACAATGAACTATTTCAGCATGTATGTCTTTGAAACATTACTAATCCTCTAAAAGAATTTCTAGTAAATGATTCCGGAGGTTTAAATGGTCTGACTAGGTTACAAAAGACAATAGTTGGTAAGCAACTTAACATTAAATGTTAAAGAATAAATGTACCATTTAAACATTAAGTTTAATTGTGTCTAGCTTCATACAACTCAGTCCTTTGATAATACAAAGTTAGTATCGGGATGGAAAAATTAATGAAGTTTCAATTTTGAAAGCAAACACACTGCGTGTCTAAATATAGAATGGATGCCTGAAATTTTACCTTTAGGATTTTATCTGTAGCTTGCAGCCTACGAAAGCTATTTCAGTGTGCCTTTTTTTCTTTTGTGCCTACGTCACCGATTTAAGGTATTTATTTATTTAATTTGAGGAAAAAAAGAGGTTCTGTAGGAAACAGTAACTGTAACCAAAGCAGGACGGCAGAAAGACTAATGGTAGGGGGCCACGAAGGGGTAATGCAAGGGGGCAGTGTGACTGCACGGGAGGTAAGAAAGAAAGAAGCTATATCAGCACTTGCAGGGAATTTTATTCCACCCAAGAAATTTGGGAGAATGAGAAAAAGCAGCAACCCAGCATTCTTGAATGGGCGTGACTGCTCTCCAGGGGCTGTCCAATCAAATTCCTTCAGAGGGAGCCATCCAGAGAAGATTGATGAAGGTTGCTAGGAGACCGGAGCGTCTCCCTCCCTCCTGACCCAGAGATTGTTCTGCACAAGCCCTCTCCAGGGGTTCTCAATGTGCAGTTGAGAGGCGTGTAGGGCAGAGCTGCTTACTGGTCTCGCCAGTTCACTGCTCTTACTCTGTTCCCTCTTTCCTTGTTCCCTCTGGCACCGGCACGCCATCAGCCCTTGCCTCGGGACCACAGGGGAGTTCTTCCTTGGGGGACGATGGTTGATCCCTACTTGCCCACAAGCCAAAAGCTCTAGCCAAGCTTCAAAGTTGGAGCCACCGCCCTCCCCCCAGCCCGCTGTCGCCCCACGCCCCTTCATCCCGCTCCTCCGAAATTCACCGTCCTTAAAGATTTACTTAAAGATTTCCTACAGTGAGGCACAGCAGCCAAACCCCCCAGTCTCGAGGCACAATAATCCTCTCATCTAGGTACCCTGGCTCGCTAAAGACTCTGCAGATACACCCCTATAAAAGGAGAGAAGAAAGAGGAGGGGAGGAGGGAAGAGAGAAACGGTGAGGGTGGCAAACAGAAAGAAAAGGAGAAGGAGAGGATGCCAGAAGGTCCGTGGTTCTGCCGAGAGAGTCCTGATTAGATGCGAAGGTTTCAGCCTGGCCAAGGTGAAGGAAAGTTGGCTCGCGCGCCTAGGAAGTGGGTTTGCCCATACAGAGGAGGAGGAGGAGGAGGGGGACTAGGCTCTGAAGTGCTCCCCTCCCCTTTTTTTGCAAAAGACCACTGGGTCCCCCTCTCCCACAACCTCCTCTTTCTCTGCTCCTCCACTCCTTCCTTTTCCCACTCCCCCTGGACTCGGAGGTCTGGACGCTGTGCCACCGGGCAGTGGTCCAGCGCGCAGCCGGGAGGGGGCGGGGGCAGGGGGCACCGTGACAGGAAGCTTCGCGCACAACTTGGCCATTTCGGGGGCAAAATAAGTTCTCCCGTGGATTTGGAAAGGACAAAGGCAGCCTGCTACCTCTTTTGTGTTGGATGAAGAGCACCAACCATGAACCAGAGCCCGGGTGCAGGCTCACCGCTGCCGCTGCCACCTCGGTCAGCTCCAGTCCCTGTCAGTTGTCGGTGCCAGGTAAGGAACCCAGAGGGGGACGTGCCCCTCTGGAGGACGCCCAGCCAAGGCGCTGGATCTGGGGTACCGCGTGGGGCAGGCGAAGCAGGGGAAAGTTGAGACGGAGGAGCAGGGATCGGTCCCTCCTATCTGCCCAGAGATGGGAAGGGTGGTGAGCAGAGGGAAATGTGTGTGCATTGACTGAGTTGTGTGTGCGTGCGTGCGTGTGTGTGTGGTTGTGTATGCGCGCACGCCTGTATGTCCAGGAGGAGGTAGATTTCGGGGCACAGATCTGCAGCCGAGGAGTGAGACTCAGAAGGACTAATGCCCTGCAGACCTCCAAAGAGACCAATTTCCCTAAATCAGCCACCTTCAGCTCTGCTCTGGGCTCAGGAGTCGTGATTTGGGGGTTGAAAGGCTTTGTGCACTGGAAAACGTGCGATGACTGGCTGGCACCGCAGCAGCTTCATGTGGGTGTGGAGGTTGTGAGAGGTGGGCAGCCGTCGGCAGGACCACGGCTGCCCCCGATAAGCTCAGCAGCCAGGGGCAGCAAGAAGAGGTTCCATCCTATCGCAAGCACGCTTGGAAAGGATCCCTAACTCACTGCCCTTTGCTCCTTTTGGTTTAATAAAGAAAGAAAGAAAAATCAAAGAGCCAGACTGGGAGCTTATCTCTTCATCGATCCTGTTCCATTTTCTTATCTGACAGTGAGATAACTTCAGAGAGGGCGGGAGATTCTCATTCCAAAAATAGACTGAGTAATATATCCAATAAGCTCTTGTCTTAAGGATTTCATTTAGGCTTCCTTCTAGTTTTCCCTTGGGTTAACAATCAGTTAAGAGTCTCAAAGGTGCAATACTTTAAGAGATGTTTTAAGAGTTTGCCCCTCTTTTTAACTATCTTAGACTGTTGTAAAAAATTATAAATTAAATAAAACGGCATGCTGCTAAAGGTCTGTGTTCAAGCACTCAACTACTTTGCTGTCTACTCTTGTTCCATTAGTAATAGATGTGTTTGGGAAGTATGTGTGTACGCCACAGAATTGCAAGTTGGTGTGTGTGGAAATTTAGAATGACTATGAGTGCAGGTTAGTGTGAGTTGAACATTTCAGCCATAGTTTCTTTCTTTGAGTTTCTTTTCCTGTGTGTGTGTGTGTGTGTGTGTGTGTGTGTGTGTGTGTTAGTAGTTTCTAGAATGATACTGTTTCTTGAGGGAAAGGGGATTAAGCATCAATCTGGAGAGAAACATTCATTTGCCTAAGTCTAAGCCTGATGATCTTTTAAGGGTGCTACCTGAATTCTATTGTGTGCATAGGTACATTTAATATAAGCATTACAAAAAAATTCTACTTTGTCATTACAATAAATGGCAGTGGTGGTAATAGTTCCTAACAAAGATATTTAGGACACTTTAATAATTAATTTTCATTCTGTATTGCTGTGTGCCTTCTTTCTAAAAGAGGCCAATAGGGTTTTTTCCCTGCATTTTTTATTAACACCAATTAGTTGTACAAGTAGTTTTCATTCTTATGTGTCCATATTTCTATGTGATGTTTCTTGATCGGGCTCACCCCCTCCATAACTCTCCCTCATCTTCCCTACCCCTCTTTCCAAATGAGTTGCAACAAGCTTCATTGTTCCACTTCAGATGAGCACATAATTTGATCATGTTAAAACAAAGCAAATAAAATTTGGAGATTTAATAAAATGGTGTTTTCCCTGTATAACAGCAATATTTTACACTTACAAAGATTTCCCATGCATGTAGATCTTCACTGTTCACTGTTGGGTGCTCTGGTCACCCAGTAGAGGCATACACATTTTGAATAGACATGTCTTAGGTTTTCTTGATTCATGCAACATAGATGCTCAGAATGCAAAATGAGGGGTGGAAGTCTGTTAGCATACTTTACAAATGAAACAATAAAATGTTTTGAGTATCTATATTTATTAGAAAATAATAATGTGAAAAGAAGTGTAAATTATTTGATTTATCTCAAAATGACCAAATATAATAATGTCAAGTGCATCTCCTATTTTGTTACTGAAAGTGAGAATTAGTAAGATGAACAAATGCAAATATACCTTAAAAATAAATAACTCTTATTTTTATTTAAATTGAAATTAATATTGTAGTCAATTAAAAATTCAGATAGTTGTCAAAAGTTCACCTGTCTCACATCTCTGCTTCAAGGTATCAATGAGACCACACAAAATTAAGGGCAGACTTATTGTGGAAAGTCCACAGTAATTATGTCTTCCATATTCCCTGGAAACATTTTCCTCTTTGTTTTCAAGTCATTCTTCTTTTTTGAAAATTAAATTAAACGATTCTGTTTCTTGCCCATTCCTCTAATAGTGTTTGGTCACAGAATAAAAGGTGATCTTTTTGGTAGGGTTCTTATTCTTATATACCAAAATTCAGTGTTTGCTTGAGGTAAAATACTCCTTTTGTTTTTCTCTGTTCAACATTCAAGAAACCATTATATATAAAGAAATGAAAAGTGATACCTAATTTATATTGAAAAACCAAAGATACATTTATGTAGTTTGGAATGCGGTACAAGTTGTAGAATGAGACTTGCTTTCTACAGGAGTAACTCCCATAAAGGAGTAGTTTTGTGTTTTTTTGTTTGGTTTTGTTTTGTTTTACTCATAGTGGTTGCTTTACTACCTTCCAATGATTTCATTATACCTCTCACCTCTTTGAGACTCTGCTAAATGCCTCCAATTCTGTATTCCATGAATTTGTTGAAATTGCTCCAAAAAGTCGCATAAAATGGTAGGAGAGTACCTGCCAAGACTGAGCACATAAAATGAGTCCAATCATAGTAACCACTAAGATGGTAGAAACCATTAACCCACCTCCTGAAAAGTTGGTCTCTGTAGCATTACTGTATTTTGGAGTACTTCAGCCCAATCTAATTTTAAATGGCTCATGTAATATCTTTTTCTAGAGTTTTTGAAAGACTATTTCACAGTCTAATGGTTCTCCCTATTAAGAACTTTGTTGTGATACTCAGCCTAATTTTTTTCCTGATTCTATTTTACCTCTTTACTAATTCCTAATTGTAGTCCATCTGTACTATTACATTTTCTTGTCTGATTTTAAAGTCTTCTTCCAACACTTGTACAAGACAAAGGCATTATAGAGTTCAAGGAGAGAACAGAGTAACAGTTCTATATGAAGATTTCTTTGCTAAAGATTTAAAAGTGAAGGAATTGCCTTCTCTGACATTCTTGACCTGTGTGGATGTTGAGATGATCCCTTCTAAGTAGTAGTCTATGTTAATGCACATTTTCAAGGCATTTTCATTACACATTTGTTGTCAACTGAGCCCTGTCAATGCCCACACTACAAGGGAATTCTGTGACATACTGGTGTGATGCTCCACTGAGCTCAGAAGCTGTTGTCATGTAAATTCAACTATTGAAATGAAAGTGATTTCCATACTTAATAGAATGTGCTAGGAATGTAATAATATACGTAGTTCAGCTGTGTCTGTGAACACAAGCTAGTAATTCTGTTAGACATTTCAGTGGCCTTTCATACTGAAACCAACTGAAAAGAGCCAGTAGAATTAAAGCCAAGCACATCCCACTCAATTGTTTCTCCAAGTCCTTGGACTTGAAAGGCAAGTTCTATGGGACAGGAGAGAAATAAATAACATAAATCAGGTAATAAATATTGGGAGAAAATCATGTAAATCAGGAAATAAGTGTGTGGGTATACTTAGCAAGTCCAGAAATACAAGACTTATATAGTAAGCTCAACTAAAAGTTAAAACCACAATACAATGCTGTGTGCTACAACTTCGTGAACATTGGACTGTACAGAGAAATATTCATATGGATTCAGTTTAAAGAACAGTGAGGGGAGCTGCCTTTTCGATTGAATGTATTATTAAGGGAATAAAATAAGACTGAATGGAGTAAACACTTTTTAAAACAATATTCTTCCTCCTGAAGTCCCAAAGTGTTTTTATTGTGCCATTCATCACAAAGTGGTGAGTACCCTCAAAATGATTTTCCTTAGAAACAAAAGGGAAATCAATTTTCTTGGTATAGGAAAAGTAGGCCATTAATACACTTGTGATCTCACCCTGGAACAGAGAGGCATTCTAAGAAGCCAATGTCTATACAGAATATACTTTTATCATAAAGTGGAAAAAATGGAACTTGAAATTATCCTGTGCTGTAAGAAGAGAAATAAATGCTGAAAACACTAAGATACAATCTACACACAAAGACTAGACCAAAACATCATTCTCTGAAATAAAGTCATATATGCAGAAGATAGCTCCACAGGAAATATAAAGTAGCACTCATCTTTAATTCCTTGTCAGTTACTGTCACTGTCACTGCCTGCACAGATGCCACACACATGAGCACAGTTGTGTAAGTGCAGTTGGACAAATATAGATATCACCCAAATAAACTCTGTTTTCAAAACCATGGCACTGGACCCATTACATGCAAAAACTGCTACCCATATATGTAGCATGGAAATATTAAAAGCATAACCATTTCCAGACTATCAATTCATTTCAGATTCGATGCAGGATTTGAGGAGATTCATATTACATAGAACACCAAAAAGCAAAGGCAGTTAATAGGAGAACAAATGGTAAGACATATTTTTAAATCCCTACTATGTGTAGCCCAGGTAAGATTCAGAGTATGTGGCAGACACACACACACACACACACACACACACACACACACACACAAAATGTACAAAGATACACAAATATGTGTAAAGTTGTAAAATCTAACTTGTAAAAACCATCAAAATCTAACTTGTAATTCCAAAGTACAGAAGGTTTATAAAAATACCAGCTATATGAAAAATGATCATTGGCTGGGCATGGTGATTTACACTTGAATTTGCTGTAAAATCTAACTTGTAAAAACCATCAAAATCTAACTTGTAATTCCAAAGTACAGAAGGTTTATAAAAATACCAGCTATATGAAAAATGATCATTGGTTGGGCATGGTGATTTACACTTGAATTTGCAGCTGCTTGGGAAGCAGAGGTAGGATGATAGGCTGGTCTGAAACTTGCACAACAAAACTTATAGACCCTATTAAAAACAAAACTACAAATTCTCAAAAGAGCTGGGAGTGTGGCTCAAGTGGTAGAGCACTTGCCTAGAAAGCACAAGGTCTTGAGTTCGATACCTACTGTCTCAAGGAGGAAAAATCTGATCCTTAATTTAACAAAAACAGGTACAAGACTTTATATGTGCACACACAGACTATATTCATACTACATATTTAGATATTTAGGACATACTTGTTTGTTTAGATACTGTGCTAGGTATTGTGAGGCAAAAAACCGCTGGTATGTAATAATAGTAGATCATCATTATTAATCAAATGTTCTGTGCTAGGACTTTGCTGTAAAATGGCATGGATTCTACAAGAACCCCATGAGACAAATGTTATGATCCTCATCTTAGAGGAGGGTAACTGGAGGCCAGTTAGATACAATAACTTCTTCACATGTAGGGAGGTAACAATGAATTTTAAAAACTTACTTTCTTACTGTTGACCACTAATCATTAACCTATACTATGTCTCTCATCTCCATTTATGTTTTTGCTATTTCATTCACCAAATATTTTCTGAACTTCAAGTTGAGGAACATGTTAAAAAAAAAAAAAAGGTTGGGGCTGGGGAGGGGATACACAGTGACACATGAAATGGGGTCTAGAATAGAGACCCACAGGTAATGGGCTCTCCACTCCAGACAAAGAGTGTCCCTTCTGAACAACAAAATAATACAATGGAAGAAATAATCTAGACCCTTATTTACAATTAACTAGGGCTAAGGAAAAAATGTAGAGAAGCAGAAATATCTATGAAAATGGTAGATTTATTAGTAATCTGAGAAACAAATGCCAGTTCTGAAAATGTTAGAAAAATACATTTTCTGGAGCCTAATATCAATGAACGTCACAATCTGTACAACTAAATACAGTGAAAGAAATAATGTCTCACAAAGAAAGAGCCAGCATGGGGGTGAATAGCATTTCTACTTGTTAAGGCTGAGATGGTTGTTTGTCTCTTCTTACGACCTAATTACTTCCCACCAGGAAGACAAGCTGATAAAAAATGTTTTGTCCACTAGTAAATTTTAAAATTTCTTCAACCAACTGGAATAGTAATAGTTCCTTTTTGTGTACAAAACCTAGTATTTTACACATTGGAGCATTTATCTATAACATATATAATGGATAAACTGGAAAGGCTCAGGGAATGTTGATTTAAATCACACTACAAACAGGAGAAGCCAAGTGGCCTATTGGTGATTCCAAAGGCTCATTCAGTAGATCTTCACTGGAAAGAAAAAGAGAAAAAAAACCTACATCTCAGATACTCTGACCTTGGTACTTCCCAAAGGCAGGCAACCTGCTGTCTTCATTACAGAAAAATATGCTTGTTTTCACACAACCAAAGAGCTGAACCATGAGTCTTTTCGTGAAAATTTTTTCTCAGATTTATAATTCATACTAGAACACTTCATGGATATAAAAAACAAATGGAGATTATAGAGCTGTCCCTCCATCTGGTAGGAGCTGTTTCTTTTGATTATTAATATTACATAGCAGATAGATTATTAGTAATATTTTGTATTTTGCTTAACAGTTTCAGGTCCCCATGTGTTGGTGAATACAACATGATGGGAGGGAGCAGCTTTCAAAAAATATGTCAAAATATATGCCAATTTGAGAGATGGCACTACAAGGTCAGAAACAGTTGGAATTTGTATCTGCCTCAAGTAGAAAATGAAAGATGTAGAATAAAATTAATTGTTTCTATTTTGAAACACTGAACTTTTTTTTTCAAAATGAAGAGACACTGTCTTTGATGAGTCCTTAATCCAAGTGATTTCTGTCAAGCTAAGAGATATTGGTGACCAGCTTACACTTCACTACAGAGCTGGTAATAAATCAAGACATATCTGTTCCATGCGAACAGCCTTCCCTTAGCAAAAAAACAAAAACAAAAAAAATGTTTTAAGGAATGACTGCAAATTTCAATTCTCAAAAAATATTTTCTTCAAACTTTAAGCTATTTCATCCAGAAAGTACAGAAGAACATAACATTTTAGATCTACCTGTTGTGCTAACAGGTGTGTACCCAATATACTCTGACTGTGTAAGCTCATTTTTCTTCAAACTAACTTGCTCCATTTGGTATGGAAGGGGTAATTAATAATTTGTGAATTCATACTAACTTTATCATTTTGTCTAAGATAAAGCCATCCTTGGCTGTGATTTCCTGCATGCTCGTAACATAGTAATCTGTCATTATTGAGAAAAGGAAGGTCTGGCAGAAAAAGGGATTGAAATGTTGTCATATGTTCACCCTCCTTACTAATTCTTCTTTGATGATGCTAAACTTTTGTTCATTGCTGTGTGATGTAGGAAGAAAACTGGCAGTTTTAGGTGCTCTGATCAAGTAAGAAACAACAAGGAAGTTGAATAAAGAACGGTTTACCTTTCTCTTTCTTCCTAATCTTCCTACCTATTGAACTAATACAGCAATCTACATGCCTCTACTACAAATAGGATTTTGGTAATTATTTCCCAGAACAGGGGCATCAGAATCACTTTGAAGTTTATATAAAATGAAGAACAGTGAGCAGGCACCACCCTTGCTGATGGACACAATAGTGTTTAGGTTACAGTTTAAAAATCCACGTACTAAATAACCTTCAGATTATTTTTGTGCAGTTTGTTTGGGAAACATTATTGGCTTAGGCTGCTCAGACTGATGAAACAAAAGGTCATAAATGATATTTCTTTGTGGAATCTGAAAAAAAATCTCAATTTCTAGAATCTGAAAAGTTTGAGATTAAGGTACCAGAAGATTGGTTGAAGACCTTCTTCTCAGAAGACTGATATTTTCCTGTGTTCATGTGAAGAAAGGAAACAAAGAGATCTCTGTTCCTTCCCTTGAGACTATGGACCCATCAGGAAAACCCCTCCATAAAAATTCAGTCTAAACCTAATAGCTCCAATACTTCATCTCCAAATACCATTATCAGGAGTTAAACCTTCAGCATACAGATTTTGGAAGGCATAGATATTTAGCCCATATGATAGTTGAACAGAAAATTGCTTGTTCCAATTTATTTTCCACAGCACTCCATTACAACTGAATTATCCAGTTGTCTTAACTGAAATTTGCAAGCCCAAGTATTAATTTAAGTTCAACTAACTTGGCATGGTTCCTATGAGTTGTATGAAGAGATTGATTTTCTAGAAATTTCACAATATTTTCATTGCATAGGAATTTTTTTACTTGTAGAACATTCCTATAAAATACAAAAGCATACACAGTTCAGTCCTTTTGGATATTGTTACCAGGAAACATTCTTCTTTTTTTACCTTTTGTTTTGTAACTTTAATTTTGAGACATTGATGACTGGAGAATTCCCTTTTATGAAAACATTATTTCTAAAAATAGAATCTCTTCCACTTAAAACTCAAATTGCTTTACGGTTATATCCTTGTGTGTAAGAAATGTGGAGAAACATCGTTTTATTTCACAATTCTCTTTTCTGCCACCCATAACTTCAGAGTGGCAGGAGAGGACAGAATCTCACTTGGCAACTTCCACATACCCACTCAGCATCTACTTCGCTCAAGTGAATGGTTGTTTAGCTGAGGTTTCCAGTCCTCACAATGATGGTTTTCTTAGCAGCACTTAGATCTGCATGGGGAAAATGCAGTAGACAGAGTGATGGATGGGCCACAGGGAGTGCAGGAGGCTGAGCCTAAGCCACCAGCTTTAACATCTACATTGTTTATCTGATTTCTTTACCTTCACTCAAATTACACAGTGAGCAAAGCATCAAAAATCAAAGACTGTACCCTTCATTCTCACATTCTTTGAAAGAGACATAAACATGAAAAATAGTTGGAAGGTATAAGGCATCCCCACAGGACTGGTTTTCTTGACCTCCATGATGGCTGAAGATGATAGTTATGTCTCTCTGGTGATGGTGTTCCATTGGACTCTCCCACTGACAAACCAAGCTGTGTAAATTAAAAGCTCAAACTCCCATAAGTATCAGAGATAATTAACTAGCATATTCTTTCTAGATTCTAGGGGAAGCACCATTATTTCTGCAGAAAAGAGCTGAAAATGTTGGACTTGAGACGCAATTTTCCCCCTTTTTGACTCTCTATTAGGTCCTTTTTCCTAACTTAAATAGTATGGAATCATTTTTTTTCTCTCCTCCACCACAGTCAAAACCTATGCCTCATTGTCATTGCTTTTCTCACAATCATATTTAACAGTTTAGCCTTCTCTAGTTTCTCTTTCTTCTTTCAATTGTCTATTTACCAGACAGTCAATAAGGACCCCCTGAATATTCAGTTACCATTGCTTGCACTGAATTGTGCAAGAGAATCAGGCACTAAACAGCCGAGCTAAGGTGCCATGAAGAAAATGTACTGATGTGATGTTAACTAAAATAAAATAAAAAGGAGGAGAAGCTTGATGAATAAATAACTTTTTGCTGCATTCCCAGGTTTTAAAAGAATTAAATGTTAAGTTTATCACTTAAAAATAAATTTCTGGTTTGACCCAAGAAACCTGTAGCAGTCAGTTTGAAGCTTTTTCCAATCTGTCTTCCTCAATTACAACATCTACTTCTGCTTGCACCCAAGAAAGGCTTTACACATCATTGGAGATTTAATTTCATTTAGATTGTATTTTCTTTATCCTTTTTTATTATCTCCATAGAGTTTATTACATGGTCCAATCAACTTATATTTTATTTTACTATCGTTAAGTAATTATATAAAGGAGTTGCCATTTAACAAAGCAGTTTTTGAATGCAATGCATCTTGATCAATGCCATTCTTTTCAATATTGCCACCCATCTCTCCCAACCCATCCCATTAACCTATATTTAAATTCAATTACAAAGTATACACTAATTGTGTGTTCATTTATCTTACACAAAAAGCAACTTTTATCTAAAATATCCATGCACTTATATGTAGGCAAGAATAATGAAATGTATTTTGACATGACTTATATAGTCAGGGAGAATAATAGACATATTTATTTATTTTTACTTCTCAATTGAACTTTGAAATACATTCCATAAAATAAACTTGACAAAATAATAAACCTTAATTTGTAATTAGTCTTCATTGAAAAACTAGTGTTTGCCTAGACCAATGTAACAATTGAAACATTGAACAATTTGAATTTTTTCTCCATTTTCATCAACAGCCTATTTCAATCTAGAAGTTAAAAAAAAAAGCTCAAATGTTCCTAGTATTACTCAATTTTCTTTGTTTCTCTGACAACAAAGTTGCACGTTCTGGTCCCTGTGAAATTAAGAGTGGTACAGGTTATAAGGGGAAAAGATGTCCTTTAAAGTCTCGTGTGTGTGTGTGTGTGTGTGTGTGTGTGTGTGAGAGAGAGAGAGAGAGAGAGAGAGAGAGAATAAGAGAGTGCAAGCACATACATTGGGACTTCCTTGTCCCCTTGCCACCATTTCTTTAACAGTTCTCTTTCTTTGACCATTCCTCCTCAGATCTTGTTCTTTCTTCACCTAAACTTGGATGTCCAATAGCACTCCAGACTTTTCTTGTGGTGTATATTTCTGTTATTCATAGCTGACCATTACACACATATTGTCACAGGAAAATAATTCTAAGGCATCAGAACCAGCCCAGTGTATCACTGCTTCACTACCAAAACATCCAGGCAGCTACTCCTCCCTTATCCTCTATATTGCCTAGCCTGGCATCAGAATTAACTGAGTTTATGACACTATATTCTTTAGTATTCTTAAGCATTTGTTGATACTCTCTTCCTAGGACAGTGTGAAATGTATTACATCCACTTGCTTGAGAAATCTGCTGCTTTTAGTCCTTGGATGTGAAGATCAGAACTTGGAAAAGTGCCTAAAAACTAGCTTTTGTATTGACCCTTACTGAATGTATGAGTTTAGTAATACAGTTTTTATGTAATACTGCAAGCAGTATTACATAAATAGATTATGATTTTTAGGGGAAAACGTGTAAAACTTTTTAAACTTATTATTGACTTTTATTGTATAGTAATTGGGTTTACTGTGATATTTTCATACAGGAATTTGTTGTGCATTGATCATCTTAATTCATCTTCTGCTCAGGGATCTGCTCCCACCCTCGCCCTTCCTTACTACTCTTCCCATTCCCTAAAAGTGCGTCTTCATTTCTTAGACACAAAGAATTGCAAATACTGTATAACCAGAAAAAATGTTTGCAAACTTCTACCAACCTATAGAAAGACTTACACAAATCAATGTCTATGAAATAATTTCAGATGTAGCTAAAATATCTGTCTGTGTGAGTAGAATTAGCTCCATCTAGACTATATACATATATATGTGTGTGTATACATATATGTATATATATATAGTGCTTTTAGAGTTTGCAGTTTCTATGATTCTTTGTACACATATCTAGATCACTAAGATACTACAGTTTGTACTCACACAAAAATTAAAATTTGGGGGCTGGGCATATAGCCTAGCGGCAAGAGTGCCTGCCTCGGATACACGAGGCCCTAGGTTCGATTCCCCAGCACCACGTATACAGAAAACCGCCAGAAGCGGTGCTGTGGCTCAAGTGGCAGAGTGCTAGCCTTGAGCGGGAAGAAGCCAGGGACAGTGCTCAGGCCCTGAGTCCAAGGCCCAGGACTGGCAAAAAAAAAAAATTAAAATTTGAAGAAAATAAACGTTTGAAAATATCAAACACTTAAACTTCTTTCATATATTAACAATAAAAATTTTATATTTTGTATAAATTCAATAAATACATTCATGTAAATTTTCCTTTTCAGTAGTAGAACACAGAAAATATAGTAATATTTCAGTAGCACACAGAAAATATAATAATACTTTACATATATTTGATGAAGAACCCTATTATCATTTGTAAGTTTAATCAGCGAGCACCTTGCATGCTGAAATATTCATGTAATTTCTGCCTTACACGTGTTGCACTTTAAAAATAAGAATTATTACATTTTTAATTTTAATCTATAAATAGCAATGTTTTCCTGGAGATATTTTGGACCTCAAACAAAACAACTTCATATAAATATTTTAAAATCTACCATTGAAAAGTGGAATTCACTGAACTAAATCCTTAATTGTTGCCTTCTATTTTGAAGCGATCAAGCAAGATACTGAGCCAGATGGAAGAATAAGACCCTCTACTGTAACTAAACTAAGCTGGATTCTGGTGGCTGACATCTGTAATCCTAGCAACTCTGGAGGCTAAGATCTGAAAAATCACGATTCAAAGCCAGTAGGAAAGTCTATGAGACTCTTATCTCCAACTAGTCATCAAAAAGCTAGAAGTGGAGATGTGGCTCAAGTAGTAGCCTTGACCAAAAAAGCTCAGGGACAGCACTCAGTAAGTTCAAGCCCCAGAGCTGGTGCACGTGCACACACACACACACACACACACACACACACACACACACATACACACACTTAACAGTCCTGTCAAAGAAAGCAATATGCTCAAGTGTAACTAGAGTAGCAGAAGCAATTTATTGAATATTTTATTATCTTTAAGTTGTTGTACAAAGTAGTTGCTGTTGAACAAAGCAGTTTATGAATACAGTGGGCTTTGATTAATGTCACCCCTTTCAACATTCTCACCCATACCACCCAACCCCCACCTTTTCTCATTTTTCTTAACTTTTAGTATATATATTGAACTTTTTGCCATTTAATAAAGAAGCTTATGTGTATACAATGAATCTTAATCTGTAGTATGCCTTTAACATCTTCATTCCCCTTCCACCCGCCCCTCCTTTTATTTTCCTTAATTCTGTGGTATATATAATGAATTCTTGCCTGCATTTCACCCTTTTACTTGCTTCATTCTTCTGTCCCTCTCCCCTTGGCTCCACCCTTGTTTTTGCAAGTACCCATTTCTTGATACTTATTTTTTGGGGCCTTGGAAATATTTCTAAAGAATCATACTATCTGAGCTCTCCATTGAGTTTATTGTACTTCATTTAATTCATTTGTAATGACTTGCATACCGCCAAGTATGTTTACTTGTAGTCACAGTCTACCTACCACAAATTAGGGAAGCCATGAAAGCTGTATTTTTCTTAGTCCAGTTTATTTAACTTAATATAATTTTTCCAAGTCTTTCAATTTCCTTATTAATGGTCCACTATCATTCTTTCTGGTGGATGAATAAAATTCCATTGTGTTATAGATACCACATTTTTTTTCTTGATTGATTCATCCTTTGAGGGGCATCTGAACTGATTCCATATCTTGGCTATGGTAAATAATGAACATGATTGTGCTGGTATCTTAACTGTATCCTTGTTTTTGCCCTATTGGATAGATGTCCAGAAATGGAATTGCTGGACCATAAGGTAGTTCTATGTTTAGTTTGTTAAGGAAACTCCATATTGTTTTCCAGAGATGCTTACATTCCTACCAACAGTTTAATAGGCAAAGTAACAGGGTATAAAAACAACCCACAAAATTGAGTAGCTTTCTGCATGCCAACAATGAGGCTGAAGATTGAGGCTGAAATCAGGCAAGCAACCCTATTTGTAACAGTTTAAAAAAAAAAACTAGGAATTAGTCAAAGTTGTGAAGGACCTCTGTAGTGAAAACTTGACTAAAGCTTTGAAAAATGAAATTGAAGATTTAAGGAAATTGAAAGACTTTCCATATTCCTTGATTGGAAGAATTATCACCATTTAAATGGTAATATTGCCCAAAGCAATTTTAAATTCAATATAATTCCATCAAAATCCAAACAACATTCTTCAATGAGATAGGCAAAGCAATCCAAAAATTTATATGGAATAACAAATAAAACCCCAAATAGCAAAATCAATCCTTAACAGGAAGAACAATTTTGGAAGAACAATAACAATATCAAATTCTATTACAAAGCCATAGAACGAAAACAGATTGATACTGGGACAAGAATTGTTCTGATGATCAATGGAATTAGACGACACATATAATATTCAATAAAGGAGCCAAAAACATAGACTGGAAGAAGACAGCCTCTTTAACAAATAGTGTTGGCAAAATTGGCTATGCACCTGCAGAACACTGAAACCAGACCCTTATATATCACTTTGCACCAGCATCAATTCAAAATGCATCAAGGATCTCAATGTGAGACCAGAAAACATAAAATCATTACAGGAAGGGGCAGGGCAAACACTGGGGCTCCTGGTTACAGGTTGAAACTTTCTAGGTAAAGATTCAGAAACACAATAGATCAAAGAAAGACTTCATAAATAGGATTGTGTCAAACCTTAATGTTTCTGCATGACAAAGGACATAGATAACAAGCTAAATACAGGGAGAGAATTTTTGCCAGCTATACATCAGACAAGGGCCTAATATCCAAAATATACCTAAAGATCAGAAATGTAAGCCCTCAATAAACAATCTCCCAAAGAAACAACAGCCCAATTAATATTAGGTTATTGAATTAATTTTAAGTGTTAGGTAGTGAGGCTTCTAAGATGGTAATAATATTTCTTTTTGACCTCAGTATAAAAGTATAGTTGCATAGTTTTTGCTCTGCATTTATTTTTAAGTACAGTACAGAGGGTTTTCAATTCCATAAGCCAGGTTATAGCATATGTATAATGGAATATTGCATCTGCGTCCTGACTTGAAAAATTGTTGTTAGGATTTCAGAAACAGGAAAACACCATGCTATGCCTGTGCAAATGTAGAAAGTGTGTGGGATTTCCTTGTGTGATCTGCCTTCATTTAATAATAGTACATAGAGAGGTCAAAGTAGAAAGTAAAACTCTAGGGAACACAGAATAATGACTATCATTTCTCTTGCGGACAGACAGAAACCTCTGAATGTATTTGAGCTGGAGAATCTGAAAGCACAAGATGATGACAAATATGAGGAGATAAAGGTTCCTGAGGCAGGGAGATGAGTTGGCAAGTATGGCAACACTCCAGGTGAGAGGTAATGATGGCCTAAACTAGGGCAGTGTCAGTGGGAATAGAAAATATGAAATGAATCTAGTAGACATAAAGATGAATAGTGCCTTGTAGATATGAATTTGCTGTTGGGTGAAAAACTCCAGCCAAAACAATTAAACTAATCATGTTCCTTCAACAACTGAAAAGGGCACACTGTATCAAATCTCTTGTTTTAATAAAAGAATAGGGGATTTTTTTTTAATGAGTGTTTTTCAAGAATTTGTCAAAATACTAACCCTTTGAAAGCCAGGCATAGTGGCCCATGATTGTAATCTCAGTAGTCAGATGAAGAGAGAAATATCTGAAGAGAGACTCTGTCTCAATAAGCCCCCTCACTACCCTCCCCCAAAGGATATATCTTTTGTAAAAAAAAAAATAAAAAAGAAATAGAAATTAAATGAACAGTTTCTATGCCACTAAGATTTGATAAGATTTATTCTTATATAGTAGAATAAGCCACCATTATCTCTCCCTTGGTCTCTGCAAAGAGCTATTAACTGGCCTCTGTGACCCTTGTCTTCATTCACCTGGATAATGCCAAATTTATCTTTTACTAATAATACTATGAGTATATTATCCTCTGTTCAGTACTTTCCAGATGATTCTCTTTCCATTGTTCTTGGGATAATCAGAACAAGTTGCCCCACTGTGATCTCCATGTGTGCATCTTTATGCTTCAATCTCTCCCGTCTCCTTTCTTTTCCTAGTCAAACTGAACAACTTGTTGCTTTTCCCTTTCTCTCTCTACACCTTTCCTCAGGGTGTGCAACTTCCAGTGTACTGTCAGATGTAAACTTCTAGACTGATTCTAACTTCTTGCAAGAGATTAGTTCTTCCTGTTTTGGACTCTTCAAGCTCCCTTTCTTCCCTTCATCACACTTGGTTAAAATTGTCTATTGTGCCATTATAGTCTATAAGTGCTGCAAAGACAGAAACCAGACCTGCATATCCACCACTGTATCTCTATTACCCAGAAAAGTAAGTACCACATACCAGAAGATCAATAAATATTTATCGAATAAGCAGAGTGATGGTTAATTAAATCACTCTGGCACTCATTTTACTCATCTTTAAAATTGGGCTATTGATCTTTAAGATATCTTTAGCTACACAATTTCTGCAAGTAAACTTTGTCAATATGGAAAGCAGAATTCAGCACCCCAAGCTTATTCAAAGTACCATCATACTAAAAAATAATTGAGTCCTATTTAGAAATTTTAATTGTATAACTATGAAAGGCAATAGTGATCCTGGAAATATGCCTTTTTATTCTTCAACATGTCTTCATTCTGCAAATTATTTGCATGTTCTTCACCTTAATCAGTGAAATAGAAATAGTAGGGAACAGAGAAAAATAACTACACAAACTGAAATTTGTATAACCTTTCCAAGAAAGCCAGCTTCCAGGCATACTTTTCTACTCCCTACAACTCCAAGAACAAAATTACATTTCAGATATGTTTGTAGAAGAGGATTCATAATCTCATTTCACAATACTAACTCCCACCAGTGCCAACAAATAACACCCCCAACTTGTTCTACCTAATGCCAACTCTGTCACAATACCTCTCAAAATAAAATTAGTGTGATTCAGGTACATAATTTCTATAACATTTTGGGCAGAATGAGAAAGATATTGTGAATAACAATAACTTTTATAGAGGGCTTACTGTAGGTCATGTTTATTTTCACTGTATGTTCTGTTTATATTAATTATATTGATTCACTTAACCCTCAAAATATCCCTATGAGGTAGATGGTGTTACTATCTGCATTTTATAGAGGAAAGTACTAAAGTACTTTAAAGAACATACTAAGAAGTATGTGCATACTTTAAAGTACATACTAAGAAAACAACCAGTCTGCAGTGCTGGTATGTGGATCCATAGCTCATGAGCTAGATGAAGCTAAAAGATCTGTACTCTAAGACCTATTTCTTCAGAAACCAGGTGTTCCTTTGATGTCCAAAATATGTTCATTGTTGAAAGATAATGATTTTCTTTTCTATATTTTACAAGGAGAGAGTGAGAAATCTAAATCAATAAAGAAAAAAAATCTCATATGAATATTTTTTTTATATTAGGGCTTGAACTCAGGGCCTGGGTGCTAACCCTGAGCTTTTTGGTTCAAGTATAGTGCTCTGTCACTTTAAGCCACATCTCCACTTCTGGCTTTTAGGTGGTTAATTGGAGATAAGAGTCTCCTGTTCAGATTTGTTTTCAAACCACGATCCTCAGATCTCAGCCTCCTCAGTAGCTAGGATTACAGGCATGAACCACCAGCACCGGGCTTATCCCATCATTTTAAGGGAGAAATGTTTCAGGGTCTTTGTGTAAAATGAAAGTGATCAATACAGGGTAAAGCTATTGGTCGAGAAAGAAAACTGTCCTACTTTCTTGCAACACCTGTCCATCTATGCAAACAATCTGTCGCCAATCCTGAATTGATTTGTTAAACTGAGTTTACAAGTCAAAAAGGAAGAAGTGTTAAGGAAATAATTACAGGAATACAAATCAAGAGAAACAACTTTGGAAGAATAGTAATTTTCCTTCTTGAAGCTCACATTAAATCACTAAGAAGAAAATAGAACAGCTTAAGGCAACCTTTTCTCTCTATTTAGAAGGGAACATGAGGGCTGGGGATATGGCCTAGTGGCAAGAGTGCTTGCCTCGTATACATGAGGCCCTGGGTTCAATTCCCCAGCACCACATATACAGGAAATGGCCAGAAGAGTGGCGCTGTGGCTCAAGTGGCAGAGTGCTAACCTTGAGCAAAAAGAAGCCAGGGACAGTGCTCAGGCCCTGAGTCTAAGCCCCAGGACTGGCCAAAAAAAAAAAAAGAAGTGAACATGAATTAATTGATAGTTTAGTTGACTTTTGCTTTTCCAAGTATCCTAACTAGGAGATGATCTCTGACGGATTGGGAAATTTCACTTGTCTGTAATATAAACTCAGAATCTAGAGATAGTTCTTAACATTGCATGAGATCACTTAAACTCTCAGACTTCCAAAACAAAGATAAAAAAGTGAACCAAATAATCCTCCAGAAAAAAAACAAAAGAGAAAATGAGTGCTAAAAAATATTTAGTTTGCTAATTTATTTACATATAATCCCAAAGAAAGTCTTTTGATAATATCAGAAGGCTGAATTCAAAGTTCAAATTTGCTCACCAATGAAGATATACAAAGCTCCGGTTTATTTCATCAGCTGGTTTGATTATAAAAGTGTTTAGTAAGAACTTTATTGAATTGTTAATAATAAATAGACTACTGAACTTTAACAAAGAGAACATCTGAGCTTTTGCTGATGAGTTACAATATTGCTTGCTATTTACATTTATAGTAAAAATGAAAGCATAAATATTCATTCAAATAGATATTCCCATGCATGGGCATGATGTTAGTTAACTAGTTAATATAGACGTCACTATTCCAATATTACTTTTCACTGGTATTATATATTCATCTACTCAGTAGGTGTTAATTGAGCACATATATCAAGGTTGGTACTCTGCATTGAGTAAAAAAGGACAAACAAAATAATAATGAACTTTTTTAAATTCCACACTCAAAGATCTTTATTAACAGTTTAAATACTCCACATTCAAGACCTTAAGAAAAGAATAAATGGCATAAATGATATTTCAAGTAGAAATGATTAATTAGGCTATACAGCAGAAAGGACTTTCTTGGGCTTCCCTAAAATTGCGAACAGAGGCCACAATCATGGGCCTAAGGGTGACCTTGAGCCTTTAATCTTAGATTTGCTTAGTGCTTTGAAGAAAAAACAGTTTTGCACTGGAAAACATTATGGTGACTAGAGTCAAGTCTTAATGTCTTAGCAAATGGAAAACAGTTTTATTTAGTATATCTAAATACTCTGCTCAGAAAAATTTATTCTGTGTATGTCTGACTGTGAGGTAGGAATACAGGTATGCTGGGAATACAGATATGACTATTTGGCCCCCAGTAGCTAATGGGCTTGTTGCTAAGGACATATAGAATAAAACAAAAGCCAGTGCACTGTGGCATTTTTATGAATACATGCTCCTGATTAAAAAATAAATTAAAAAATTCATTGGCATTCAGACTAAGAGGATTGTATTTCATGATTTTTTTCTTGATATGATATAAATTTTGCATAATTATTAATGCACCGTTGTTGAAATCATATTTGAAAAACATGAAACCAATCAATAAGTCAAATAAGGCTAAGAACCTCCATTAGCGAGTAAATTGATTTACTATCTATTATAATTCTTCCATAAAGCATAATAGGCACTTTCCTTTCACAGTTTAATGTTTCTGTAATTGAGATATAATTTAATTTACATACACATTTTATGTAATAACATATTGTCCCCCAAAGCCATTCTTGTATTCAAGGTGAATCTTTTTAAGAAATGGTATGGAGTTAAGGTTATATGTTAGTCACAAACAGACTATCTTATAGATTATATTTTCAAAAATAATTGGAGATATTATAACCAAGTTGCTTCTAAATGCTTTAGATTTTTCTCCAAATGGAATGACAGATTGTCTTGTTCATAAATATGTCTGACAGACAGACTGATATTCTAAAAACCAAAAGGTTCAGACTTGGAACATACCTTAGTATTAAAATCAGAATTTACTTCTCAATACCTTCATTACTCCCACTTGAGGACAGGATTAGTATCTTAATAATCTCTCTACAGTTCTTATACTAAAAGCCACATTCTGGTCAGTACTGGAGTATACTATATTGTCCTAAAAATGGTGACTGTTTATTGGATGAAAATATAAAATAATGAAGAAGCAGATGGAGGAAAAGAGATCTTTTACAAAATGAGCCCTCAATAAGTATTTTTTAAATTATAATAAGCTGCTTACATTGACTAACAGAGCATATTACCATATTCAGTGATAAAGTTTTAATATCTTTCTGTAGTGTTTACCTTTGTATTACCAAAAGGAAATTAAGAAATTCTAATGATAAAATTTATTTTAGTATTTGGTTTGCTGCAGATCCAGCATCTGGGTATTTAAGAGATTTAAACTGTTGGTCACTGTCTTAAACATTCCTCTCATGTACTCAAATAGTTTTATAATATTGTCTGTTAGATTGTCTCCTGAATAATTAATGACTATTTCAAAGATGCATTTTGAGAATATGAACTTCATATAAAACATAACTTCCTTCAAGTGAATAATATATAAATGTATTCCAAAAATAAGTTTGTTTTTGTATCACTGCCTTTACAATCTAGTATTGGCACCACCACCTATGATAAACAATAAATATAGCATTTGTTTCAAGGTAAACTTATTAGATATCTGGCAGTTGTTTCTCATGGACACATAGATTTTGTTCTGATAAGGTAAGACATTACATTTAAAAGCTGCTTCAAGTTGGGGGCCAATAAAGACCTATGTCTGATACATTGAATAAAAATGAAATAGTACTTATTTGCAAAGGTTCAATGACCTTAAGTTCAAACTGAAATTATATTGATAAGCCAAGATTATTAAGGGTATAAATGTAAATATGAACAACTAGAAGATCCCAGACCAAACCCTGCACAATGCTATATAAGATATTAAGAAGGCATGATTTTTTAAATGTAAAAATATAGAATCTGTAACTCAGTATATTAACTGCTTCACAATGTTGATTAGATCAAGGAAAGTAATAAATATTAAAAGATCTAGTAGAGTTTAGCACTTGGTAGGTGCTCATTAAATGTCAGTGAGTTAAGAGGCAAGCAAAGGAGCATGGTATCATGTAAACAAAGAAAAGAAGGTTTTTCTAGAAGAAAATGGCAATTATCTGTACTGCTGCTGCTGGCAGGAACAGACACATTGGATAAGAAAATGGTGGTATTGATGCTACATGTTTAAATTCCTTGATTCAAAAATTTTGTTGTGAGGGGCTGGGAATATGGCCTAGTGGCAAGAGCGCTTGCCTCCTACACATGAAGCTCTCGGTTGGATTCCCCAGCACCACATATATGGAAAACGGCCAGCAGGGGCGCTGTGGCTCAGGTGGCAGAGTGCTAGCCTTGAGCGGGAAGATGGGAAGAAGCCAGGGACAGTGCTCAGGCCCTGAGTCCAAGGCCCAGGACTGGCAAAAAAAAAAAAAAAAAAAAAAAAAAATTGTTACTGGAAACTACTGAAGAGTGGGAACATAGCTAGGAGGAAACAAAATTTAAAGAAATAGAAAATAATGGCTCTTGATTCACACCATTTTTCATTAAAGTTGGCAAGGAGTTGAAATACCATAGGACAGTGTAGATATTCCTTAAATTTGCCTGACTTGAATTTCTCATAATTCCTTGAAGATGAAATTGAACATATAATATTGGGGCAACATCATAAGTTGTAAAAATTGGCTATAGAAGACATTTGTAAGAAATTTATGAAAACCTTGCCCATGAGGTCAATTATCTGGTGGGGATAAAGAGGTTAATCACTTGTCTCAAAAAAAAAAAAAAAGAAATCTCAAAAAATTACAACAAAAACACATGCTGAAAGTAGGAGACACAGCTAGGTACCCTAGTCTCACACTTACAACCCTAGCTACTAAGGAGGCTGAGATCTGAGGATCATCATTTGAAGCTAGCCTGTGCAGAAAAGTCTGTGAGACTCTTATTCCCAATTAACTACAAAATAAATAAGTAAATAAATGAATGAATAAATAAAGAAAATCTGGAAGTATAGCTGTTACTCAAGGCCATAGCCTGAGTTGAAGTTCTAGGACCTACACACACACACACACACACACACTCACACAAACACAAGTAAGTGATACACAATACTGAGAAGGGCTTAATATCACAGAAGTTGAGCTTGCATCAAAGACAATGACAACTGGAAGAGAAGAGATATCTCACCAAGTGAAGAGAAAAAAACAAATTTTACATAATGGTATGGGTACACATATTATGTGAGAGAAGAAATTGGCCTTAATTGTCAATGTGGCTGGAATGCTGAATAGCACTGCATCAACTGAGGATTTTCCTTATCCTGAGAACAAGGAGAATTCTTGCATGTACTTAGAAAAGAAATAAGGTCATTCATTCATTATTTTAAAAATAATAGCGGGCATGAGAACATAGAAAAGTGAGTAGACTGGGGAATCAGAATAGATTCAGATGAACTTTTGCAATTGTGTAAAACACAGAAAATAGCAGCTTGAACAAAGTTGGTAGATTTTGAAATGATGACCCACAGATGATTCACAGAAAAAAATTAATATTTAAAAGTTGAAAGGACATGATATGTGGAATATAAATTTTAGATTATTGTGACCTTTGCACAGTTGTTTAAGACTTACACAATGAATCAATCAAATAATCAATCAAACGTTCTTTTTTCCTCTTTCATGGGAAGCTCAAAATTATTTCTGTATTAGAGCTAGAGGTTAGATTCTAGACATTGTTTACCTCAATTGTTTTTGGCACTCTAAAAAGAAATAAGCCATTGTTGATGAATATCTATTGTGCCCTAGGGATTTGGGAACAAAGAGTGCATTCAGAAGCGACACTGGGCTCATCCAAAAGAAATGACAAAATCATCTCTACCCAGTACAGCCTGCACAACTGGTATAAACAGATGAAGTTTACATTTGGCTGAGAAGCCCATAGAGGGTGATTCACTGATGTAACCACAGATTCAACTACATATTCATCTCCTCTTACATATTTGGCTAGTAAAAGCAAAGTCACACTGGGTTTCACTCTTTTTTTTTTTTTTTTTTTTTGGCCAGTCCTGGGGCTTGGGCTCAGGGCCCGAGCACTGTCCCTGGCTTCGTTTTGCTCAAGGCTAGCATTCTGCCACTTGAACCACAGCGCCACTTCTGGCCTTTTCTATATATGTGGTACTGAGAAATCGAACCCAGGGCCTCATGTATATGAGACAAGCGCTCTTGCCACTAGGCCATATTCCCAGCCCCGAATTTCACTTTTAATTGAACTTCCTACAAGGGAAGGGCAGGGTCAGCCTTACCTTAGAAAGGTATGTTACTATCGGTTAAAACCAGTAAGATTGGCTCAAAATATCATAAAGATGAGCTGTCTTGTTTCTCACTCTTAACATTCAAGGAAGAATAGCTAAAGCTAATTTA
This sequence comes from Perognathus longimembris pacificus, assembly GCF_023159225.1. NCBI lineage: Eukaryota > Metazoa > Chordata > Mammalia > Rodentia > Heteromyidae > Perognathus > Perognathus longimembris. Next base: position 112,316,090 of record NC_063162.1, read on the forward strand.
AGTCTTATAACACAAGAGTTTTACTTCCTATATCATTATTGATTGTGGTAGCTAAGAGACTGCTTAGAAAGACACATTTGTTTATTAGTCAAACTTTACCGGAGACATGAGAATATCTATTTTTAGACCTACTTTTTCCCCACTGTTTCTAAACTGAATATAACTGAGAGTGAAAAGAGTAAGAGAGATGACTGCCATCCCTGGAGTAAGAAAAACATTTGAATCCCAATTTGGTATATTATTAACTATTCTATCCTGAAAGATGCATGATATGTCTCTAATCTGCATCACAATGCTGACTAGATTAAGGAAGGTAGTAAATATAAGAAGATCTCATAAGACTGAGCACTGGTGGCTAATGCCTGTAATCCTAGCTACTTCAAGGGGCTGAAATCTGAACATGGGTAGACAATTCATGAGACTATCTCCATCAAAAAGCAGGAACTATAAGCATGGTTCAAGTTGCAGAGGGATGGAAGAAGAGAGGAAAGGAAGCGAAGGGGAAAGGGAAGGGGAAGGGAAGGGAAGGGGAAGGGAGGGAAGAGCAGGGCAGGGCAGGGCAGGGCAGGAAAGGGAAAGGGAAAGGGAAAAGGAAAGAGAAAGGGAAAGGGAAGGGACTTAGTAGGGTTTGTAGCACTTGGTAGGTTCTCATTAAATGTCAAGGTTGAACCAAATCTAGAATTTGAGTCCCTTGATGTAAGTTTCTTGTTCTTTGCTCTAATTTTAATAATATCCCCCAAATCAACTACATTAATTCAACTCTCTTTCCAAAATACATCCATTAATCAAATGTTTTCTCCTTACTTTTTACAGAATTTTTATAGACCATATCACGAATTTTATAGTCTCCTCTATAAACCATATGCTGTATATTTTGTTCTGTTTATGAAGATTACATGTGTGATCTGAAATTATAAAAATCAGATTGCACATAAAGTATTATTTGGCAAAGGCTTGCCAAAGAATGCAGAAATTTCCTGGCTTCTTTCATGCTGAATTGCTGTAGCTTTAATAACTTCTGCACTGCAGTGATTATGAAACTAATGCGTATTTTTAAATGTTAACTCAGAGTGTCAGACATTCACTTACATTCAGCAAAAAATCTTAGGAGGAACAAGCTTGAGCACTACACAACAATGTGGGCTGTTAGACATATTTTCTGTCGTTCACATTTTGTGAATGCTCTTACCCTCTAATCATTTCTATCTAAATTATATTGTACTCCTAGCTTTCTGAAAACGTTGAAGTTAGAAATAACTTGATGGTAGAAATAACTTGATGTTAATTATAAGAGAAAGCTGAAATATATTTAACAAAAGTGGAGGTATTGAAAGCCAAATAATCCCTCGGAGGTTTTAACCTTTACTTAAAAGCAGAGGAATCCAGAATAAAAATTAGGAATTAATAAGCCATTTCATAGGCAGACTCTTGCATCTCACACCACAGACAATATTCTGTTCAGGCCCCTTTATCTCTACATCAACTATAGGAGAAGGCCTACTTCTAGAAGCAAATGGAAAGTTAATTCCAGATAACATACTACCTTTTTGAAGCCAGACTCCATTCACAAAACATCACCTCTTTCAAGCTTAATTTACTTAACCTCAAGAAATTTAAAATAATTTCTTTAAAACTAGTATGTTTAATTATGGTTTGTTTCTTGTTTTTGGTTTTCTTTGGTTCTCACCTATAACTTGAGCCATGTTAAAAAAAAAGTGCATTTATATTTTAAAATGGATATACTCTCTGGACATCACCTGCAAGAGAGCTTGACCTTTTGTAGTTGGTATCTTTTTTCCTTGTTTATTATTGTAGTTGTTGTTATTTTCAGGCCTTAAACTATTCAAGCTTCAGCACCCTTCTTTCTACCTCAAACATTATCTAACCAAGTATTGTTTTCTTCATTTAAAAATAAACCCCAAACTGGCTTGTTTCTAAAGCATATCTTCCTAAAAAAGAGAGAGACATGATCACCTAGTTTATCAGGACAAATTAAGAAAACAATTTAGAGACAACCTTTGGCAAACACTACCTCTGATCTATCCTTATGGTTTCTGTTTATTACATAGAGATATCTGCTCCTAGCAAGTTATCCAGTTAGCGAATTTCTTGCCAAAATTCACATCAGATATTTTGTTGTATAACTTTAACTACCCAGAATAAATCTTTGACGCTAAGGTTGTCATAGGAAACTAGAAAATAATGTGAGCAGGAACATTTATATAAAGCGTATTTCTTTCCAGAAGTTTGATCTCATTTTCAAGCTCAATACCTGTGAAAGGACGAAGGCAGCAGGAAGCAACTTATCAAAGACTTGGGGATCATCTTTAATGCAAATGTCAAAATTTATGACTGATGTTCTTCTACACGTACTGAGTAACTTCATTGTAGTACTTGTATATCTGACCTAAATAATGGACTTGCCTGACTGGCCCAGGTTGTGACAGAATTAAGGAAATAGAATAGTAGATGATTTAGCTAGGTCCTTAAAGCACACAGAGAGAAAAATGCATGTGGTGTAAGATATAGATATTAAGTGGTAATAGTTTTGCTTGTAGTCAAGGAACACCAATGCATATCACAGTAAGAATCTCAAGTTATCCTATAGAATTTTCCTTAGCCTGCTGCGCTAACTGCCTTTTTCCGATTGTATCAAGTAAAGGGTAGATTACTTCCATAAACACTACACAGAGCTATAACTTGATATTATCTCTCTATGTGACCAAGTTTTCAACACAGTTACAACATAGTAGTTTAGTCAGTCTTGAGGACAGTGGAAGTTCACATTACTTTATTCTGCTCTCCGAAGGTATTTCCTGGAGTAAAGATATACACTAGAGCTAAATTGTGCAGGCTCAAGCCATGGGCTGCCAACCACTCATGCACATCAATCAGCCTATATCTTTGATGAGTCATTTCTGCCTAGCAGGCCTAAACCTCGAGGAATCTTTGAAGAATCTGTTGGCTTCTCAAATGCACTGCTTTTAAGAGAGATTGGTTGAAACACAAAAATATGAAGTACTGTGATACCCACTCATTTTTCACTTGGGTTACAAACTCTCACAATGACCACTATCCTCAAACCTTCTAACCACTTCCCAATCAACAAACAACAGGCTCTTTAAGCAGACACTGGAGGGAGCCAAACTGTTGGCTTGAAGGGAAATTTCAGTAGCTAATCAGATCCCTTTTTGGTTATTTCTGCTTCTTTTTCCCTTCTTAGCTCCACTACCAACCCATTTTCACCTCCAAATCCAAGCCTGACATTGTTTAATCTTCTTAAAGCAGATTAAAAATAGAGAATCTCAATTGGCTCTTAACTCAGGTCTGTATAACTTGTTGTTATTCTGTCATTTGTGTCTTCATCTCAATTGTCTTCATGTTACAACACTAGCATCTTATGCCAGTTTAGATACTCTACTGAACTTATTGTGGTCCTCCCAGTTTTCTTTCTATTTGGAGTGGGGTTGGGTGGGGGTGGGGTGGGGGTGGGAAGAGCTGAAATGTCAAAATATTTTATGTTGTTTTTATTTGGCTAACCTCTGATTATGAAAAACTTTGGGTAATCAAGTTTGCATTCACATGGAAATGTGTACTTTACTCACATGTAGGCTAAATAGCTATTAGGGAGATAAATCTTTCATTCATGTTGGCTTTGAAGTGATTTAAATTAATTCTAATCACCACTTCCACACTCCAATTGGATTGGTTTAGCACCCTTTGATGGTGTTGTTTGGGCTTTTCTCTCACATGCTAATAAGGCATTCACTGTAGAGGCCACAACTTCATATAATCCTTGGGCAATTCTCACACTTTGTAATGACCTCTTCTTTAGAGAGAACCTTGGAAAGTAAGAAAAGGAGAAGGAGGAGGCGGAAGAAGAAGAAAATAATAATAAAGAGAATTACTGGCTTAGTATAGATTTATACTACAAATACATTCTACAGTCAGAATTGTGCAGTTGAGTGAATCTACTCTAGAAGAGTAAATGTAGCTGAGAAATGCATTCCCACCATCATGCACAAACTGTGTATTAAATCAAGAACAAACCACTGTAGCTTTCTTGCCTCATAGGTGATCACAAGGATGCAATTTTAGAATGAAGAGGAAGTATTTTCTTGGATCCCTTTTCTTATCCTGAAATTTCTTCTCAGCATGAGTTTTCAAATGATCAAAGAGTAAGTTCCTGCTAGTGCTTGCTTTCTCGTACCTATGGATTAAAATCCTGGGTGAAGCTGAGTAGGAAAGGTCCTTTACCATCCCAAGGAGAGGAGTGATTCTTCCTGGAGCCCTCTAGGACTCTCCATATTTTCATTAAGAGTTGAATATTGTTCTCTAGTGCTTTCATGGAATATATAATCTCCAAGGAGAAACTGAAGGACATCACAAATATACCAAAAGAGTGGTTCTACATTTGGGCTACGTATATCACTTTTAAAACTTACTATGGCCATATCCCACCCCACCTCTACTAAAGTATCATCACTGGAGCAGGACCCAGCAATCAATATATTTTAAACTTCTCATGATTACAGTGGGCAGCCAAGACTGAGAAATACTGTATTCTGAATCAGAGAAAGAAAAATATTGAAAACTGAAAAGCCTGCAGTCCAATAATGAGCTTCTGCTACAGAGCTCCTGCTTCTATGTCTTCTTAGCAATGCCCATGTTTATATCTGTCATTCTGCCATGCTCCTTGGACTGAAAACCTTCACTCAGTGCTGTTCTTCAATGTGTCTTTATTGTGATCCTTATATGAGTTAGATGGGTGTGACCATCATCACTGTGGAGTGAGCATCATTTTGTCTTCCAAAAGTACCAAGTGAGTACTACTATTCAACTAGAAAAGGATAATTAAAATGTCTTGATCACTGTCTTCTCTAGTATCTTCTCCTCCATCTTGATTAATTTATTTTCTACAGTCTAAAGCCATGACCAACATTACATTTTTAAAAATATTCCCAGGACTACAGATTTCTTCCATTTACTGTTCTGTCCTTATTTTCATAATTTAACTTAACATAAAAGTAGACAATATTTAGTCTCTTCACTTAGAATTGCAATTGACTCTCATAACCACTTATCTTTCAATATTTTAATGTCTGTCCCTACTACTTAAAAAAAAGAATGCTTCCTAATCAAAGATTAATAACGAACTCCAAATATGATCATCCTCAAATATAACGAACTCTCCTCGGTTCTCAGAAAATTAAAAAATCCTACATCTCTGAAGTTCTAAATATTTCAAAGAAGACTTTCAAACAATAATTACCCAATTGTGCTTTCTTTTTCTATGCATATTTTCCTACACTTTTTACTTTATGTGTGTGTGTATACACACACACATGCACACACATATGTTTTGAATGAGGTTTGAACTAGAGACATCGCATTTGCAGAAGCATATATGCTACCACTTCAGGTACTCTGCCAGCCCTTTAGACAGTGATTATTTTTGAGAAAATGTCTTTCTTTGTTCCCTGGCTGGCCTAGACTACAATCCTATCTATATTTCTTGTGTAGTTAGGATGAAAGGTGAATGTACAAGCTTCTTGAGATCAGAATTCATCTTTCTTACCTCATCAATAATGTGTTAAATAAATTCTTAAAAATCATTTGAAAATGCAGAATTTGTCACTTTTAGGAATTACTTTAGATGTCTGCCAGTGGCTTATGCCTGTAATTGTAGCTACTCAGGAGGCTGAGATCTGAGGATTATGGCTTGAAGTTAGCCCTGGGATGAAAGTCCATGAGACTCTTATCTCTAACTACTTACCAAAATAAGCCAGAAGTACAGCTATGGCTCAAGTGTTAGAGTTCTTATACTTGAGTGAAAGTGGTCAGGGGGCAGTGCCCATACCCTGAATTCAAGCCCCAGGACAACCTCGCGCACACATGCACACATACACACACACACACACACACACACACACACACACACAATTGCTTTAAGCTAGATATCTGACTACAACCTACCATAATTATAATACCTATTCTCTTATATACTTATTCCCATTTTACCTATTCATCAACTTTCTGGAAATTCCAACCTTTCATTCAATTCCAATCCCATTCCATTTCCTTCTTCTATTCCCCTATTTTTGAAAATTAACCTCAATTGGTGTACAAAGGGTTTTGCATTTGGCAGTTCCATCCAAGCACGCAATATTCCTGGATCAGATTAACCATCTTTTACTCATCCTCATTCTCCGCTCCACTTCTTAAACAAATCTTAACTAAGCTTCCTTGTACCACTGGTTTTCATGTGTATATTGAAATTTGGTCATAGTTGCCTTCCTTCATTCTTTCCTTTGCATTTCTCCATGCCACAACTACTCATACCTGAGTAGGACCTTTTTAAATTCCTGTCATTTTAAAAAATAAATATATGTTATTTGTTTAACAGATTTTACCTCACACTTTACAAGCTCATATATAGCATTTTAATCAGGTTGCTTGCTATCATCTTCCTTGTCTCCTTATCCATGACTACTCAACACCTTTTACATTACTTTAATTTCCTTCCTTACTCCACTGAATTTTGTGGTGTCACTGAAACCATCTCCGTTTGGAATCTTAATTCCCTAATACCTTATCCATATACTGACTTCATTATAAAAGCTATGGGAGACAACCAGCCAATATGCTATGACTTGAAACTAGCCAACTAACTAGTCCAAAGGAAGAAAGAAAGAAAGAAAGAAAGAAAGAAAGAAAGAAAGAAAGAAAGAAAGAGAGAAAGAGAGAAAGAGAGAAAGAGAGAAAGAGAGAAAGAAAGAAAGAAAGAAAGAAAGAAAGAAAGAAAGAAAGAAAGAAAGAAAGAGAGAGAAAGAGAGGGAGGGAGGGAGGGAGGGAGGGAGGGAGGGAGGAAGGGAGGGAGGGAGGAAGGAAGGAAGGAGATCGGAAGAAAAAACACTATTCTTCTTAAACTACCTCCACTCAAATAGAAGTAAACTTAATTTTTCTTTTATGACACTTAATGGTATTGTTGCTGCTACTTATTACTAATTTCCTTTTTACCTAACTCTGGATCAAATGTCAGACAAGTCACATTTTTTTCCTAATTAACATTATTGGGTGATAAAGAAGTCTTGCCCATTCTAAAGAATATCCAGTCCACTCCACTCCAGTATAAATAAATCATCAGGAAAACATAAAGCTCCTTCCATCCTCCAGGTCAGAAATGTCATCATTTAAGAGAAAGGACTCCATAGCATTTTACAAAAATTTCCTATAGGGTCTCTTTCCCCATACATACTGCTTGTATCCTCAAAAATTGGCTGAGTTATAGAAGGTTGGGAAAAGATATAAATGGGCAGCAAGTTTATTTTGGCAGGCCCAGATGTAACCTACCATCACCTCCTTTCATGCATAATATATATCCTGAAGTGATTTATGATGTCCAATTGTGGCTTCTACAGAAAATGACTCTCTTTCTTATCTTGCCCTGTCTTTGCACCGGAGAATTGCTACAGCTTCTTATATGAATGTACCTTTTTGCCACATGTTAATTGCTTCTAAGTTGATGTTTAGGACAGATTTCCATGGGTTGGCTTTCTTGTGAGAGAATCTATCTGGTACATCAGAAACAAGCTTTTACCCCTCCTATGATGGAAGTGCAACTAGCACCCGAAGCATCCCATTGTCTTACTTTTCTTGCTACTGCTATGTAGGCCCTTAACTTTTGCCTATGTCCCTTATAGAATGCCCAGTTTTCTAGGTAGTTTTTGCAGACCTTTCCTCTTTCGTTTGGTTTACAAGGAACAAAACATTCCAGTTCTTCACTATAGATTTGTAATAAATGATAGAAATTTTCAAAAGAAAGTCAACTCTCCCTTAAGGAGTACCTCTTCCTCAATATTTCTTGGGTCAATACTGACCTCTCTATATACCATAAAAGGGATGAACTGAGGATTACAAAACTATTTTCACCTTTCAGTACATCTTATATGAACAGCTGTTGTCTATAGCATTGTTATTGGTATTAGGACCCAGGTGAATTGAACTAGAAAGACTTGATTATACATATCATTGTACTCTCTTATTAATTTAGCAGCTATATCAAAAAGAAGCCTCAGCATTCAGCATGAGCTCTCCATTTCTTTAATTTTCCTTACCTGCTTTGTTCTTTATTCTCCCTCCTTTGTTATTTTCAGGTTTCTCTATTCATCCAGCATCATGCTTATGTACATGAAAGGATTGTATGGAAATCTAACACCATCAAGAATGTTTCTCTCAGTAAGATGCCCATCTCAAAAATACAGAGCCACATTCTCACAGCATTCTCAGCAGTACAGATCATGTTTGTCAGAAACAAATCATTTTTCTTTTCCTCCCTCTATCCCTACATATTCTGGCTTCATTCATGCAATCCCACACTTTAAAAAAAAAAGGTCTATACTCTTTCCCCAAATTATATTTGTAGCTATCATTTGAATTACCTTCTTTTTGCTGATAATTTCATAATCCCAATTTTTCTCTGATAAATTTATTATGGTCATCTCACAGTGATTTCAAACTCAATGTCCAAAACTCACTACATCCTCTCTAAAACAATTTTCCTTTTCTAGCTCATCACTGTCACACTGGGAGTCCAAGCAAGAAGCATGAACATAATCAGCCTTGACTCCTTCTCTAACTAAACATTTAACCACTTCCTAAGTCAAAGAGATGTTACCTTCTATTATTTGTATATCTTTTGACTCTTACCTACCTACCTTATGTGCATCTTTATCGTTCTGTCTAATCCATTACAGTAACCTATGACCTTATCTTCCTTCATTGAAGGCCAATTCCCCTGAAAATCCAGTTACTCATTAGACAATGTATAACCAATTCCATGAAAATGTAGCTACTTAAGGCCAGAGTTACTATAATATTATCTGATGATCAAGAATATAAGCAGGGATGGGTATAAAGTAATCAGATATGACTAGTATTAAGGAGCCTCTTCAACGATGTTATTTTGTGTTTGTCTGTTTGTCATATGACTGAGGACACAAGACCTCAACATTTTGTTTAATGCCATCTCCACAAGGCTTACTGAATGCTCTGACATTATAACAGCCATGTTTCTTAGAACCAGTGATCCAAGAGAATAAGAACTAAGAGATAACCTCAATGATTTCTCTGACCTAGTTGCAAAGTTGCATTCCATCGCTTCCACTTTATTTTCTTTGTTAGAAGTGCACTTCACTCTTAAGGTTATCTCACATTCAAATGGAGGAAAATTAGGTTATACCTAATCAAAGAATTTGTATATATATGTACACACATGAATATACATATATATATATTCAACACTTTCAGTGTCTTTTCAACTCGAACAAAAATCTGCTAGAGCCATAAATTTGTCAATATCACCTTAACTATTGAAAACTTAAAGAAGTCTCCTATCATTCCCAGGCAACTGTCAATTTTTTTACTTAGGTTATAAGACTGAATGATATGATTCCCGATTCTTCTAACTTCAATTCCAATTACTCCTTCATCCTAGATTATCTTCTAAAAACGTTTATCACTTGCAATTCACTCTACATTGTGCAATTTCTTGACCACCAAGACTTTTCTTAGATTTCACTTGCTTCAAAGAACTTCCATCCCTCTATAATGGAATAAACTATGTTCATTTGTTAAGTCCTAATTCATACATCACCTTCACATCAGCTTTCCTGAAATCTGACTCTAATTCCTGTACTCAATACTCATCTCTTCCTTGTTTTCTAACACCTCCTTCTAACAATGTAATTGCTTTTCACTACAGTAACTAGTTCTTACTTTCTATATACTCATGTTTATTACACAACTTGACTATACTAAAGACAATATATCACTTTTTATACCCCTGTGAATCAAGATAACTTTAGCTCCTGTAATAGATAGTCCTCCAAATTCCAAAATGTATCTATACTTTGTTGATATACTTCATTCTATGGCTTCTTGGAGAATCATCTGGCCTAGTAGATACTCAGCCTTTTCTAGAAAGGTCCACCTCATTTGATTAATAGGTATGGACCAAGACCATCCTCTATAGCAGGTAGGAAAGTGGTAGAACATGTGGGTGTAATGCCTTAAGGAACACAGCATTTTGGAGTTTTCTGGAGTATCATGTGTCTGCTTAATCCAGAAGCCTCAAGACAGTCAGATGTTAATACTCAAGTATTCTCAGAATGAGAACAAGAAATCTAACCCAACTGTAATAAGAGCTAATAATTTACCTATAGACCTAGAAAATCAACAGAAACAGAGTAAGCTTTCTAGGTCTGTAGCCATATCCTAGATTAACCTGCCCTTGGCAGGCTTGCAGCCAAGTTTAGGTAGGAAAGTGAATGATTGTAATAAACCCTCTGAAATGATTGTACTTGCAAATAATGATTCTATTGTTTCCTTAATAAAATGAGACTTAAATTCTCTCTAGTTTTAAACTGTTAATTTTATTCTGATAATTATTTCAGCATTTGGAATAATATGAGAAATATGCCTTAAAAAACAAGCAAAAATAATACATAATGTCTGGAGATTCTTTTAAAGGGCATGATTGCATTCCATGATAATTCATCCTGTTTGGGGGGAAAGAAAATAAAACATAAACAAACATCTCTCAAGCCTTAGGCCTTTTTTTCCCTAGCTAAAGTTCTCAGTAGAAGCTACATGAATTTCATCAATATGTTTATAAGATTCCAAGCCAAGAAATTCTGTAAAGATTACCAAAGTATCTGATGTAGCTTCTGGCAAGGGATGAAATACATCTCTGAAGAAGCTAGAATAAAATGTCTGTTCTAAGAGTTGCTGATCTGATCAAAGAGATTTTAGATTAAAATCTAAAAAGGAGAGAAAAATGTCCTAATAAAAATGTAAAATTGAGTACCATGAAAAACAACAGACAAAATAACACTGAAAAACTAAAAAGGGGAGACAGATTACTTCTATATAGAAGAGCAGAAAGGTGTGAGGAATAAGAGAAACATATATCCTCTAATCAATATATGAAGGCCAAGTGAAAAAATATAACACAGAATACATTTTATTTTCAACAGACATAAGTCCATAGGTGTATTTCAATTAAATGGTATAACTAATGAATGACATATACAATCTAAAAATTAGGGTAAGAGTGAGTAAACTTCATCAAATATAGTGTGGACAAATATGGAGATGTAGCAATGAAATTCATATAACTAATAGAGGCAGCTAATTTTTTTTAAAAAAAACAAGCTCTTTAATAGTGTGAAAAAGTAGGACAGGAGAGATTATTTTCTCTTTCAAAAAGATGTCAAGTACACTAAAAGTTACAGATATAATGGTAGAAAATTTATTTGGGTAAGTTGGGATAAGCATCAAAGGAAAGAGATACAAAAGCTACTGAGAATTGAGTAGTGATATAGGTCATTTATTTAGATTGGATATATGAAAAACTGTCTTTTAGGATACTCTGTACACACATAAAGTAATATCAAAGGCACAACTATTTAACCATCTTTTCATCTCTGTAAACCTCTTTTGAACAAAATCAGAATACCAACACATACTCTCTCTGATTTTTCTGTCTTTGCTATAGTCTGGTCCTGAACAACATTACTTATTAAGACCTTTAGTGTGCACTCTCAGCTTCATATAGTCTTTAAGCGAATCTTTATGGGGGAAGATCATATGTAGTAAAAGCATCCACCCACACTAATCCCAATATTAACACACCTAGTTAAAACTCAACCCATTTTCCTTATTATCCCTGAATCTTTCCCATTATGCAGTTCTTCTTAGAGATGACTTAACTTCCACTTAATTTCCACTGTCTACTTACTACAGGCCCTAATTTGAACTATATTGCTAGATTAAGGTCAATCTGTTTGATATCTTAAAAAGAAATCTTGCCAGGCTACTGGTGGCTCACACTTGTAATCCTAGCTACTCAGAATGCTAAAATCTAAGGAAAGTGCCAGCTTGGGCAGGAAAGTCCATGAAACTCTTATCTTCAATAAACTACTCAGAAAAAGGGAGAAGTGGTACTGTGGCTGCTAAAGTGGTAGAGCACTAATCTTGAGCCCAAAAAGGTCAGTGGCAATGCCCAGGCCCTATGGGCAAATAAATAAATACCTTAAAACTCCATCTTGTAGTAGAGTCATCCAAATCCCCACATAATTGAGTTACCAGCTAATATCCTGCTTCAATCAGAATGGTAAACAATCCGAATGGTACTATTCTACCCACCAACTTTCAGAGACCATGTGCCATCACTTAACTGAACATCATTCCAGGTACACTTTTCTCTTTGCCCCATTGGCCTTCTGTTGAGGTCAGGCATTTTTTCTCATTAGACATGCACAAGACAAAGCTCAGCTATTATTGGTTTAGAAGGCCCCAGAAAAATAGTATGTCTGAAAACAAGATATCATAATCAACTATTACTAACATCTTTAACAATTCTAAAACATTATTATTCTATAATGTTCAGTCTGGTTAAGAAAGGAACACTGATTGGTAAATGGACAAGTTTTGTAGAAGAAAGAAAATGTCATCTAGCCAGGTACTCAAGGAATGTTTTTTCTATTTATTACTATCTTTAAGTAGTTGTACAAAGGAGTTGCCATTTAGCAAAGCAATTTATGAATACAATGGATCTTGATCAGTGTCACCCCTTCAACATTCTCACACATCCTTTCCCTATCCACTCCTTCCCTCACTCTTCGTAATTTTGTAGTATATACATTGGATTCTTGACTGCATTCTCTCCATCTTCTCCTCTCACATGAGAAAACTAACATTTTTCTAATTAATTACTGTATTTAAGTGCAAAATTAAATGAAAAGATAAGATTTTTAAAATTTAAGGATATGCAATACAATTTCATTTGTAAGAGCAAAAGTATGCTCTCCACAAAGAAGACTCCTGAGTAACTTCTACTGAATAAAATAAAAGTATCTGAAAATATTGAAATATTCTGTATTACTTTATGGGGGGAAGGAAACCTTAAGCCAGGTACCAGTGACTCATGCATATAATCCTAACTACTCAGGAAGCTGAGATCTAGAGGATCACAGTTCCAAACTAACCTGGATACAAATGTCTGTGAGACTCCATCTTCAAATTAACCAGCAAAAAGCAGAGTTGAAGGTATGTCTGGATTAGAAGACCACCCATCCAACAAGGAAGGCAAGTAAGAACTAAGCCCTAAGTACAAACCCCAGTACTTCCAAGAGAAAAGTTACAAAGTAATTCTCACATAAAAACATGAATGTGGCTCTAACTTAAATACATATATATATGTATACATATATTCATTAAAGTGAAGTAAGTGGAAATATGAATTATTGTTACTTTAGTAGAATTGAATCTTAATTTTATTTATTTAATGCACTGGTTTTCAAGTTTTCTTCAATAAATATTCCTCTTATAAACAGAAAAATAACATGATCTAAAGGTCACATTTGAAAGGTAGAAGAAAGAGCATGCAACAATGAATGGAATACAAAAGATTGGTACAAACCTTTAAGAACAGTGTCAAAAATGCAGAAGCAAAAACCCAGGCTTATGAATAATGCCAAGGAAGATGAAAAGATTTCTAAAACAAGAATAAAAGGGTGTGCTTAACCCATTTCTCCAAGCAGAGAAGGTCGTGTTAACATTGCTTTACTTTTTCTGTCAAAGGTAATCATGATATTGGAAGGACAGCACATAGCCAAGGGTGATTGCAGAGTGTCTTACAAATACTGTAAAAGAGCACTTATATTAAATGATTTCATGTCTTCATGCCCAAGGAATTCATATTCCATGGGCAGGCAGGCAAGTATTTCCAGGTTTAACTATAGCATTTAAGACATGGTCCTTGAGAAATCATAGCAATTATAAGACGTAAGAAAAATTTGGAGGTGGACAAATATCCATTTTTCCGACAAGCAGATAGAATTATATTAAGAAGATGTTACATAATGGTCTAAACTGTGTGTATGATCTAACCTTGCCGTTGAGATATCTTGACTCTTAGAAGGTGACATGGTAATCCTGTGTCAGCATATTTTAGTATCAGGTGTTTCTGCTAGCATGATAAGGTTAGAACTTAGTTGATCAATTTTATGTTTTTCAAGGTGAGAAGACTCTTCTCTAATTCTATGATAAGCAATCACTTTCTTAATATCTCAGGGATTCTGAAAATGTCATATTACCTGGGCAAAATAGATACATAAAACAGAAAATAAGAGAGGTACATATGAAGGGTTTGATAAATGGTCCACATCTTATTAATGAATATGTCATGTAGTCCCTGATCCATCGCATCTGTAATGATTTGCCATGTGGATGTAATTTCTTGTCTGACCACTTTATCACTGATCAGATTAATAAATACTTAGATGGCAGGCATAGCATATCTCTAAATGCTGTTCTTTTCTGGAAAGAGATCTATTTAATTAAATGAGTGAAAATAGATTGCAAATGACTTGGAATTCTTTTCTGTGAACAAAAATCAGACAGAAAAACATTTTCAAATATTAATATTGGCAGCTTTTAAGGATATTTAACAGATACAAATACACACAAGAAGATGCTGAAGCAGACTATGGATTTCTTATATCTGCAATTTAAATGGAGTCAAAATTGGTATTGTGTCATCACACCAACCGACAAGAAAAGGGTATCTAAAGAAAAGATTGAAATTAACCACTTATCCTAATCCTACCTCACACATAAAGGCAAGTGTCCAATACTTTATAAAGAGGGAGTAATCTCATTAATGGCTTTGTGAGACTATAAAGAACATAGAAGTAAATACTGTTGGCACTAGTTGCACATACCTGATTCCTGTCCTTACCCCCACCTCCACCACCTTCCTCCACCCCTCACCCAGTCTTCTGAACCTCTCCAGGAAAAACTGTCTTTATCTTCAATCCTCTTTCTACAGCTCATACTTTGTATTCCTAAAATATGCCCAGAGAAGTTCATAGCTAATTATTCCATTGATATTTTGCTAAAGGTGACAATCTTATCTAAAAACAAGAATAAAATTACTTCAGTGGCTGGATTAGGCTATCCAATACAGACAAACTTTTCTCTGTTTTATTTATATAAACACAAATTTTTAAAGCAAAGTACATTTAATGTGAATTTGGTTTTCTTTCTCTCTGTTCACAGAGCAAGAAATCCCAATGTTCTTTAGGAATTCCTGTACTCTTACCAAAGGATGAAAATCAAAATACAAATTTAGGCTTCCATTATAGATAAATATTCTCTATGCAGGACAGGGGAAGTAGTGGCCCCAGTCTCTCGGCAGGGTTCCATCTCTCAGCAGTAGTCCATCACACATTTGAAAAGGCAGATGAGGTTTTAGAAATGAGGAATTACAATGATCCAGCACATAGGAACCACAAACACGAGGATTGTTGCAAGGA
The DNA here is from genome assembly GCF_023159225.1 of Perognathus longimembris pacificus. Taxonomy (NCBI): domain Eukaryota; kingdom Metazoa; phylum Chordata; class Mammalia; order Rodentia; family Heteromyidae; genus Perognathus; species Perognathus longimembris. The sequence continues at coordinate 112,331,470 of NC_063162.1, forward strand.
ATATGTCATTTTGAAAGAAAAGATTTAAAAGAAGTATTACAACTGGAAAAATACATTTTAAGACTCCGTGTCTGTATTTTCCGTTGGCTTTATTCTCAGTATCTTCAGAGGGATAAACTAGTATTAGTGAACAAAGCTCATGGGAAACTTGTAAAGAACAAACTTCAGACAATATAACCTACTTTAATAATATAAAACCTAACACTCCAGGAATTAGACTTAAAAGATAGATTTATAAGTAGTGAGGAAAACTAACAGTACCACCTGGATTCCCCTAAGTTTTACCTTCCTCCTAAAGCTATTTACCATCTAATTTCAACTGTCTTGAAAACTACACATGCTTGGGGTAGTCTTTTCTTATATTGGTACATCTACTGTAATAGACACTATTAGTGTCATTTAGATACTTTAAATTTTTCAGTGAGACATTATTAAGTACTAAATGATTGTAGAAGAAGGATCACAAAGATCACAAGACTTACATAAACAAAAAGCCTCAGTGCTAGACTCAAGTCACAGGGCTGTTCTCATTGTTTTACAGATCCTTCCTACTTGCTATTCTCTTGAAAAGTGTGTTATACTGTTGCAAGCAAAAAAAATTTTCATAGCTCCTTGTCTTCAATTTTTCACAATTCATAAGTCTTGTCTGCCTGCTTGTAATGGACCATTCTCCTTTGCAGTTGAGATCAAGAAAAGCTAATGCCTCTCTCTTCTCTACCTTAAGATCACATTTCTTATTCTCTGGCTCAATCCAAATATAGCTCAATGTTTAACTATAATTTAACACCAAAAAACTGTCACAATGTTAATTACAGAGTAATATAGTAACAAGATGAATTTCTCCTTATAATACCTTCAAACACTTAGATCTGTAACAAGACTGATAATGTAATTCCATGAATGTAAAAAGTTTTCTAGCCAAAGTTTTGAAATACCCAATTCAGAATAGAAGAGGCATCTCCACATTGGCTAAGAAAATTGAACCATGCATATTAATTCTAGTATCTCCTCAGTTTCTAAGATTAACAGATATGAAAGCACGTTCATTTACATTTCTTTTATCTAGACGTTTTCTAAGTCTGTCACCTCATGGACTTAAATAGAAGTAGACAGTAACATGTCCTAGCATAAACAAAGAACGAATACGCTCTTTTTCCAGTGAGTCTACATTATTTATGAATGGCTCCATTTTTAATTTAGTATAGTATTTGGTAGCTGGGGACTGAGGTGGGGTGGGGAATTACGACTAGAACAGCTGGTAAACATAAGCAAGTGGAGCAATTGCCTGGCTCCTGATATTTGCCTAAGGAAATGTTGTCAAGTTTGTGGCACACATTCGAATATGAGGAACATTTTACCTTTTGATTTTCCTGGTTTGGATTGTGTCTTCTCTTCATGTTGTTAAATCTCATCCCCAGGAGGAAAACAGAACAGAAACACTGAGAAAGATGAACTAAATGCAGAATTAGCCCTACATTTCAAAGAAACAACAACCTATTTGCAAGAACAAACTTAGGTTATATTCCTGAGAAAAGAGTTCTTGTGACAAGCAGGTGGTAACTTTTCATACCTATGTTAGGAGTGAAGAATAACAGGTACTAGCAAAGCACACAATGAGTTGTGCTGCCTGAATTTTACACCCCATACTACTGAGTCTTAGATTTCTACAGTTTAGTAAATCTAGAACCAGAAGCCAGTGTTTATAAAAACAAATCCAGGATTTATTAATTACCACACTGAATGGTTAAGCAATTCTCACTTGCAAATTCTACATTTGCCAAAGAATATTAATAACAAATAGATTATTTTAGGCAAGTATTTAACAGCCAAATCTAGTTGATTGTGCCCACTTGTGTCTTAAATAAATAGAAAGGGTAATAAGTGAAATAAAGATGTTCAGTATATCTCAACACAAAAAGCAAAGGATTATGGAAGCAAAGTATAGTGCATGAGGAAATCATAGCACTTGTCTTACATATAACTGTCAGCACAATACTAAATGAAACATAATTTGTCAGGTTCTAAGTCTGTGTGTCCAAAAAATTAAGGGAAATTATAAAGAAAGTGGAAAGCACTACATTGTGGTCAAATTGTGCTTGTTATCTTTAGTTTTATATTATGATTTCATTTAGATTTGTGCTTTTTTTGAGGAAAATTCTAGAATTGGAAAATAATGCCACCAGAAAAATAGATGATAGACAGATCAAATTTTTTCTCTGTTATGGAATATTGCCACAAAGTAAAAAAAAAAAAATCATACAGTGCATTCCGAAACTGAAACTACCCCTAGCTTCACATTAAGTAGGGTAAGTTCTTTATTCTCAGACTTGTCAAGCATTCTTTTCCAGTCAATTCAGCAATTATTTACTGAGCTCTTAACAAGTTCCAAAACTGACATGGCCTTTGAGATATTAAGAAAGCAGATATGAGGCTTCTTTTCTCAAAGTCATCACATAAAAATGAATAACGAAGATGATAGTCACATAAAGGAAACTTGGCTCTGGTGTCTCAGTCCAGCAATAGGAGAGACTTGAAATGCCAAGCAGAAGAAAACTCATGGAAGTTTCCAGAAAGGAAACATATTTAAGCTCACTACTAAGGCTGAGTTTGGTCAAACTAAAAAGAAAAGTCAATAGTTCAGGTGAAGCCAAAGTGCCAAGAAGTAGAGAAGCACAACTAAGTATGCACAGGACAACAACTTAAAGCAGAAACAAGTAAGAGATAAAATAAAGAGCTTGTCCATATTCGCCACACATACCGAAAGGCTTATTTCTTATCCTCTAGGTATTGATGATCCATTAGGTAAATGAGGATACAATTTTCAGATTTGCACTTGCTGTTTGAAAATACAGATTATAAGAGGATAAGCCTGAAGTCAAGGAAATTCTGAGATATTCTTGTTGAGGTGTGATGGATTTTGAATGTGGCTATTGAGATTTACAGGGACAAAGAGATTCGAGAAGAATCTCCTGAACTGTGACAGAAACTTGTGACCAAGTGTGCATATATAAGCAAGGAGAGGGAATGGGGAAAGAACCAAGCAGTCCTGGTGCATGGACAGTTCTAACATTAACTTTCCCTGAGATGGATCAGGGAGAAAGTATTAGATGTCTGGAGGAGATTATACATTCAGTCTAAGGCATGTTGACCTCAGAGAACCAGTGAGAAATAGCTGGAAACTGTCCAGACAACTATGCAAACTCCTGATAAGAGGGACATCTTCGCACAGCCTAGTGCTGACACTATGAGACTGCGCAAAGTCCTTCAACAGATTCTATGTGAGAGCAGACACCAGGAGACTGAGGACTAAGGACACTACTTCCCTCTCTAAAGAGCTTGTGGGACGTCTAGAAAGATAGAACAGAAGACATCAAATGACATGACATCACTGACCACAAGGGAGACAGGAACTGGAGATACACCTGTTATTCTGCAGACAAGGTGCCAAACACTGTGGGAATCCACTGAGGAGTAAGTGTCTATGCCTTGAAGGAGGCCACTGAGAATGCATGTGTGCATTTAGTCTCAACATGAGATAGAAAGTGACAGGTGCCTGTTACAACGGCTCAGATTAAGGCTTAGTTGCTGAAAGTAGGGAAGTGCTTCTTCCATTTCAAGCAAAGAAGTGAAGCTACCCTGGCTGTCATACAAAAGCCTGAGCAGGGTTTGGTTTATATGTTACGTGATATCCTTCAGGTCTTTACTCTGATGTATTTTTTCTCCAGAACTTTCATTATCACAGCTGGAAGAAATCTCTCCCTTTGAAGATCTAAATATTATATCTCAATTATGCTATCCACTGCATTCTCTTTTATGATTAGATTTATATTTGTTTTCTTATCTCTACTGCCAGGTTGCAAAGCTTTTTGTGGCCCTAAGCTGTGTCATAATGTTCTGGAGATTGATGCTTTCTCCCTCAGTGCCTGGATCTGCACCCCACAACATTATAGCCTTGCTCTCAGAGTTATTCAATCCTGGGCTGTAAGCCCATCTCAACACTTGCATGGCCATTATCAATCTGACAATGCACAAATTATTAATGCCTACTAAACCACAGCTTCCACAACTGAATAGAAATAATAATACATTGCACAAAGCATTATTGAGAGTATTAAATGTGATAATGTTTATAAAACTAGCAAATCTGTTTTTTGGCATGGTAAATACTCTGGGTTAGTTTCCTTACAATGCTTAGAGTGCAATAAAACATCTTCAAAATAAATAAATTAATGAATATATAAATATAAATTTCTTTTCTTTTGTCTCTTTTGTGCTGATACTGGAGCTTGAAATCGGAGGCTGAACTATGTCTCTTCCTTAGGTTTTTCACTAAGGCTAGTGCTCTACCACTTGAGACATGACTCTTCTTCCAGCTTTTTGCTGGTTAACTGAAAAGTGTGAAATACATTTTTTTTGCCTGGGCTGACTTTGAACTAAAATCCTTTGTTTCCAGAGTAGCTTGGTTTAGAGGCTTGAACCATCAGCACCCAGATGGTAATAGATGTCTTATTTTCGTGTGATCCTTGAAACACTCACTACTTATGATCTGAGTTAATTAACATCCTTTCATTTTCATAGTTTCTCCTTGCTCACTCAAAACTTTACTCCAGATATCTAGGAATACTGCCTTCAAGTATGTTTCTCTTTACAGTATCTGAGAAAGATAATGTGAACCGGACAGATATTCTACCCAAAGTGTTTTGCCCTTATGTTTTTTGCTTTGTTAGTCATGAGGCTTGAACCCTCGGCCTGGGCACTGTCCCCGAGTTCTTCAGCATAAGGCTCACGCTCTACCACTTTGAGCCACAGTGCCACTTCTTATTTTCAATTAGCTAATTGAGATAAAAGTCTCATGGCCTTTCTTCCCCTTGCTGTTTTTGTACCATGATCCTCAAATCTCAGCCTCCTGAGTAGCTAGGATTACAGGTGTGAGCCACCGGCACTAGGCTACCAAAGTTTCAATAAGTATTATGATTCCTGGTATTTACTTAGATGTGCTACAAATTAATAGATGTGCTACATCATTAATAATTCAGGCTTATTATTATTTCATTGAGAATGAAGAGCCACACAGGAAGTTTTATACACACTTTCCAACTTTAAGACATTGGTCACTCATTAAACCTCCCTGTGATTCAGTTTCCTCATTGGTTAAATGAGGATGAGACGATAATCTACATTAGAAAAATTGAATAGGGGTTAAATGTGCAAAGTACCTACAGTACCACGAATAATCGCCTTAAATTTATATTGCTTGTTTCTTGTTAGCGTTCGTCAGTCTTCAGTACTTAATAGCTTCTTCTTCCCCCCTTTATTGTCAAAGAGAAGTACAGAGGAGTTACAGTTTCATATGTTAACAGTTTCTAAGTTAAGTTTCACAAAACAGTTCAATTTGTTCATACTTCCAGCATGCCTTCTAGCCTTAATTAATGAATGGGTGAAAGCAAAATAGAAAATGCTTTAAGCCATATTGAATTATATGAATATTTCTTCAAGTACCAATTAGAGCAACAAAGATAGTTGCTTTGGAAACATACATTGTTTCTTCATAAGTACTCTTAAAGCTGGATACATTGGTTTATAATCCTAACAACTCCAGAGGCAGGGAAGGAAGGATTCTAGTTCAAAGCTAGCCTGGGGTAAAGTTAGCAAGGTTACCATCTCAATCTGTGATCCCAGGTAAAGGAGGATCTGCATAGGAGGATCTCAGTACAGACCAGCCTGGGGGCCTGGGGGAAAAAAAGCCTGTGAGGCCCCATGTGAAAAATAACAAGAGTAAAAGAGGAGTGAGGGCAGAGTTCAAGTGGGAGAGCACTTACTTGCCTAGCGAGCATGAATTCCAGAGTTCAAACTCTACTACCAGACACACACATCACACACACACACACACACACACACACACTCCAACTCACACACACACACAAAGTGCTCTTAAAGCCTTGAGAAAATAAGAAGTTTGGTTTTCTTACTGCTGGTTCCTATCACCAGTAGGGTTTAAAGGGATCATTTTCTAGCCAGAATTTGAAAACAAACAAGCTCCACTTTGCATCTCTCTCTCTCTCCATTTCTCTTAAAATAGCATCTTCCAATCTCATTGTCAGATCAAGATAAGAAATAAGTATTATCGAGATTATTATTTTTTTCTCAGTCTCAGTTTCTTTAATTATAAAACTGAAAATAATTATTTCAAAACTACTTGAAATAACAACGTGAGGAGTGAGTAAAACAATACAATTAAATCTCTGAGCACCATACTGAGTGCTCAATAGAGTGTTCAATATTTGAGTGTTCAATAGAGAGCTTAAAATAATGATCATCAGCTTAGTAATAATAAGGACAGATTGGTTATACTAAACCAATTTTCATTATATGCAGAAATTAAAATCCTGGACAAAATGTATAAAGTAACTTTGAAATTTCTAGAAAACTAAAGTAAGCATCAAAACAAGGTTTCACAATTGTTTTTGAAAAGAGAAGCACTTTAGATAGATATGTTTCTCTGTAGACCCACTCCAGTATATCTATCAGAGATAAAAAGATTATTGTCTCCTTGATGAAACAAATATAAGAGTTAAGTACTACCAAAAAAGCTATTCACTAAGAGGAAAAATAAATCTAAGAAAGAAGAAAATCTAAGAAACCAGGAAGTCTCAAAATATTGTTTCAAATTTTCAGTAGTCATAAACAGTGTTTTTTATACTCAAGTAAAACCAATATAGAGCAACAAAGGATTAAAAGAATTTCTACAGATGTTCACTGCTGGGAAAGAAATGGTATCTGAGTCTCTGAAATTGCAGTCATTTGGTAAATACCACATGTTTTGAGCAGAGGCTCCATAAAACTCCCTGAAGAATAAAGGCAAATGAGATATAGTCCACTCCATGGAAGACTAAATGCAGCCATCTAATAGATCAAGATGACTCGGGGCCACTGTTATCTGACTGGCAAAAGAAAATATAATACTTTCTTGGATGTTGGCACTGTTTTCATTCTTTCAAAATATGCAAAGCTTCTACAAACAGTATGAACTCAATAGAAAATAGAATAAATACAAGAAAGATACAGGCAACAAAATGTTTCAGGCACTAAAATTATGAAAAGAAGATTTTTAAGCAATCAGGATTTAATATAGTCAAATAAATAAAGGGGAGGACAGAAAATTCCATACTAAAATTCTGCAACTAAAATACACTAATTTAAATAAAGAATTCAGTATAAAGGTTCAGAGATATATTAGAAATATCAGAAGAAAGTTTATTGACTGGAAGACAGGTCAACAAACGTTACCTAGTTTGATGCTTGTAAAGAACAAAAAGTAGAAAACAGAAAAATGATATAAAGGAAAATAAGACTTGGTTAAAAGATCTAAATATAGAGCACATAAAAACAGAGAAGAAAGAATGAAAAATATTGGCCAGGATTTTTTTTAAAGCATAATGAAGAATGTTTAATGTTATATGACTAAGATTCAAAACCCCACAAATAGCAGATAAAAAAAAATACACATGGGGCAGGGAATATGGCCTAGTGGTAGAGTGCTTGCCTCCTATACCTGAAGCCCTGGGTTCGATTCATCAGCACCATATATATAGAAAAAGGCAGAAGTAGCGCTGAGGTTCAAGAGGTAGAGTGCTATTCTTGAACAAAAAGATGCCAGAGACAATGCTCAGACCTTGAGTTTAAGCCACAGGACTGGTCAAAAAATAAATACAAATGAAGACATATTTAAAATAAAAATTTAAATAAATACAATTAAATACATATACCAAAACACATACAAAAAACATACAGTAAGAAACCTAGAGTAAAACCAAAACCCAAGATGTCTTGGTCAACTGAAGCTCATTGGTGTAGAGGTGCTTGCCTGCCATGCATGAGGCCCTGGGTTTGATCTCAGCACAACATACACAGTCAAAGAATAGTACCTGGAATGAAACAAAGGTGCATATTATCTTCAGTAAAACAAAGCCAAGCTGACAGCTAATTCTTCAAAACAAAATGCGGCAATAAGAAGACAATGTGACATACAACATATGCTAATGTGTTAGATGCTATTAAGTACTTTTATAGTCTGGGCCCTAATCAGAAGTAAAACGAATGTCAAACTAAGTTATATTCCTTCTGAAACCAAATAATCCCCGAGAAGACTGATTACACCAAGACTTAGTATAATAATTTTTAAATGGTACACATAATACCTTTGACTTTGTTTCCAAATTTATGATCATTTTCCTCAATAAGCATGAATATGATGTGTATTCTGTTTTTAAGCTTTTTCTTAAAATATAATATACCTTCCCCATGACCAAAAACAGAGACTATCTGTCCAGCCCTTTACCATTTCTTTGACTAAAACTTTCTCCTCTCCTCTTCAATCATTATAATGTGACTACACACACACACACACACACACACACACACACACACCCCTCATCTTTCTACCCCATCAGATTTTATTTTCTTCCATATAGAATTTACCATGATGTGACATAATAGTATTTCTTTATGCATATCCTTGTTCATTATTAAACTCTTTGTTTAAATATTAAGGGATTTTTGCTTCTTTTGCTTTTCAAGAAATCTCTGGTAAGCTTAATGGTATTTGGTACATAGCAAGCACAGAAAAATATTCTTAAGGTAGAATTTTTTTCTCTTGAAATATTATTTCTTATTTCATGACTGAAAAAATAGTAAAGAGCAATAGTAAAGCATGTGTTTGATATGGGAATCACAATTTAGAAAGACTATTTTGGTGAGAAGGAGGCACATTAGTTTATCACTTAGAAACAAAAAAAATCTGCCCCAAACATGGCAGAAAATGAAGGCAGCACTCAAAAGCTGGTGACAGAAGCCAGTCTAGACAAGTGGGCATTTGCTGTCATAAATGACAGCCGGATGTTAGGTGACAGGAATTAACAGGGGACAGATATAGATCAAGAGCAATTTGGGGGCAGACCACTCTCAGGATTATTGCTGTATGTAAGGCTCTGTATCAAGCACTGCCTCTATATTATCTTTTACTTCTCATCAAAATCTTTGGAGGTAATTAACACAAACTTATTTTTAAATTTTAGTTTCCTTAACTAAAGTTTCAGAAGGTGAAAGTTATATACAATTATCAAGTAGCAGAGCCTCCCTTAGGTCACGGATCAGTGTGAAGCTCACATACTTCACACCAACCTTCAATCTATGCTGCTATGTAAGGCTCACATACTTCACAGGCCTTCAATCTGCGCTGCTACCTGCCCACACCCTATACACGTAGCAGGAAATAGATGCACAAGTAGAGGAGCTTCAACATCAGCTAGTCCATCTGATAGCTAAGATGTCTGGACTAGGCTTTAGTAGAAGAACGCAAGGAAATTAGGTGATTGAAAGAAATTCTAGACACAAAATTCATTAAGGCCAGGGAAAAAATGGCCAAACCATAAAAATAAAAAAGATGGGATTCTAATGTTTATAGGAAATAAGCCCTAGGTCTTAATGAATAGTGTAAAGTGTTCACTACCAGAAAACAGAGCATAACGCATAACCTCCTTTAGGCTAGCACACAATTGCACTTAGAATTACCAAAATCTCTCACAGGCACAGCCAAGAATGACCCATGTAGTATGGTATAAATGTAACCCCATAGGTAGTAGATAAATGATCTTAGAAAGAGGCTTCAGAGACAACTAGACTATCTTTATATCATAGAAATGTACTTCAGTACAAGTACTTATTGAACATCTGCTCTTTATAGAACATTGTGCTGGAAGTAGTAGAACAAGCAATATAAAGGATGAATTCGCTGAGTCCTTTGAGCTTTGAGCTTGAGAAGCATCTCATTGAATAACTGCATTGCCTATTTTAAGTCACTATGCCATTATATCATTATGAAAGATAATAGCCCTTTCACAGCAACTCCACCATTTTAAGTAGCTGCTTTGTTTAAAATTCATAAATCACTTCCACACATAATGAACTCCATACTTTTTCAGTTGTGAAAGATAACTGAGTGACCATGTATGTTAGTGAACTAATTAATATGGAAGTAAAATTGATTCAATATAGAGGGGTTTCCTTCATCTAAACAAATATAGGTTAAAAATAAGAGTAAGAATGAGAAAGTCTGGTGCCCACGACTCATGCCTATAATCCTAGCTATTCAGGAGACTGAGATCTAAGGAGCACAGTTCAAATCCAGCTCTTGTAGGAAAAGCCATCGATACTCTTATCTCCAATTAGTCACCAGAAAACTGGAAGTAGAGCTGTGGCTCAAAGTGGTAGACCACTAGGCTTGAACACAAAAGCTCAGGGACAGACACTGTCCAGATTCCAAGCACACTCCACAACCACAAAAAGAAGAAGAGGAGAAGTAAGGAGGAGGAGGAGGAGGAGGAGGAGAGGGAGGAGGGGGAGGAGGGGGAGGAGGGGGAGGAGGGGGGAGGAGGGGGAGGAGGGGGAGGAGGGGGAGGAGGGGGAGGAGGGGGAGGAGGGGGAGGAAGGGGAGGGGGAGGAGGGGAGGGGGAGGAGGAAGGGGGGGAGGAAGGAAGGGAGGAAGGAAGGAAGGAAGGAAGGAAGGAAGGAAGGAAGGAAGGAAGGAAGGAAGGAAGGAAGGAAGGAAGGAAGATATCTCTAATAACTACCCCAACAGTTATCTGACAAATCAAGTACAAAATTATGCTTAAAAATCACAGGGGCAGCCAGGCACTGGAGGCTCATGCCTACAATTCTAGCTTCTCTAGAAGCTGAAATCAGAGGATCACAAGTGGAAACCAGCAGGGCAAAGAAATCTGATAACTCATTGCTAATTAACCAAAGCCAGGCTAGAGGTGTGTCTCAAGTAGTAGAGTGTCCACTGTGGTCAAAAAAAATCAATCCAATCTGTGAGTCTTTGTGTTCAAACTCCAGTACTGGAACAAAACTAATTTTTTTAATTACAACGAGAAACAAATGAGTCTTGTTTTGATTTCTTTTTGCAGTACACATAAAGATAAGGAAAATCTGGGTGCTGGTGGCTCATGACTCTAATCCTAGCTACTCAGGTGGCTGAGATGTGAGGATCTCAGTTCAAAGCCAGTCCAGCAAGAAAGTCTGTGAGATTCTTATCTCCAATTAACTACCACAAAACCAGAAGTGGTGCTGTGGCTCAAGTGGTAGAGTGCTAGCCTTGACCTGAAGAACTTAGGGACAGCACCCAGGCCCAGAGTTCAAGCTCCATGGCCAAATTTTTTTTTAAAAAAGGTAAAAATATAGCACACAAAATAAAGACATAATGTTAAATACTGATTCATGATATATTTGTTTGAAAATATCTTTTTTCACATATAAAGTTTTGTCCATGATGGGACATTTTTTAGGTTTTGATTCTTGCCCAAAGAAATTGGACATTGCTTGTAGTTTGATAAGCAACACAATGACTGTCTTCTCTAAACTGAAAGGAAAATAACTAGTATCTTCCTTCCTCACACATTATGTTTATTCACAGGCTACTTTCATGTTAATTCTTTTCAGAGCACTTGTGTTGGATAATGAAGGAAAATCAAGGGTTCTCTTTCTGGGCTACACAGTTAATTACTGCAATCAGATAGCACAGCAATAGTGGATCATACCAATGCTTAGCAAGTCCTTAAAAGTACTTCTTTGCTTGATTCCTGAACAAATCACCTAAATAAAGAAGTGCACAAATATACTTCAATTATTTCTCCAGTTTATTTATCCCTTTTCCTCCAAACTGAAGTTTATTAAACTGTAGGCAAGAAAAGACAATGAACTTTGGTAGATTAATAATAGAGAGGCTGGCATAGAAAATAATTAATTTCCTTTTTTCTACAAATAGATGAAAGATTTTAGGTATCCCTTCTAAAGAGGATATCTAATGCAAAGCCCACATGCATTTTGTCTCCATTCTGAAAATTACAGTTACATAAAGTCTGGAATAAAAGTCTTTCCGTGGGCTGGGGATATAGCCTAGTGGCAAGAGTGCCTGCCTCGGATACACGAGGCCCTAGGTTCGATTCCCCAGCACCACATATACAGAAAAAATGGCCAGAAGCGGCGCTGTGGCTCAAGTGGCAGAGTGCTAGCCTTGAGCGGGAAGAAGCCAGGGACAGTGCTCAGGCCCTGAGTCCAAGGCCCAGGACTGGCCAAAAAAAAAAAAAAAAAAAGTCTTTCCGTTCAGATTTGAATATATTTCTCATATCTAACGTGAGGATACAATGTTTAAAAGAAAATAAAAGAGAGACCCAGCCCAATCCCACCCATGAGTTTTATAGATAATTTTACTGTTAAAATTAATAAAGTAATACATGACTACTAGACAGAATTGTTGATTATAATAAAATTCTGAATTAATAGCATACACCCTATGACTTAAGAGTCTCATGCTCTACCAATTGAGCTAGCTGGGCATTATACAATATGATTTTTAGAAAAGGGACTAAATATGGGGTATGAAACGATGAAACTTAACTCCAATCCTGCTCTTAATTATTCAGCAACTCGATCTGCAACAGGTACACAGAAAGCCACTCTATGAAGGCATACATCAGAAAAGGGAAAGCTCAGTTTGGCAGCTGATAACCACATGGATTAAAATCATGATTAAACCATTTACCTTCTGTGAGACTTTGAATTACTTAAAACTTCTCACACCCCCCTCAAATAACCACAGAGAAAAATTTTTAAATGTAATAGAGATCCTTTACTGGAATATAATAGTTGTTTTAAAAAAAACAAAAACAGGGGGCTGGGGATATGGCCTAGTGGCAAGAGTGCTTGCCTCGGATACACGAGGCCCTGGGTTCGATTCCCCAGCACCACATATACAGAAAACGGCCAGAAGCGGCGCTGTGGCTCAAGTGGCAGAGTGCTAGCCTTGAGCGGGAAGAAGCCAGGGACAGTGCTCAGGCCCTGAGTCCAAGGCCCAGCCAGGACTGGCCAAAAAAACAACAACAACAACAAAAAAAAAAATGATTCTCTCTACTCCCCCAAAACACATACTATCTGAATATATGGAAGGTACTATTAAGAAAACCAAGGTGGCTTTTATGAAAAAGTAACAATAAACCTCCTAAAATAATGATACCAACCATGATAGATAAAACTTCAAAATAATACGTTTGTCTAGAAAGGTACATATACATTAGCTTTTATAGAAATAATAAACATATTTTGGTAAGAATTCATGCCACTGTCAGACAAAATTGACTAGACAATCCTTTCTGTAACTACTAGCATCCCTCCTGTGTGAAGGACACATTACCTTACCACCTTCTAGTGCTTTCTAAACATCTCTGCATTAAGAGCTGCTTGTCTGTGAAAGGCTGGACAAAAAAGGACTCCTACACCCTACTTCTGTCCCCATAATGGATGTCTGCTTCCTGATCACTAGTATATTCTAATGTTCCATGACAAAGAAAATGAAGATGTGACTAAGACACTAATGAGAAACTGATAAGAGATTATTTTGGATTATCCAGAGAAGCTCAAGGTAATTACAAGTTTCCTTATAAAAGGAATGAGAGGGAAAACTCCAGACAACAATGATATAACACAGCAAAGTGTAATGGGGCCATGAACCATGGAATGATAGATCCTATAGCAGTTGAAAAGGAACGAAGAGAGGGAGGGAAGAAGGAAGGAAGGAAATATATCCCTCCTCCCCTCAACCTTCAGAGTGTAACCCTACTGACAGATTTGAATTGTGAACTCATTTCAAACTTCTGACCTCCAGAGATGTAAGATGGAAAAAAAAAAGTGTGTTAAGTCACTAAATTTGTGGCAACTGTTAGTGGCAGTAGGAAATTAATTAATAGACTACAAGCACATTTCCATGTTGAAAACTCATCTGTTTTATACAGTAGAATTCATCTCCTGCATCAGCTTTTCTGTAGTAATAATAACAATACGAACTCTAGCTGACATTAACAGAGTGTTTGCAATGTGCCCAGCATTGTGTCATTATCTATGGACTCACCCAAAGCTAATCTACAAGGGAATCTAACTAGACCCATTATTTTTCATATGAGGCACCAAGGTCAAGATTCCAGGCTAGGATTATATGATAACAAAAGCCCATCATTTTTAACAAATATGCTGTTTAAATACTCCTGCTTCTATCCTGTCTCTTCTCCCACGATCTCAGACTCCTATCCTGTAGGAATAAAGGGGGAGGAGGGGTAAAACAATGCCCATTTTTATATTTTTTACAAGGATTTTTAAAAGAAGGTTTTGATTGTATGCCAGAAAAGGTGGGGTGAAAAACTATTCTTAAAGATGTATGCAATAGCCAATGCTAGTGGCTCACTTCTGTAATCCTAGCTAAACAGTAGGCTGAGATCGACGGATCTAAGGCAGCCAGGGAAGAGAAGTTCCCATGACTTTTATCTCTGATTAACCACCCAAAAACAAGAAGAGGCACTATGATTCAAAGTCGTAGAGCACTAACCTTGAGCAAAAGGGCACAGGGACAGTGCTCGGGGCCCTGAGTTCAAGCCCTACCACGGACAACAAAATAAGTACAAATACAGAAAGAAAGCAAGAGGGGGATTTTGAAGTTGTACATCCAAATAAATTTTACTGGCTGGCCTCTTACATACAATGAATTAAAAAAAATGAGAGTTTCTTAAATAGAGGAAGCAGAGTAAATACAGTATTAATATGTTAGTTTAAGAATAAACAAAAATAATTAAAAGATAAAAAGTAGACATGTTTTGTAGACTGAATCCATAACAAGACCTCTCTGCCTAAGAGGCAAGTAAATTAGAAACTGACAGAAAATATTTATGAAACTAAAGGGATGTCTGTGTTTTGAAAGCCTGTCTGTTGGAAGTTCAAATCTGCTTCATCAAAGGATGGAAGAGTCTTTGTGCTTTTGTAAAAAAGGACATGAAAATATGATAAGTTTGGAAAAGGTTTGCTTTTTTCCTAAATCATCTCTCTTCCTAAAAGTTTAAAATTAATTATAAAATGAAGATAATTTTATAACACATTTATGTAATTCAAAACCTATCACCAAATATTAAGTTTACCATTCAAAGGCAATGAAAAAATCAGTTGATTTTGAAATCACATCCTTTCTAAAACGTGGAAATCACTTTGCAAGCTCCCTTTCACAGACTCTTAATAGTGCCTTTCATGTTGTTGACTTAGCCCTAAGAGGCAATAATAGTCAATGGAGCTCCAAGACTTCTCTAAAACAGATGCCAGTTCTGTCTCTTTTAGGGAGTGTTTGGGGCCTGCGGAGTCAGGTCAAGGACAGCTGACTCTGCTCATCACTTCCTCTATCTGGAGCTCCTCATGAAGCTGACAATGTGTGGAGATGATCGAGTTCCTTTGTGTTGTCTTCATTTTACAGATGAAAGTCCAAGACTCAGATTTAAGGAGGTTCTCCATCTTGGAGACATTAAACAGTAAACTTGAGCCTGATTTAAAATTATGTCTATTCAGAGCCTCAGAATAAACTGAAATAGACAGTCTTGCCCATAGACATTCACTGACCATTCCCCACCTTAGTAACTTAGAAGCTAGAGGAGGCTCACAACCATAAAGCCAGAAGATATATCAAGGTTTCAAAGACATGGATGCCACTTTTTTAAGCCAAGTATAGTTTTATGTCTCTATGACAGAAAAAAAAAACTTGTATTGTGCCACAATCTGCATTTAACATTTGAGAGTAAAGGGTTTTTTAAAGCATTCAGAGAACATTTATCAAACATGTCACCTGCCATTCCACATCTTTTTTACCCAGTATGAAAGCTCTTATCTAAAACATCTTGTTAATTTGTCTTTATTTTTAAATATCTGGAGCTCTAATGCACAACTACAACAGTTTCATGTCCCATTTTCTATTGAACCAAACAAAATGGTGGATATCTTATATAAAAAGAGAAAATGATTGGTTACTCATACAAACACATAGTCTTTTTCCCAGAAAACACTACAGCAGCCTATTTATGGCTGCCTCTCTCCTGGGTATCCCAAGACAGTTCCATTTCATATTCTATCATGTCTCTCTTATTCAATCTCTTATCTCAATTTGAAGCTCAGAAAAACATGCCCTCTCTTAAAGGTACATTTATTGACTAGGAAGCCTTTCTTCTTTATAAATATGTTGAAACCATAGCCCAGAGAGGGACTGATAGTAATTTCTGAGAGCCTCTAAAGATATTACATCACAAACATAGAACCAGAGATTTTGAAGTTCAAAATCTAAATGTAGCCACAGAAGAAAGAAAGAGTTACTAGACTCAAGAAAATGTTACTAGACTCTTTGAGTTATGACCTTTTTGTTAGTTAGGAAAAGCTGACATTCAGAGAGATAATTAACCCAAACCAGAAGACAATTGATAAGAAGGTATTCACTCCCATTTGATCAGGGGAGATGAATGACTACAGCTTATATAGGAAATTAAATAAAATAGCTATGAGTGGGGAAATTTCAGTTTTCTGTCCATTATTTGTGTCTTATAAATTCATCCCCAAGCAGACTCTGAGAAGCTATTATTTTTAATGGAAATTTCTAAGGGACAGTCTCTCTTCTGAACTTCAATGTGTCTATCATTAATTAACAAAGCCTAGTGATGGGAGCCATTATATAGAACACCAGTCGTGAGAAACCAGCAGGTCTGAGCTTTTGTTGTTGTTGTTTTAGGAGAAAAAATGTACAAATAACTCATAGATAGTAGTGGTATTACAGAGCATTTGTATTTTATTCTTCTTAATAAACTTTTGTTTTTCAAAATTTGAACATGATTTACTTGTTCAGTAACAAGTTATTTTTAGCATGGTTATAAATTTTACATTCTATTCTGTATTATAAAAGATAACCAAGGGGCTGGGAATATGGCCTAGTGGTAGAGGGCTTGCCTTGTGTACATGAAGCCCTGTGTTTGTTCCCTCAGTATCACGTATATAGAAAAAGCCGTGGCTTAAGTGGTAAAGTGCTAGCCTTGAGCAGAAAAGAAGCCAGGGACAGTGCTCAGGCCCTAAGTTCAAGCCCCAGAACTGGCAAAAAAAAAAAAAAAATGTACTCACTGCCTTTCGTATGTAACTGTACATCACTTTGACAATCAACTAATTTTTTTAAAAGATAGCCAAAAGATCTCTATACACACCTAGCTCATCCCTACCATCCAGACTCACAGATATTTTTTATCAGAAAATCTATTTGTCAGGGCCTTTTTGGCAACCAAGTTCATGAAACTGATTTATATAAGTTGAGATGTCATCTTATTGATTTTCAATAAGAATAAATAAGGTGCTAGAGAGAAGAATATCAAAATCTTCATAAGTTGCCTGTTTCTTTTCGATGGACCTAAACAGGAAGACAATTTATAGTTGGAAAATAACTTGAGAAGCATGAAATTGGTACAAAATGAGTTAGTTAAAACTAAGAGAACTCATTAAAAAGCAGATTTCTAACTGCTCTCCAAGAGCCCTTTGGCTTCTGCTGAAGTGCTTAATATGGGTGATGTCTTTTCTGATCTTTAATTGTAAAGTAAAACTAGAGCCTGTAATCTTACTTTCAGATTCTTGGAAAAGGCTGTGTACCAGTCTCCAACTACTAACTATGACTTTAATTTTTCACTTTAATTTGCACTGTGTTTTAATTAACAGCACTGTTCCTGTCTTGGAAAGTGTTTTCTGCTCTTCCAAGTCTGAACAAAAATTGCTTCACACTATTAAGTGAAGCCAGACAGTTATCTTAATTATGTCTCAATATCTTGACACAGAACATGATTAAGGTAGCTACAAAGTAGTGTGCTGTTGAATACCTGGAATCCTTCTCCGGATCCTTTACAGACAATACCGACATTTCTATTAAAATGCAGTGTGATTAGGTCATCCAAAAGAAATTATTGTTTCTACTGTCATGTATTTTGCACTTTAAGCTGGAAAAAAATAAATAAATACTGATATTCTGAGATATGCAAATTCAAAAGCTTTCAACCCATGTTAATAGTAGCAGTACCATTAATATATCCTCTACTAATTGGAAAATATGATATTATGTTAACATTAATTCATTAACATTTAAATATTCTGCATTCTTAAATTTTCATGTTTCCAAATGGTCCAGATTATAAAGATTTTATTATTTAAACACAACTGAATTCAGTTTCCCAGACTTAAACTGGGAAACAGGTTTTCATTCACACTGTTTTCCATAAAAATAACCAGAAAGAAGCTCAGTAAGAAACTAGATAGAAACAAAAAAGCCTACACAATGTCCAAAGCATTTCTTAATTCTTATCTTTCAGTTGTAATCCACAGTAGCTATTACCTAGAATGTTATAATAATCAAGATTTGTTTTTTGCCAGCCCCGGGGCTTTGAACTCAGGGCTTGAGCACTGTCCCTGGCTTCTGTTTGCTCAAGGCTAGCACTCTACCTCTTGAGCCATAGTGCCACTTCTGCCTTTTTCTGTTTATATGCATGCTAGATGAGCACTCTACCTCTAAGCCACATTCCCAGCCCTAATCAAAACTATTATTTACTAACTTGTTACACAAAAGTAACATTAAGAAGCGACTGTAAAGCATGCATTTGAGGACCGTGGAATTAAGAATCTAGAAGTTAAAGTTTAAATTCTTTTTCTATAAAATAAAATCAATTCCTCCTGGCAGAAATGATAATAATAACAAAAGTGAGTAAACATTCTCACTGGAAGTCTTCAAGGTTAAGAAAGAGTAAGTTTTTAGTTGTATCACATATCATTGCGAGGATTATTTTCTACATAATATGTTGCTTTGTTTTAAGTTAAATAGAAATGATTCATTTTGAATCATTCATAAGTTTCCAAAACATTTTGCTTTTTATTTTTTGTTAAATCACATTTGAATATGAAATGATATTCAGTAATACCTATCCACACATACACGATGAATTCTAGTTTGGTGGACCCAAAGGAAAACTGTGGTGGAAAATAAAAGTCTATACATTTATAAATACTACACGACTTACAAGAACTGTCTTTTGTCTTCAGAGTATACCAGCTAAACTGAACATATATTTTACCTAAAATAAATATGTTCTCATATTTATACAGACCGCTACACATAACTGTCACATTAGACCTTCACTTCAGTAGTCTAATGTAAACATAACAGATTGTATCCCCACTTTAGTATACTAAAAAGTACAATAAAGAGCAGAGAGAATGCCTATCTAAGATTATAAAACTTGAAAAAATTAAAAGAATCACAACCAGAACTACTCCTAAAGATGTCTTTCTTATTATTCTTATTCTAAGGCACAAGATTTTAATCTTAACTGAGCATAACGAGTGTGGGGCCACAGAAAAACAGAAGAGGAAATGGAGACAAATTTCTGCCTAGACTATCTAGAGCATTGTCACAGTCCATTGAATGCCTTCTTCCTGTTATTGCCCTGTGGTTAATCAAGGTTGCTCAAGGTTGGCTGATTAGGTCTATCTTTTCAACCCTTGCTATATTCTGTGATGAACCCTTTTCCTGGAGACAGAGAAACAATGTTCCCAACATGAAAATCCTCAGGCTTTCATAAATAATTGCATATCACTACTAAATGCTTTCAACTTTTGAATTTAATTTGGAAATATGGAAAATAAGAAGTTATATTTTTATGAATCTAAGTTTCTAAAATCATGCTTAAAAGTGTATGACTCATTCTGAAACTCAGCTCAGAATCCGTAAAAGATTCAATTATAGCTTTCTTTATTTTTTTTAACATGAAACTTGTATGTGTGTTTGTTCAGACCCTAGGGCTTGAACTCAGGGCCTGGATGCTGTCTTGGGCTATTTTTTGGTCAAGGATAAAGCTATACAACTTGAGCCACAGATCTACTTCTGGTATTTGGTAGATAATGGAAGGTAGAGTCTCATGAACTTTCCTGCCTGAGCTGTCTTTGAACTACAGTCTTCAGACAGATCTCAGCCTCCTGAGTAGCAAGTGTTATAGGCATAAGCCACCAGAACCCAGCTTAGCACAAAATTTAATCCTTTCTACACTGTAAATGAAAGGCCAGAGTGAATCAAATATGCTCTCCTCTATTTATTTCCCTTTCTTTCTTCTTTTGTTCCATCTTTTTGTTTGTTTGTTTGTTTCTTGAACATAGCATTTGGGTGCTAGCAAATGTTTAGGTATTTGGTACTTGGAAGTTCTAACATCTGAACACAATACTTGGTTTAAACAAAGGATAATAACACACAAGATTTGACAGTGAGCCTGTATGTCAATAAATAAAGTAGGGACATTAGAGTTTCTCTTAAGAAGGAAAAACAGACAGAACAAACATAAGAGAGAAAAAGAATCCATTTCAAGTCCTTAGAGATGCTTTCCCACAAGCTGTGTAAACTTCCTTTTATTAAACAAATAACCCCAGAGTTGAACTTTTGTTTTCATATATTGGGGACACATAATAATGCTTACCTGTGTTTTTCCCCCACTGGAAACCTTTGTAATGAGAGAAAGTATGTTTTCCATTTTTCCCAATTGATTATCTTAGACGGTATTTCTGCATCTCTTGTTACGAAAAACTATAGTCTGCATTTTGTAATCATCAAATTTAATTTTCTTTAAAAGTACAAATGCTTAAGACTTGCACTAGAACTTTCACTCTGTCTGTAGACAAAGTTATTGTTTATGAAAAACCATCTCACAAAATACCTTACTACACCAACCCTCAACCTGCAAGAATTTGCCCTATAGAAAGTTGTCATGTGAATGGTTCAGGGGATTTCACTATCTTCTTAGAATTTTAGAGAATACTCTTGAAGTTGCATCTCAAGGAAGTAGCAGAGAGTGAATAGACAGAAGAGATAGAAATACACCTAAGTATCACAGGTGACTGAAACAACTCAGAAGAATGTGTCAGTGTTGAAGCAAGACAAAATCCAGATGAGAAACTCAGAATCCATAAGGGTCATTAACCAGCATTACAATTCAATTAGCTGAAGTTGGCTTAATGTGGCCCAGTAATCATCCTACAGACTATAATAACAATAATTCCCAAATGTTTTCCTTCATCCCACTTTTTTCACCTTATTTCTCCACAAATTTCCAGTATCCTCTCATGTAATGTGTACCTGAGCCGTACTTCATTTCAGAACAGCCACTGACCCTTAAAGAGAAAATGATGTTTTAGCAAAAGCCTTATTTGAGAAGAGTGAGACCTTCTGTCTGCTTCACACTTCTGCTGAAGGGAAAGAAATGTTATTTGGAAATTATGTAATGTTCATATCCTGTATTACAATTGCCAAAAGATGATGTGAAGGGAGATTTTCACGGTATTCTCTAGGAATGTGCACTCATTTGTTCATCCATTCTGCTTTTAACTAAATCAGAGCTCAGCAAGTGAAATGATTCATGAAGAAACTTGTGGCATATCCTAAACTCACAGTTCTGTTGGGTGTGTTCTACTGAAACACACAACTTGACAGGGCCTTTTAAACCAAAGCAGCAAAACAGTAAAATATCTTTATACATTTTTCTAACTTGCCACCCCAATGAGAAATATATGTTCAATGATCTTTAAAATTATTCAAAGCTCTGAAACTTTCATAAAGTACCCATCATCTAAAACACTGCAAAAGTTGTTTAATCCCATTATGTTCTCTGATCCCATTAGGCTTAAGTCAACTCTATCTCAAATGATGTGTTTGTAGGATTTTATTAAAAATGTATTCCCTTAGTTTCTGTTAATATTTCACATAGTAGCCTTAACACATGTCAACAGAAAGTATTCATTTTTTATTTCTTCACAGGACCAGAATTCACTTTAACGTATCATTTCTTTAGAGATATAGATGAGGAAAATAAACTGCTCTTAAATGTTCATTTGACCTATTTGGGGTTAATAGATTGAATATCATTATAAATTAATCTTAACAACACACTAAAGCCACCAGAAAAACAATGTTCATCGCAGCACAATTTGTCATAGCTAAAATATGGAACCAACCCAGTTGCCCATCAGTAGACAAATGGATCAGGAAAATGTGGTATATATACACATGGAATTTTATGCCTCTATCAGAAAGAATGACATTGCCCCATTCGTAAGGAAATGGAAGGACTTGGAAAAAATTATACTAAGTGAAGTGAGCCAGCCCCAAAGAAACATGTTTCTTTGGTCTCCCTCATAGGGAATAATTAGCACAAGTTTAGGCTAGTCACAGCAGAGGATCACAAGAGCCCAATAGCTATGCTCTTATGAATGCATAAAATTATGCTAAGTGAAATGAACACCATGTTATGGAAACGAGTGTTATATCACTGTTGTAGTTACTTTCGACATGCCATGTGAAACAGTAGCTTCGTTTGTTGATGATCCTCTTGAATCCCCTTCCTGTGGTTGTACTCGCACTATCACTGTATCTTATCTGAGTATACTTGAAACTGTATATACTGGTATTAGAACTAGGAAGGTGAAAGGGAATATCAAAATTGAGAGACAAAGGATAAAAAGACAAACAACTCCAAAAGCAATACTTGCAAAACCATTTGGTGAAAACCAACTGAACAACTCATGGGGGGAGAGGGAAAGGGGGAGGAGGAATGAGGGAGGAGGTAACAAATAGTACAAGAAATGTACCCAAGGCTTAACATATGAAACTGTAACCTCTCTGTACATCACTTTGACAATAAATAAGAAAAAAATTATAAGAATTAATAGTCACTAATAACATCAATATTGTTGCATTCTTACCAGAATTATTCCTTAAAGATTCAAAACATAATATTGGGCACAAAAAAAAATTATACTTCCCAATGCGTTCTTACTAGTAATAAAATTAAAATTAAGTTCTTCCTTTGTTAATCAATTTATTGTAATCATTAAATACTGTTAGCAAGCATTACCAAAGGGCAGCATCAAACATTTTGAAATTTGCAGTACACCAAGAGGAGTGTTTTTTTTTTATTCAACTTTAATGAGCTCAACATTAATTTCATGAATTTTACACCTAGAGGATTCTGATTGCTATAGCTCTAACCATGAATAAATTTTGTTCTTCCAAACTGATAATTAATTCTTACACCTTGGAAAACTTAAAGGCCTCAACCTCTGAATGAATTTACATGAAAAAAATGAACATGCTTTTCTACTGTTTCTGTGAAATTCCTTTAGAGATTTCCTTATTCAGTTCAGACTGTATCAAACATCAATTAATACAATCTCCTTTTCTCTACATTCTCGAAGGCTTAGAGCTGAGAGAAAACTCAAGTCTGCAAAAGGAAAACAACTAGAAATTAAGGACAACTCAGCTATTGTTTTGCTATGTACTAATTTCTTTACTCTTAAAAATAATATTGTATATATTGTTAGACTAAAATGTGATAGGCATTGTTTCTAATCCTGTAGAGTTCATTCAACCATGAAAGCAAAACAGACAAATTTTATAAGAAAAATATTGTAAAATATAAATTATATTTTGATATGACCATTGAAACTGGTAGATAATGCCAAGCTATCAAGACATGTTACAAAACTATTCCAATTAGACATTGATAACAACTGGTCTCTTCATTCCTTCTCTTCTTCCTTTTTTCTTTTAAATTGCCTTGCCTTTTCTTTCAATGTCATTTATTTTTCAATCTTTGAACCATTTATTTTCCCATTAAAGTGTAAAGCAAAGAATGACTTCCATTATACCACAGAGAATTGCTGGTCGATTGGCACCAACATATAGGCTCCCTCACTGGAGAAGTGATACAGTCATCTCTGTTTTCCATCTTTGAGACAGACTCTCACAATGGATAAGTGATTTGAAAATCAAACAGGCATTTGTGGCATTTTGTTGAAAGAGGAATCTTAGACTGAACAAGCAGATGGTCTAAGTCATCTATACACTGAGCTGTGAGTAAGTAGACAGACAAAGCTTCAGAAAATTAAAACACTTTTAGAAACACAACTGAATACTGATATGATTAAATCTAGCAATAAAAAGAGAGCCCGCATCCTTTGGTTTATTTTGCATATATAATTCTGCAAAACAATTGTTTGCATAAAATGCTGAAAGGAAAACCAAAACATGAAATAAATAGAAATAAATTTGCTAGGTTTCAAATTTCAATTCTAGTTTCCCTAAGAATGTTGGATCACTGTCTCATAGAACAAAATTAGCACTTAACCCTATCCTTTTCTGTCCTTTGGAAAATTCCATTTGTAAATTATGATTTTGTATACTGTTTGTAAAAATCACAAGGCAAAAATCAATGTACAGTTTATTAAAATATAAAACTAAAGGTGTTTCCACAAAAGCCTCAAGCAAATGCAGAAGTGTCAAAGTACTAACTAGAAAGGCTACATGAGGCATCAATCCATGTGAAGATAAATGGTTCAACATGGTAAAATGCATAATGTGTGCAAACAGATCTATTACACTATTGGAACAAATACTGTATATGTGATATTTCTAATTCTAAGGCTAAATAAAAATTATAAAGAGACAAAATAAGAAATATAATTGAAATTTAGACTTTCTTGTTCTACTGTTCATATATTTTTGAATATTCTATTATACCTCCAGACAAAAAGTATACTCTAATGCAGGAAATACTCCCTAGAGTTTAAAATAAGGTAAAGTCCGTCCTTTTTTAAAATATACTATTTCAATCAATTAAGCTATGTGGTGAATTTTCCTGCACTTTATTAGGTACCATGGGTAATGTGAAGAATTCAACTGAGTCTGTGATCTTGAGAAACTTAAAAGCCAAACAGACAAAGTGGAGTGTTACAGGACCCATGACTCAATGGCAGCTAGAGATAATAAAAGCTCAGGAGAGATCACTCTTTGCTGATGCAGGTCAAAAAGTGTTTTCAGGAAATCTTTATGGCAGTCGGTGTGATGAGGAATAAATGGTAAAAGAAGAGCACAAAAGAGCAAGTGGGTGACATGAATAAAATTCAGTACAATACAAGGCTCATCTGAAGGAAGATGGATTTGCTAACCCAAGTACCACAGTAGTTTTAAGAGGAAGAGCTAGAGGTCACTATAATGCTCTAGGTAAATGATCCTTACCAAGAGATATTGAACATAAATCAGTTGACAAAATAGGCCGATTTGAAAATGCTGCTCATTATCAAAACCTAGCAATACTAAAACGAAGTCACTTTTCCACTGCCTAAATAAAGCAACTAGTTTCATTACGTTGTAATCCCTTCTAGGGATTTGTCCATATGGCTGAATATTTTTACCTAGAAGTTGTTATACAATTTTGCACTCAGAATTTTTTCACTGAACATTACAACATTGAACATATCTCTGCTGCTTTAAAAATATTCCTTGAGGAAATGTACTTCTTTAGAAGACAGAAATAGACCTGTAGCAAAAGTAACTATAAACAGAATTTCTTTTTTATTTCTTTCTTTCTTTTTCTTTTCTTTTTTTTATGTCTGCTGTAGGGCTTGAACTCCAAGTCTGAGTGCTGTCTCTGAGATTTTTTGCTCAAGGCAAGCACTCTACTACTTAGAGACACAGTTCCCCTTCCCATTTTCTGGTAGGAAGATACTTGGAGATAAGAGCCTAAAGGACTTTATGCCTGGGTTGGCTTTGATCCGTGATTCTCAGATCTCAGCCTAAATACCTAGGATTACAGACATGAGCAACCAGTGCCTGACTCAGAAATTAATTCTTCATGAGTTCTTACAAAAAAACTTTTCTGGAAAATTCTTAGGCATATCCACATGTTCCATGTCTTGAATTTTCCAGTGCATCTATAATAACAAACATTTTGTTTTGTTGTCCTCCCTGCCCTCTGCCATGTTCACTAATTTCATGTTTTCTTGATTTATTTTGTATTTTAGTAAGTAGGCATAAGATAAGTATCTTTCACTTTACAGTAGTAGAATATTACACAGTTGCCTCACTTCTCTATCCCATAATTTTATGTTCCATACATTGGCATAATGATTAAATAATGGTCTCTTCATAACATCACTGTGATGATTTAGGAAGTGTTTCATGACAAACATGTGCATAGTAAGTAACAGCCCAGGTTCTGGAAGCATTCTACCTGGATTCAAAAGATTTCTCTACTTGTAGCTATGGGACCTTAGGCACGTTAGCCAACCCCATCTTTCTTCATGAAAACAATGGAGATAATAATAACAACAACATACATATATTCCTGTTAAGGTTTCTGTAACGAACAAAAGAATGAAGTAGGTAAAGTGGCTTAGGATTGTGGTTGGCAGAATATTTGTTACTGGTAATAATCGACAACAGTAGACAGCACCCGCCATTTAATAGAATAATTTATCTTCTCTGTTATCAATGTTTTACTTGTCACTGAACCTTAGCACATGAACTTAATTTATTTAATAAAGAATTATAGTAGATTTGCTAACTGCCAGGTACTGTTGAAAACATTACAAATGGTTTACTTTTAATTTTCAATTGGACTTTATGAGAAAGGTACTACCACAATTCTCATATTGCAAAATGTGAAGTACATGGAGACTATGTAATTAACCTTGTGTCATAAAAAGACTGACTCATTTCATCTACCCCCATTGCTAGTTGCCTATGGAACTGGAATTCTCACCCAGACCCTTGCTCTGGATCCTAACTGTAGTACCATGTGGTTTCCAAGAAAGGGAAACACTCAAGTCATAGGTCCTTTTCTAATGCAGTCTTCTGGGCCCCATGCCAATCCCCATAAGCTCCCTTCTTGACACTTGAAAGCCAATGGGAACAAGGTCCATGAACATGCAGGCTCCATGCCCAGTGGCCTCTTCTGGTTGTGACACCAATTGTCCCACCCCACCCCCAATGCCACTTCACAGTAGCCACACACAGAAAACTAACAGTTCAGGAGATGTCTGGGAAACTCCAAAAACAGAAAGCAGATGAGAAGCAGTGGGGAGTTTATCCACTAGTGTCTTCACACAAGAATCTAAATGCTGGTTGAGGGCATGCTGCCCTGCAATACAGAAAGACCAGCTCCTGCTGGCAGGAAGCTCAGCATTCACAACAACCACTGAAAAGGAGCCGGGAGAACTTTGCCAGCTGAGAATAGTCATCTGGCAGGGGATCAGAGCGACTGCACATAAACCAATCCAACCCAGAGCTACATTTAAACACATTTCCTCTTCGTACTATGGGAGAGCTTACTGAGTCTACTCATGAAAAAAATGGAGCTAAAAAATTCAACCGAAACAAATCAGTTTCAAGGTAAGGAGGGCATAAATCCAAATGATGCATTAGGGAAGTCAAGAATTAACTAATCCTAATCAGAATCTAATCTAACCATACCTGAGCATAGAATATTGATCAACTAGATTTAAGATTTTCATGTCCATATCATTAAATGTTGAAGATTACCTTGAAAGCTAGCAAAGTAGTTACTCCTTTTCTCTCTGCCTGCCTGCCTGTTTCTGTCTCTGTCTGTCTGTCTGTCTGTCTGTCTCTCTCTCTCTCTCTCTCTCACACACACACACACACACACACCTAGAAAATTTTTCTCTCTGTGTGTATGTGACACTGATTATTAAACTCAGGGTCTCATGCTTGCTATGCAGGCACTTTAGTTCTTAAACCACATTTGCAGTTAAGGTGTGAGTTAAGGACATATCCACTCACATTCCATCCTCAGTGCACAGCCAATCCTTATGTCAATCAATGTCTGGCACTTCTCTCAAGGCTTTATTAGGTTCTTCCAGCGAGCTCTTCACTTTTCTTAAATAGTATTTACCTTAGTGAAATTTGTGCAAGTGTAATCATACTTTAGCTTCACCTATTGGAAGACCAAAACTGACCCCATTTCATACCTGACATGACTGTACATTTATCCTAAAGTTCTTTTTTGTAACATGGAAATTTTGCTTTAGTCACTTCAACCAGCAGCTCAAATAATAACAGTTAACCTTTCACTGTGCACAAAATCTCCCATGTGACCCCTTATAATATAAAAAGAGGTTTACAGAGGCTAAACATTTCCCCAAAGTCACTCCGTTAATAAAAGGTAGAGTCAGAACACAAATCCACAAATCCTACATCCAGAGAAGATTTTTTTAAACATTTTACTATGCTGCCAAATAATTTAGCCTGCTAAGTCAAATACATTGATTTAAGTTGACATATTTACATCTATACTAAGATTAGAATTTTTGTCTACACAGTTCTTCCCAAAGTACCCCAAAACTTTCAAAGAGTACAGAACAAGTGTTGACATTAAAGACAACCATGATTCAGGAGAGCATTTCCAATGTCACTCACATTCATTCATCTATGTGTGCACTATATTTTGAGGGATTACGATGGGCTCGACACTAAAATAGAGTTTTTTAAACTACTTTGTTTCTCAAAGAAATGAAACTTATAAACAGGGTACTATTTTAAGCCAAATTTTATTTCAAGAGAATTTTAAGTTCAGGCAACCATTTACTATCTCAGTGTCATAGAAAACAAGGCCTGGATCAAAATTTTTTCTTCTATCCATTCATGCAATTTCCTTTTGGTTTAAAATCATAGCCTTTTATGAGTTTCCCTCTGTTGAGACACTGATGATTTCCTTGGTCAGAAACAGCTCATTTGACCAGAAGGCTCAAGTATGTCTCCATGCTGTAGCAGGTTTCACTCTGTCTATTAATTTCCCATATTTTTAAATGAAGGAGTTGTAAACAAGACCAAATATAAATGCAAAATGTTTGTTAAGTCTCAATCACCAGTTTCAATCTCTTGGTTACATTGGCTGAATAAATCAAAATCATCATTTAGCACGTGAAGCAGTAGAGAATAATAGAATCATGAGAGATTTGGCTTTAGTTGGTTGCTTCTACTTTACACTTATTGACTTAAACTACATGTCCATTATTTAACTTCACTAAGCCTTTATTTCCCTTATTTGATATTTGTTATGAGAAGTAAAGGAGTCATTATGTACAATATTTGACATTATAAGTAGATGTTCAGTAAGGCCATTTAATACTATCACAAGTCTAACTTTCCTAACAAATTGTAGGCTCCCTCTAGACTCATTTTAAAATCACATGTTCTCAGGAATTAAGATAATAGAGAGTAGAAGTTAATAATTGTTTATGTAATGAATGAATATCCTACAGTCTAATGAGTGGAGTCTTCAGATACAAATTCAGATGGCTGACCTCCCAATCAAATCTCAGCTATATCTCATAAAAGCAATTACAATAAATCTTGCACCTAATTCCAAGATACTGGCTTATTCCAGAAGGTCAATGCACAAACAGTTAAAATACAAAAAGAAAGCTTTTATCAGTCATAGTAAAATGACATTTAAAAAGAAAAGACTTGAAATACAGGGATAGGTTTGGTAATAACAAAGTAAAAGCTAGGGAGAGGACAAAGAACAGAAGATGTATGAAAGAAGTAATGATTTATCATTAGAAAAGAGTCCAGTGGAAACATAGACTACCAACATATCATAATAGCAAGAAGTTACCTGACACCTTCTATCTTCAAAACACTGGATCAACTTTGAATCTTTTTTTTTTTTTTTTTTTTGGTCAGTTAGGAGACTTGAATTCATGGTCCCTCAGCTTTTTTGTCCATGGCTATCACTCTACTACTTTGAGCCACAGCTCCACTTCCACTTTTCTGGTAGTTAATTGGAGATAAGAGTCTCACAGATCTCCTTGCCTGGTGGGCTTTGAACTGAGATCCTCAGATCTCAGCCTCCAGAGTAGCTAAGATTAAAAGTGTGAGCCATTGGATCAATTGTTAAGATACCCATGTTGCTTGTAAATACAGATGCTGTGGATAAATTGTTAATGTGCCCATGTTACTTGTAAATATAAACACCTCTTGACAAGTGGATAAGTGGAGATAGAAACCATCAAAGTTTGCCGAGAATGGGAAATCTATAAATCAAGGTTTATCTTCTTTAATTAAATTCAGTGGTAATATGTAAACAAAAGGGACAAAGGAGAAAGAGAAGAAAGAATAATTTAAAACAAAAAAGGGAAATAAAAGCAACTATACAAGCAACTATATTCTCAAATAGAATACATTGTTCAACTTAGTCCTTAAAACAACTTCGGGTTAGATAATATCATAAGAAAAATCTAGACCAAGAATTGCTAAGAAATCAAACACCTACAAATAACAAGAAATACACACACACACACACGCACACACACACACACACACACACACTATACCAAGCCAAGTCTTTTCTGACTCTACAATCCAGAATATTCCTAATAGGAAAAGCAAGGAATCTAAAAGGTAATAAAGAATCTAATGTCATCCAGGAGTGAATACATGCATATCTAATAAAACATAACATTATTCTTATAATTTGCATAATATTTTAGATAAACAATATCCATTTTCTTTGTTAAAAATAAGCTATCACAGAAAAACAAAATGATTTTTTCACTTTAGTATCTTCACTGTTGAAGTGATTAATAACTTTTATATGCGTGTAGATCAAAGACAGATTCTCCTAGTGTGGGTAGGTATCAGAAATTACCAATCTGAAATTGGACTACCTAGGTTCAAATTCTGGTTCTCCCTCCCATTTAGCAACTTGCCTGTGGTCTAGTTATTGAGGACTTCCTGCCTTAGATTATTCCATACCTTATAGTTACAGGTCTGTCAGGAGACGATAATGAGGAAAATACAAAATAAATATTAGCTGTCAGTTTCATTATTTTTTTTTTTTTTTTTTTTTTTTGGCCAGTCCTGGGCCTTGGACTCAGGGCCTGAGCACTGTCCCTGGCTTCTTTTTGCTCAAGGCTAGCACTCTGCCACTTGAGCCACAGCGCCGCTTCTGGCCGTTTTCTGTATATGTGGTGCTGGGGAATCGAACCTAGGGCCTCGTGTATCCGAGGCAGGCACTCTTGCCACTAGGCTATATCCCCAGCCCCTGTCAGTTTCATTATGAAATGCATCACTTGCTTTTTGTTTTTAAGCCTGCATTTGTAATTGCTGGACTATGCTTTCTCCCTAAGTAGACTTCTTATTCACCATGGAACAGACAGGACTCAACTTAGTTTTTATCAAAAGGAAATGCAGTTGTCACCGAAATGAAATTGACTACTTTTAAATGTCATTTTCCCTCTCATTGCCAGTTAAGTATGTCTGAATAATGACATATATATATATGCACATTGCCATTTAATATACTCACAGCTTGATAAATACAAACAGATCGGATAACAGTCCGCAAGTGGTTATCACTTGATACCAGTTTATTCTCCTGCCCACTTCTCATATCAATATCTTCTCACAAAAATACTTGATGCCTTATATCACTGAAATAAATTTATGAATCAAAGAAATTTTGAAACTTTTATTGTTTATGCAAAACAATGTTAACTATAAAACACCAAGCTCTCTGGAAATCATAAGCATCCTGACACGTGGTTGGCCACTTTAACTATTTATCCTTCTAAAAGCAAACAGAAGAAAAATGTAAAATCCTTGAAGACTTGGAAATATGAAAGTTCATCAAGGCTTACTAAATTCTAGGTATGAAAAGACACCCATGGAGGAAAGAGCATTTGAAATATTAAAGAAAAGGCAAAATTCTTCAGCATTATTGATTTTGAAAGCACAAAGGGAATATTCAGAACAGGAGGAACTCATCAAGAAGTCATTGTAAAACATTGCCCATATCATCTCCACTGTCAGTGACTTTACGTAAAAAACATGGTCTCTGCTTGAAAAAAGAAAAGAACAGCCTCACTAAGAGTATTTTTCTGGTATACATTCATTTGCTATAGGCCTCTTGATTCTTATGGATTCCTGAAACAGTCAGAAATCCTACAAATGTGAATAGTGTTATACAAGCAAAATTAATATCTTTGTTGCTGAATGTAATATTTGAAGGTCTAAATGTACTTTACTAGCAAGATTCTATTAAAGCAGAAATGTAGATCTGTTACTATTTATATAGTTCAGTCTACCTGACCTTACGACATTATTTCAATCTGGCATTTATCTTGGTTCTGTAAAGCAAGCAATTTCATCCAGGCATGAATTCTAAACCACAATTCATCTTAACCACTACTTAAGATTTCAATGTAAAGATCTAGTCAATTAAATACACAATTAAATACACATTGGAAAAGGAGCAGGTTGCTTCAGAGCCCTTTGAATAAGAATGACTCTGTGTGTGTGTGTGTGTGTGTGTGTGTGTGTGTGTGTGTGTGAGGGAGGGAGAGAGAGAGAGAGAGAGAGAGAGAGAGAGAGAGAGATGAGAAAGGGAGAGGAAAAAGGATTTGAAAGGACACTTCTGCTTTTTCATGGCAAATCCCCAGACACCATTGTTACCAGAAACACTCATTGTGTTTCCAAACATTTGAGACTAATTGCTGGTTTGCTAAGGAAGGATGGGGTGCAATTTCCAAAGTCTAGTGTTGAGTTTAGCTGTTTCAACATCTCTCACAGCCAACACCCACACATTTGAGGGTATATCCACATTATAGAAGACATAGAGAAGAGAAAAAAAAATAATCAAACCAAACAGGAGGACACACAAGTGCTAGAAACATTAATGATAGTGATTAGTTCAGGGCTCAAGGCAATTCATTTAACTCCTCAAGATGCTGATGCCCTATATTAAATAAAGATGGAAAAAATGACCAAAGACATTTTATAGTTTTAAGTTTCTTGGATTCATCAATATAGTTTTGTTGACCGAAAAAGCTGAATTATGCCTATGTTCTATAAATGAAAGTCACTACTGCTTACATGGTTTGTTAAATCAAAAAACCTTTCTGAATTCACTTAGTAATAATAGTATTTTAATGAACCGGATCAAAAAACAAACATGAAAACAAAAAAGCAAGATGGTTCTACCTGGGTTTGAACAAGAAAAACTTTCCACTAAATATTCAGTCATATAAATAAACTTTTGAGACAAGTAATCCTGAAAACAAAAATACCGTGGAAAAATACTTTCCTTGTTTAGTGCAGTAAAAATGTGCAGAGTTTGTTCTGGAGGTTTCGAACTGAGATTGTACCGGACATAGAAATAACAGCTTTCAAAAAGCTGACAGCCCAGAGGAAAACTGTCACCAAAAAAAAAAAAAAAAACCACGAATGCTGAAATAAAAGTGTATACAAAATGCAGTGGTACACATTGGAATAGATTCAGATAAATTTGTGTCTTGAGTTCTCTAGAAAGATATTTCACAATCCATTGTGAGGGAAGAATAGTAAACTAATTCATTCAATATCACAGAAGTTGTCCTTACAGTATAGCAAGGAAAGAAAATGTTAAGATATTGAAAGTATGGATGATAAATAAAAAGGTGAAATATGAAATAAGGCAAGAATAAATTGACCTAGATGGGGAAATTAGAGAAAACTATTCAGTAAAACTCTTCGATCTGCAATAAAGAGGGTGAGATGTATTCACTAGTCAAAGATCTCCAAGACTATGACTGCAGCAGAATTAAAATGTGAAACAGGGTGATTTGTTCTAGCTCTAGGGTCCAACTTTTCTTCAGTATATGTTGCAAGGATGAAAGATACAAATTGAGACTATAAAAGTCATTAATATCTTCAAGAACCAGATCTGGAAAGGCCTCACAGACCATAAAAACATCCCATAGGAAATAGATTAGGAAAGGACAACAGTTGGCAAATATATGTTATCACAATATCCCAAGTGAGAGACAATGTTGACTTGGATTTAAAGACTAATATGAGTATAAGAAGACAAAAAAAGACTACATAGAAAATACATCAGATTTTGGCAATTAAACATAGCTGTGAAGGAAAAGAAGACATTAGGATGAATCCAGAGTTTCTCGAAGAAGCAAACTGGAGGGCACTGAGAGAGGGATGGGAAAGGCACTGTGCAGTATGTCATGTTGAGCATGTTGTGCAGAAGTAACAGTGAGGCACTCAAATAAGGTACAATGCAGCAGTTAGTAAAAATCAGCATTGGACATCAGGAGATGCATGGGATTAATAAGTGACCTTAATATTCAAAGAATAAAATATACACACACATACACATTGATATAGAAATAATTCTCTAAATGCCTTGTCATTTTCATGAGATGTGTATTACAGAGCCCAAACTCTCCTTTTTAATCCTCTATATACACTATACCATACTTGCAAAGAGCTGACAGACCAGATGAGCTGAATTGAACTAAACCCGTTATTATATGAATTTTAAACTGTTCAAATGACATCTCCTCAAATGACATTCTAACAGGGAGCTATATCATAATACACCAAGGTAGTATACTGAGTATGAACTAGCATAGTGCATCAGAGTCTATATCACAAATACTTCATATCTAAGACATCAATACTACACATTAGAGTGTGTGTGAAAATTTTCTCATTCATTTGCTCATTCAATAATAATTATTAAATCATTGTTATCTCTATTAAGTACAATAGAGACAACAAAATGAGCAAACTACTTCTTAAAATGCATGGTGTTGCAAAGAAAATTAGACAAACAACAAATAAGCAAGTTTTCTGTGTGCTGCAGTAGAAATAAGCCAGGTGGTGGGAAGGAATTGATTTTAGTAGCTTGGTCAAGTGTTTGCTTAGCTCAGATCCCAATGGGAAGCTAATGTTGTACAAATCATCTGCTTGTGTCTCTGAGACACACCCCCACTGTACACTCGTATTCTTCCTTACTGGTACACTGTAAACAGCTGTCCTCCCAAGAATCCCTCCCCATTGCTCCAACCAAATCAGTAGCAAATTCTTCTACAGAGCAGAAGAGTTCAAGGGGGTTACATAGGATCATCGTATTTAACAGATGAAAGCTTCCAGCCTCTCAGCCTTCATGCTGGTTTGTTGATGAGTTTTTCATTTCTTCCTCATGGTTTCTTGGATGAAATACCAAGTAAGCAAAAACCCGAAGAGTTGTTCTTCTGACCCTTAGAAACCTGGAAATATCTACCCTTGTTTGACAGAAAGAAAAACTAAGTCAGATCAGATAACATCTAAGTATTTCTATACAATATGTGTGTATATTCCTGTGTAATGAATGTCTTATTTCATAATAGGCCATAACCATGTATTATTTTTCAGGAATTCTAATTTGGTGATTCAGATCTTAAAATAAAATCTACAATTTACTATGAAAATACCAAGAGATAGATACTACCACACCACAACATTTAAGAAGGATATAAACTATCTCTCAGCCAAAAGAATGTTCTTATAGTCAAATGCAGAAAATCTCTACTTAAGTATACTCCTTATGTTGTCACAGAACATGACATTTAGCTGTGTTTTGTGACAAAACAGAAAGTTTGGGTCAGAGTTTAGAGGTACTCAGTAGAAAAATCAGATCAGGTCTCTTGGTAAATAACCCAGAGAAGGAGTTGAACTGCCCCAGGGCAGGGTGAGGTCTTTTGTCACCTTGGAGAAAGGACATCACTGAAAGACGTGAAGACTCCAGAAGAAACTTTGATTACTGGAATGTTAGAATTGGAAGGGGATTTAAAATTCTGCAAATGAAGAGCCCTCCTTTTAGAAACCTATGTTCCTGGGACAGTGTGTATCTTAAGACACTGAAATTGAAAGGTGGAAAAATCTTGAGATTGGACATGATCCTCAGTATTACAGTCAGAAGAGTCCTTAGAGTATCTTCTGAAAAATACAGAATTATAGCTCTTCCCTTCTCCACCAACAACTTTGATTTAGGATGCTCTTGTTCTCAGGGGGGAAAAAAAATTGTGTCTTTATTTTAAAAGATTATATTGTCTAAAATTTTTTGTGGCTCAAGGGATGAAACCCAGGGCCTCATTTATTATAGGCAAGTCTGCTATTTGCACTTTTTTTTTTTACCAGTCCTGGTCCTTGGACTCAGGGCCTGATCACTGTCCCTGGCTTCTTTTGCTCAAGGCTAGCACTCTGCCACTTGAGCCATAGTGCCACTTCTGGCCATTTTCTATATATGTGGTTCTGGGGAATTGAACCCAGGGCTTCATGTATATGAGGCAAGCACTCTTGCCATTAGGCCATATTCCCAGCCCTGATATTTACACTTTTATCTCCTTATATAGAAAGTTTGAAAAAGGCTCCTCTATGACATGTGAAACTCATCTATTACATAATTTACCAATCATATAGCTTCTCCATGATTGTATATATTCTAGTGATAGACTTTTTACTCAATGCTTAATTTATTCTTAATATTTAAAATGCATAATTAAGTATTTGCTGAATTTTAGGTCTGTGTAGAAAGCTACAAGGTTGTCTAGGTTGCAATCCCTGCTCCTAGGAGCTCTTCTCTGAACAGACACCATCTTGTCCATTATATTAGTGAGTGGGTCATGAGCAAAACATTGCAGGTATAACATACCCATAGCAGAAGGATCATATTGCACTTTTGTCACAATGTCAGTGTTGGCATTGGGTTCTGTTAAACTATGTGTGCTAATTATAAGGCCAAATGTCTCATTAGAGAACTCGGACATCTGATCTTTACTCAGTATATGTCCACCACATTTCAGTTCCCCATTTCAAAAATTTCCCTAGAGTTCACCATCATTACAGAATATCCCCCAGTGATATATTCACTGTATAATTTCTTTTTATTTCACACCTAGACTATTTCTTTAAATGACAATAAAATTTCAGGCAATATAGAAATCATACTTATTGAATAAATCCCATGGAAGTAATCATTCTGTTATTGTCCATGGAGACAAAACACTGAAATATAACATCATCTATTGAATTTTCCTTCAACAGAAAATACAATACAATGTGGAATATGGCTCATGTAGTATGTTTAATGATTATTAAAAAGAAGGAAAATGATGTCTGTGAGAAGAGGTAAAAGAAATTGGAATTTCCTGGTCTAGAGAAGGGAGGGCTGGGAAGGGATGTAATTCTTTTAGTACTTGGAGAAATTCTATAAATAGAATGGTGAGTGAAGGAGCCCATTTGAGCTGAGGGGGGAGGGGAATGGGCCATTTATACTCATTCCATTCTTAGAGCTAACCTTAAAAAGCAATTAAAGTAACATTAAGAAAAAGTTGAAAAAAACATAAGATCTGATTAACAAAGAGTGAGAATTGCACATCACTAAAGGATGCTTTTTCTGCTTTTAAAGGCTTTAAAAAGAAAAAAGAAAAACTAAACTATATTTTTAACACACTATGATAGTGTAGGCCATGGATACTCCTTTGGCTGGGGCCACAGGGCAATTCTTTCAGGGAAGCTAATAGTATGGCAGACACTTGGCGAGATTTAACCAGAAAATTCTGAATGGCTTCAAGATTTTTCACTCCATAGTTGTACCCTTCACTTCCCCAGCCCTGCCCTCACATTCAGGTGAATTATGGAAAGAAGATATACTCTTTGAGCTACAGTAGTTTGTTGAACCTTTCTCTGTGGTGCATAGCTCCAAGTTGCTATTAAAGACTTTGTGTGTGTGTGTGTGTGTGTTAACAAATACACATTAAACTGCATTCGTAAACAATTATAGATCAGCATCGGTGGCTCACTAATTATAAATCAGATAAATCCAAGGACAACATGCAATTTTTCTAGACTTACTGTAAGAGCAACTTTGGACACCTCAGCTAACACATAGCTATATCAGTTAACTGTGACTTAACAGATAAAAGTGGCCTCACTTTCCCAGAACACATTCCCAACAACATGAGCTGTTCAACATTAGTGTATGTCATCTATTTGTAGCCAAACTTGTGGTGATAATATATAAGTAAATAGACTGAATAGATCCCCCCTTGGTTACACTTGGAATTAAATTAGCTGGTAGGTTGTTTTTATCCTTTACAAACCCCATGTCTACATAAAACTTTTTTCTTTCTGGGGGATTGCTCTGTAGAAATATCTGGAAATGTGAAAAAATAATTTTCCAGGCAAGGAACTAAGAGCAACATTCACATATCATTATCACAGAATGGTAGTACAAAGATTCAGAGCTCATATTGTGTAGTTCCATCGATTCCAAAAGGACTGACTTGAGGATACAATTTCCATGCTGTAGAATCATTTTCCTGGGAGTGCTTTCATTTTCTTCACAAATATACATTGGAGAACTCAGTAGCAAATACAGCTACTATCTAATTTCTAGGAGGTTTTCCTAAATGAGTATCAAAATCAGCTGAATATTGATTTTCAGCTTCAATATGCATTTCAAATACCAGGGGATATTGTTTAAAATGCAGATTCTGATTCAGTAGGCTTGGGATGGGGCTTTACAATCTGTCTTTCTACCAACATCCTAATTGCTATCTCTACTATGAATTGACATCTCTTAATTCATGTTTCATAGTTTTGAGTGATAAGAGTTATATCATTTGCAAAAGCAAATTCAATTTAGCACTCAGTGAAAGATATCATTTATTCTCTGTCAAATATTGTGTTGGAAGTAGTCCTTCAAAGTTGCTTAAGATGTTTTTTTTCATAGAGGTTAGTTTTGTAAAAACTAGTATTATTATCAAACTTCCTTGTTGATGATGCAGAAAAAAATTCCAAGACATTGATTTAAATTCATTCAATAGAATTAGAAGAGGCATGAACACTGTCATTGTCAGGTGATTCATTACCAAAGTTTATAGGCTCTGTCAATCCTGATGCTTCAATTTAATGGCTACATAACTTTACATGGATTGTTCTTTCCGCCTTGATTTTCTTATCTATAAAACTGAGACAAGTAAAACAATCTTAAAATGATGAGTTTGAGGAGTAAGTGAAATAATATATAAGAAAGCCAGCTAAGTAGATATACAGTGCTATGGCTGTACTCATTGATACTCATTTAGGAAAACTTCATAGAAATTATATAGTAAGTATATTTGCTACTGAGTTCTCCAATGAGTAATTGTGAAGAAAATGAAAGCACTCCCAGGAAAATGATTTTATACCATGGTATAACAAATCATCCCAACCTTAGTTGTGTAGAGTTAACACGATCCAGGAGGCACAGATTCTCTGGGCCAAGAGTGACTTAGCACCCACAGGGTAGTCAGACCTTTTTATATGATACCCCAGGGTTTCTAGCAGGAGGGTAACATCGAGCCATGGAGAAGCTACCTCTTTCTTTCACATCACACAGCATCATCTTGACTTCATTCTCTTAGTTTTAGCAGGCTCCTCAGTAGGCAATATTGGAGGAAAAGACTGCCAATATCAGTGAGGCATTAGCAAAGGCTCACTGCAGGAGAGTATGCAGAGAACTTCTTCAGAAAACACAGCAGAGTAGGCAAACTATAATTATTTCCTTCCATCTTGTGGTCTAAAAACCTTGTCTTAGACTTCTTTTGTTGCTGCTGCAACAAATTGCCATACACTAAGTGGCTAGAACAATTAACATTTGTTTGTCCTAGTTCAAAAGGTTGGGGAGATTACAGTATCATACTGTAACCTCTCTGTACGTCAGTTTGAAAATAAAAATTTGAGAAAAAAAAAAAAAAAAAAAGAACAACTATGACAAGAAATGTACTCACTGCCTTACGTATGTAGCTGTAACCACTCTGTACATTACCTTGACAATAAAATTAAATTAAAAAAAAAAAAAAAAAAAGGTTGGGGAGACAAGATCAAAACCTTGCCTGATTGAGTTAGTGCCAAAGGCTTAATTCCTAATTGCTTCACAGAGTAGAGAAAGAGAATATGGACTTTGATTAATCTTCTTATAAAGATATCAATCCCATTTCTAAGCACTACCCCCATGGTCTTACTTCCAAATGCCATTAAACTGAGGACTAGGTTTCAAAATGTGAATTTAGGGGAAACAGAAGCAATGAGTCTGTAATGCCAACTGGTATTCTCTTCTTGCCTGGTAAAAACTTTCCTCAGTCTTGGTCCTCTAGAAATCATTTGATCTTGTACTAATTCAATCTCTTTCTAACAACTTGGTCTAGCAATTCCTACCTTATTAGCCTGACATTGGCACTTACCCAAAGAGTAAGCAGTTTATCTTCATCCAAGCATTTCTTTCTGGTCATGACAGAGCTGTTGCAAAACAAAAGAGCAATCTTTCTCCTGAGAATGAGGTCAGGCTCACATGTGAAGATGAAGGGAATGTACCCAAGTTCCTTGAAAGCAAAGGTTCTATCTCTCAGATCCTTCTAGCATTTAGGTTGGCATTGTAGGTGGTATATCAGAGTTGGTACTTTATTATGTGGCATGGATTCAGTTCCATTCTTTGTATTATCACAGATCTTTTTTCTTCTCAAGATTTTTTTCTGTGTCCAGTTCACCATCACTAACATATCTCTTCGTATTTCCTTGCTGGACATTTCAGACTATTTCTATTACCAGGAATAATGTGAATCACAACCCCCTCAACACATTCTATACTACTTTTCACTCTTCTTCTCATCTAAAATAAGTTACTTTTCAAATGCACAATTAAAAATTAATCATTGAAAACACAAATTAAATTAACAAAGCATAGCATTTTAAATGGATTGATGGATTCAGTCTATTTAAAATCAGACCTCAGAATTCTTGTTTCCATTAACTATCTATATTTTTTAAGCACTTAACCTGTGACTCTGCTGGAAGTTAATGTAGCCATTTTTTTCTTATAATGCTTTTAGAAATACAACTAGACAATCTCTATTATTCAAGTCATAACTATATGTCAAGAGACATCTCACTGGAAGTAAAGAACAAAATTGAAATAGAAAACCTTGCAGCTATGACCATGGAAATCACAAACAGAAGTAAACAAGGTCTCAAGATCCAGGCAGATTATAGAACCTATAGGTTAGGAGACAAAACTAACAAGAGCCTGGAAGAGTACTCTTCCAGGGAAATGAAGCAACATAGGCAGGAGGAAGGGAGTATAGCATAAGAAAGGCACAAATAGGTTCATAGGAAATTTTAATGAAAGAAATATCATTTTCACCAAACAAGATCCTGTCTCTCAGGATGAAGATAAGCTCTTTATAAGACATAAAATGTCCATTACAGTTTACTCCTCAGCTATGGCCCTACCCTACCTTCTTCATGTATGTGCTGTTTCTCTTGCATTTACCTGTTTTCTTTCTCCGCAAGTTTCTTAAATGAAAATGCTACTTTCTCCCCTTAAATTTGGATGTTTAGTATAATGTCCAACATATAATAACACTCAGCATGTATTACAAATATGAATGAGAATCTGATGTCAGGTCAGTAGTCATCCAAGTAAAAACTTTTCCTCTTTCTTTCTTTCTTTCTTTCTTTCTTTCTTTCTTTCTTTCTTTCTTTCTTTCTTCCTTCCTTCCTTCCTTCCTTCCTTCTTTCCTCCCTCCCTCCCTCCCTCCCTCCCTCCCCCTTCCTTCCTTCCTTCATCCCTCCCTCCCTCCCTCCCTCCCTCCCTCCCCCCTCTCTTTCTTTCTTTCTTTCTTTCTTTCTTTCTTTCTTTCTTTCTTTCTTTCTTTCTTTCTTTCTTTCTTTCTTCCTTTCTTTCTTTCCTTCTTTTTCTTTGCCTTGAATTCTGGGCCCAGGCACTGTCCCTGAATTCTTTCACTCAAGGACAAAGTTCTACCAATTGAGCCACAGCATCACTCCCGCCTTTTTTGAATAGTTTATTGGAGGTAAGAGTCTCACAAAGTTTCTTTCTTGGGTTGGCTTTGAGCTTCAATTCTCAGATCTCAAACTCCTGTGTAGCTAGGATTACAGGTGTGAGCCACTGGC
Organism: Perognathus longimembris pacificus; assembly: GCF_023159225.1. NCBI lineage: Eukaryota > Metazoa > Chordata > Mammalia > Rodentia > Heteromyidae > Perognathus > Perognathus longimembris. Next base: position 112,373,006 of record NC_063162.1, read on the forward strand.
ACCTGGAAGTCAAAAACTATTTTAAGAAAAAAATAAAAGATGTAGTGAGAACTAACTTTTTTATACTCCACACCAATCTACATATATTTTATTTACATATACAGTATACATAATAGATATAGGTATATATGAGTCTAAGTATGAATAAAGTTTGGAATCTGAAAACTTTGCCTGCAGACAATGTCTTAATAGTTGTCTTTTTGGACAAAATTTTCTAAGAAACAGCTGCAGCTATTTGTTTGTATATTATCAACAGTACCTTTCATGTACGATCACAACAGAGTTGTGTAGCTACAACAAAAACTGAATTGTCTTCAACACCTAGAATACTGTCTACCTTATATTCTATACAAAACATTTGCTAACCCATGATTTAAACATCGAGGTATGTAATCTTTAGAATAATGGAGTGTAATCTCCAAAACAGTACTCTGAAAATATTATAAATAGACTGAAAAAGATTTTGGTTTCTTAGGAAAACACTTCTATGTACTTTTTAGTTATGCTTTATTACTACTTTCCAACAAAGACACACACTTCTTGCTCAGTCAGTCTCTCATAGCACAGTAGACAATTTAAAATGGTTTGTACAAGAGACCTGTACTCTGCCCTCTAGAAATTAACACACAATAAAAGTATCTAGTGGAAGTATTAATAGACAGTCCCTCTGTGTTCTCATAACTACTTAGACTATCAAGGAGGAGCATATGTGACAGGGTATTCCCATGGACTTTAGGTAAAAGCATTCATCAAAGTCAAACATACTTGAGCCATCTTTTTCTTAGTCTACTTTGGGGAACGTTGACCCAATCTTGTCTGTCCTGAGAACTTAGGAAACTAGGTAGCATTCTAAGACTTTCCCTCTCCCTCTGGTGATGGGGTTATTGAGTAAATCAGGGAAATCAACTAGCTTTGAAGTCTTCCAAAGCCCTGACTCATGACCAGTCCCCTCTATCTCGTGGTCTCCTCCCCTCCTCTCAGCAGGCTTCACACTTGTACTCAAGTGTGACTTTCCCCATATGTTTACTGCCCTTCATTTGCCACACACAGAGCAGAGTATCTATGTCCACATCTGTTCTATTGGTTGGGATTTTCTCATTTAGCTAATGAGCAGGCAATGAAACTGGTAAAGTAACTGCAATGAAGCACAACTCCCCCACTGTGAAATGGGGTGTCAGTGATACACAATCATCATGGCAGAGGGTGTGACAACACTTGGAGTCCAGGGAGACTCGGTCCCTTCATTTCGAGGGGAACTTTTGTCGATGTGCCATCTTTTCTTAGCATTAAAAAAAAATCTTCCAGAATTAGAAGCACATTTACTGTCATCACAGTCAGTCTAGTCCCCTAAAAGGACCATACTTTTATCTGCTCTGGCTCTACCACTAGCATCAATATCTAGTCACTCAAAATTATTTCTATTAGCTTCCTATTGTGAGAGCATTTCAAAGCAGATGGAGTTTTTTGTTCGTTGCTTATTTTCAATTTTTTGTTTGCTCGTTTTAGTTTTAGAAGGCCATCAGAAGAAGTAGAATGTGATGTAATGGCTCTAAGAGTGTGGACTGATAAGCTGGGCTGCCTATTTAAATTCTAGCTCTACACTCTAGAGAAATAATTTCTTCACATCTCTACCACCTGTAAGGAGCTTATTACAACATTTCTTGCATGAGGATGTTGGAGGCATAAGGAAAGTTAATATATCTTGCTTAGCATTCTTAGAATAGTACCTGCCATTAAATGTGGGTCAACAGTTCTATTTCTCCTTGTAGATCCATCTGTATTTTTTTCTAAAGTATCCTCACGCTGCCTATTGTTCAGCAAGGAGTAATTCTCTTTATTTTGAGAACTATCCTAGTTATTTAGTTTTTTTCTAATGAAATACTTTCCAATTAATTATAGCTTGTTTCTCCAATTTCCAGGGACTTCGCTAACATTTACTTTCTTCTGAACTTCAGAATTTGCTTCCTAAGAGTTTCCTAAAGTTTTCATGTCTTGAATTATTTTTTGATTTGATTTTTGGAGGAGGATTGTACCCTTTTACCTTATTCTTTTTAATATTTTATTATCTTCTGTGTCTCTCCACACTGACTTAACTAGTTCCTTTACATTTACACAGTTCCTCACCATCATTTGTCCCAGTGTAGACCTTCCATACTGGTATTCCAATATCAGAAAAAAAATCTCCCCAGGACATACCATACAACTTCTAGCAAAATTTTCCTGCAAACCTCCAATGACCTAGACTCATTGTTTCTATATTTGCAAAATAATTCATCATTTTTCCCTCAGACAAAACGAAGCATACCTTATGTGATGTGATCTTCAGATTTCCAGTTAAAGGTTTTATGACCCCAAGACTTACACAAAAACTAACAAGTGTCTATATTACACCTTTTAGCTTTGAAATTTTAACTGCTATGTATGTTTCTTCTGCCTCATAACAGTTGTATGAATTTTTAAAAATCCCTTATGCAACATTATGTACATACTATTTGTTCTACCAAGGAGCCCATAGTTTTTAATAATAAAAGTGAATTCCTGGATTATATTTAAATACCTTATATATCATATGAATGTAATTAAAAAGTCAGATAAATTAGAGAAGTTTTGTGAATCATTTTAGTTACTTTTCCTTATTCAGTGGTCCTTTTCCAATTTTGTTTTCTAATATCTACATTGAATTCCACTTTGCCCATGATCCACTCTTCAAAACTCATGAATCCTATTTATATTAGGGGAGCCAACTGAAACCAGGAACATTCAGTTGGTTTTGATGAACAAAAAAGTATCCTAATGAACTATAGATGTACCAGTAAACTAGGAGAGTAACATTACAGGCAGGTAATATGTCACTTTGAGCTACTTGATACCAATTCTGACAATTGAATCTGCTGGTGGAAATGATGTTAGGAAAATAACTCTGGTTTTCATTTTTTTCACCTATTTCTACTTACCAATAACATGGTATTAGTCAAGAGCTGTAAGTCTCTTCAGTGACATGCTTGGAATAGATTACTCAATTTTTCAAGATAAAGAAAAAATAACTTCATATTTCCATAAATTTCACATAAGAAATGTCCCATAATGCAGCCTCATTCCAGAACAAAACCTTATCATAACATAAATGGACTCCCAGAGAAACAGAAAGAGAGAAAGAGAGAGAGAGAGAGAAAGAAAGAGAGAGAGAGATTCCCTACCAGATTTGTACACCTAGCAAAACTCTTCTCATCATAACATGCTTCTTTTTCTAAAGCTTCTCCTCAACTATCAGTTTTCCATTTCTTCTTCTACAGCTTCCTTTTCCCTCTCTTTCTTCTCCTCCACCATCCACCATTCTCACACACAATGGCTCAGTCAAATGGAGTTACTTTCCCTCCTTCATACACACAATCAAATCTATCTTCTTACACTTTTTTCAGTGGCGAATATTTTGTGAATATTGTATTCACATAGTCACAGGTTAAATGATACGTGAGCATTTTCTTAAGTATAAAATATGTGCAGGCTTGGTGTTATTGCCATTAGTAATGGACCCACACATTTTGTTAAAATGGTTGCAGAGAAGGGATTAAATGAAGCAGGGAGGATAGACTTTATTTGCATATGAAACTAGATAAAAGTTTAATGTCATAGTTAAGCTTAATCTATAAAAAAACCACAGGGAGTTGAAGAGAAACTATCTTAAAATAGCTCCATGGGAAAGAGCAGCTACTGGTATTTAATGATGACACAATCTCCTTGCTGTAAGCCTGCCTCATCTTCAGGCTTCAGTACTTATGAGATGAATAGTAAGTATACCTGGCTGTAAATTAGAGCACTCCTCATTATCACGGAACTCTCTATGCTCTTATAGACATCACAAAGAATTTTTAACATCACCAGAAATTTTAAGTCAAACCAAAAATTAATACAAATACAACAGTTAAAACTACTGAAAATATTTGACCTATAGCAAATCTCTTGAATATATTATGATATTTTCCCATGCAAAATTTGAAATGAATCGTTTGATTTGTATACAACTTTACAAAACAGATATTATTATCCAGAACATAAAGACAATAAAGTAAAGTCAGTAACCATTAGTTCCATGAATATTTGGTTCTTAAAACTAGAGCAATAGATGAAAGCTAAATCTATCCATTGGTTTTGCTGTAACACACAGGCTCTATAAATGGGACTTGGAAATTATAATTTAACTTACAAAGATATAATATCCACCCTACTTTATATTAACAGTTATGATGTCCTGCAGAACATTTCTTAAGTCTCTAGAAGCCCCCTAATAAGCCAGATGTTCATCTTCAAAGCCTGAAAGAACAGAAGTAGCTCTAGAATTACTCATATTTTACATTGAGACCCCAAGTTCAAGAAAACTATAAGCTTCCAGAAGACAAAATTCATTAAAAAGGGATCCACAATTAACTCCTATGTCTTCACAGCTTATATTTTCCACTTACTTGAGGATTTCAGCTGAATTAAGCTTCAAATTCTATCTAAACTGTATTAGACGATTTGATAGAGTACTAATGAACAGTAAAATGGCATGACAAGTACTGAGATGGGGAAAAAGGTGAGGGACACATATGGAATGGTAGGGAAGGTATGCAAAGACCCTGTGGGAAGGCCAATTAGCAAATGAAGGATTCAAGATGACTCAGGTTATGTGCTGGCTCGTTCTTCCTGAGATTGGTGATCATGAGCACTTCAGTGAAAAGCCAGCCTGATTGGCATTCCTACCAACATTTATGAAACATTTAACAATTGTGCAACAAATCCCGATAAGATCCTCATTATATCCAACACACAATAAAGCTACATTTTCTTCAAGTAAATTCCACTTGGGTATTTTTGGGAGAGTAGCATGACTTTAGGCATGATTCAAGAAACCCACGTATCTCTCAGCTGTGACTGTTTCCTTTTCTATGTGACTTCCAAGGCCTCCTTGTTTGTCTTCAGTTTAACCAGGAAAGAAAAGGAGCAAGAGAACCATCCCATAGGGAGGTTCATTTGAGACATATTCTACTCTTATTCCACTACCAGAATTCAATCGCAGGGCCATATCTAGTTATGAAGAAGTCTGGGAAATACAATTTTACTATATGCACTCAAGAAAAGGGGAAGCTAAATTTAATATATGCACTAAGCCTGCCTTATTCACACATTTATGAATGCAGTATTGATCAAGCACAATAAAAATAATAATAAAATTTAAAAATCATAAGAAATTTCACAAACAATTTTTGAAACTTTTTCTGTTTTCACATTATGTGACTCAGTTGATGTGGACAAGATCTGGATCGATCCTCCATTATTCTCAGTTTTGTTTAAATTGTGTGATCTACTGAGTTTTGTCTTCCTTAATTATGTAAAAATATGCTTTTTGCATATCAGATTATACTATCAAATTAAGGTAAACATCCATGTGCTTCATTTAAGTGATAAGTGAACCTTTTAGGCTTGTTGAAAGACAGATTGACTTTCAAGGAAATTGAAAGGTTTTATAGGTTAAAAAAAAGTAGCATTATAGCACAATACTGAGCTGTATGCAACCTGAGTATTCATGGTTTTTACTCTCAAGGGTATTGTCCTTGGAACCATACCCATCGACACCAAAGGTTTACTGTATCTACATACATTCTGACAACTCTTTCATACTCATATTGTTCTTTTTTAAAATCAACTTTTCTAATATAATGACTTAAACTTGAACCTTCTCTACTGAAATTCTCTAGACATGGTCATCAGAAAATTGATTGATTTCTATATTATAACAAAGGTCTTAAATTCCTGTTCCTGGGTACCGTCATAAATAGAAACCATCTAATTTCACGTCAAAAGTGCTACTTTCTATGATTCCTCAATAACTAAATAAACCCATTTGTTAGATAAAATTTTATTTCATTATATGAACAAAAATTATCACCATCATGGGCTTGAGATAAAGGACATACAAAATACAAACTAGCTCTCCTCTCTTTTCTGGGTGACAACTAATGTTTATGTGTAATAGGCGTTTGGTTAAGGGCCAAACTCAGTGTTTTTACTTCATGCACACTAGTTATCACAGTTCACCTTCAGAGCAACTTTTTGAAAGTACATTTTGTGAATTAAAATATGAGCTTGGGGAGTTTGCTTCTCTTGTTCAAAAATGTAACAAGTTATGAAAAGTCTAAATTCTATTAGTATTACTCTTTTGGCTCTGGCTCTTATTAAACACAGGCTAATTTTTTTAAGATGATAATATCTGTCTCTCATATATCAAATATATCTCAATTATCCACACGAATGAAACCTATTAACACAGTGCTAGCCACATGAAGAAGTGCTCAGTTAGTTACAGTTATTATCAAATGCATCAGTACCTGTTCGCTCCAAGTGAGCTTCAGATTAGCAATGTTGACTTTGCCCACCATCCAAAAATACATGAGAGCAAAACCTAATAAAATATTCTTCTGGTATATCCATTTTAGAGACAGAGAATTTCCAGAAATTCACCAAGGAGCAAAGGATTCAAACAGCAGGGACAAACTATCATATAAAATAAATTTGTTCTGTAGAGAAGCTACAGACGGGAAAAAAAGGATGAAATATGATGGCAAATTTGTAATGCAACAGAGTAACTATCAATCCATAAGCTGGCAGGCAAGAAGGATAAATACTGTCATTATGATTTCAGCATGCCCCAGTTAGTTTTTTATATGATATCTATGGTGCACACTCTCATCTCCATTTACATGTTTCCTTGTCAGATTTGACATGGAAGCATTTTTCAGATTTAGAAGTTTTATGCTGCTGGGAATATTCTGCAGGCAGTAAGGTGGCAGTGCAGTGAATGCCCCTAGCTGCAGAATAAGAAGAGAGGACAGAAGGAGCCATGTACTTATTTCTCTGGGTTACATCATGTCTACAAGAAAGATAGTCCTGGAGTAGTTGAACAACTAGTGGAGAGCTAGAGGATCAGGATCGAGTGACTCAGGAGCTAGTTATTGAATGCTTTCATACTGACTATGCATTCGTGGTCATGGCTCTGCATTACCTGACTCCTGGACTCCTAAAAAGAACAGAAAATATAACTAGCATGTGAGATGCCAAACCCACAGATTTTGCCAAAGTAAAGTGTAAGTATAACCACAAGAATGTCAAGAACAGAAGTGTGTTCATGTAACTGTAAGGAAAACAGTCTGACTAAGGCAGATATCACGTCCCAGGATGTGAGATGCTGAGATGAATGATCAGGAAGGTCAGATGGTGACAGAACATGAGAATCAAATACAAAGCCACACATTTTATTTATTTATTTTATTTATTTATTTTTTTGGCCAGTTCTGGAGCTTGGACTCTGGGCCTGAGCACTGTCCCTGGCTTCTTTTTGCTCAAGGCTATCACTCTGCCACTTGAGCCACAGCGCCACTTCTGGCCATTTTCTGTATATGTGGTGCTGGGGAATTGAACCCAGGGCCTCATGTATATGAGGCAGGCACTCTTACCACTAGGCCATATCCCCAGCCACATTTTATTTATTTTATTTTATTTTTTTTTTTTTTGGCCAGTCCTGGGCCTTGGACTCAGGGCCTGAGCACTGTCCCTGGCTTCTTCCCGCTCAAGGCTAGCACTCTGCCACTTGAGCCACAGCGCCGCTTCTGGCCGTTTTCTGTATATGTGGTGCTGGGGAATCGAACCTAGGGCCTCGTGTATCCGAGGCAGGCACTCTTGCCACTAGGCTATATCCCCAGCCCCCACATTTTATTTCTTAATGTATTATCTCACTTAACATTACGTAAACATCACAACTTTACTGTAAAACAGATATTCTTCCCCTCACCTTATAGAGGAGAGACAGAGAAGTGTGTTCTGGATCAAATATTTCATCAGCATGAGAGCTCAAGTAATATTTACTAGGAATCCAGTTTGCTGATGCAACCAGAAGTTTGAGTTGATGAGAGACAAAACTCATTGTATACTGAAAATTAAATGAGAGTTTTAATCCCAGGTGATTTTATGCACAACATTGGATGTACAGAATGAGTTTTGACAGTTGATCTCTACTGATGACCCAAATGATCTATGTACGAAGAGTAGCCTAGAATACTTTGTGCTTCTTCAGGGTTAGAACCCATACCTATATTTTCTGACCCCACATCAGTGAGAGGGTAGAGTTATAATGGGTAATCAATAATACTCTTCAGGAAAGTAGATCTGAGGCTTTTAATTCTGAGACCTCTGGTAGTAGGCATTTTTGCTCACAGTATACTAACATTGCTCACACTACCTGTATACCATGTAGACTGAATCCTTTTCACGTTCCTGGCATTCTTCTATTCATGTTGTGCAATTCCTGGAATACATTGTTTAGAAAACATGAATTCACTGCTCTTGCAACAGAATACTATTATTACAGTGTATTAATACCATTATTACATTACTAGTGTAATTATAAGTGAACAATATCTGGCTTTAATAAAAATTATTGGCAGGAATGAAAATGGTAAACAAACTAAAAACTAAAAACAATACAAAGATAATAATCTAGTGATGTCAAATACATAATGCCTATAATTTACTTTCAAAATCGCAGGCCATAAGGAAACTGAAAGAAGATGGCAAGCCTCTACAGCAACAAATTGTAGTTCCTGAACCACTAGAATTTGATATTTCCCTTCAATCTGGGGAATACTGGGTGTTGCATTTAACAGAAACACAGAAGAATATCAATATTCCCCAAACATCGAAAAATAATCATAGGTTTCTGAAAACATGTGAGCTGTGAGCCATTTGGCCAAAGGCATCAATTATTAACATAGGAAAACAAATGATCAGCACAGTAGACCTTAGACAACTAAAAGAATTATCAATTATGTATAATTCTGCTTCTAAGAGAAAAAGGAAAAAGAAAAAGATTCCTTAACTGACTGATATTTTATGGTAATTTATTGTGCTTCAATGGAATTAACAGAGTAGAAAGGTCTTACTTTATCTGAAGGAAATAAACTAAATCAGTGGCTCTCAGCGTTGACCTCCAGAACAGCAACCCCCTAAAATGGACACCTGGTGGAAATGAAAATTTGTTTTCTTTGTGTCGAGATTATGAGTTTTGAGTGTGACTTGTTTATATTACTTACTATTTTTGATAGCATCAATTATTTATGCAAGGGAGTTTCACTCCAACAGATTCATATATACATAGAATGGCTTACTCACACTCATTCAAACACTCATCATTTCTCCTCCTGCCTTCCAAATCCAATGCCAAGAAGCTTCATCATCCCATTTTTATACATACACATCAAATATTTTTACCTTATTCACTTTCCTTCACTATCCCCACTCATCATCTCCCTCCCTACTAGTACGCAAACCCTTGACAAGACCTTCTCCAACCTATAATGGTATTGAATGGTATTGCTAGTTGTTCAAAGGCATTTTACCCATGGAATGTCATACATGCATGTAAAATATTTTAATAAGACTGGCTCCTTTGTTTACTATCAATATCCACAATCCACTATTATCTTTTATTCACCGTCTTTCAGTGAGTTTTACCATGCTGTCTTTATTCATAGATGCAATATATTTCAATATTGCTTAGCCGCTAATGTTGTTCTTTCCACTTTCCCTTGCCCAAACAGTTGTACTATTGCAAATAAGTTCTCTGTGTGTGCTCGCATGCACAGACAGCTCAGTACACACACACACACACACACACACCACATAATCTTGTGTGTACAAATTTCTGAAGCCTATCCCAGGTCTCCTTCATTAGAAACCTTCAGGATAGAGCGCATCTAATTATAGTTTAACATAACTCTGTTCACAATAATTACTTATCTAAGATAAATTTAATGCACATTGTGGAAACTTAAACTAAAATCAGAGGCAAGTGTGCACTTCAAAAATAGATAATGATTAAAGCTATTATACCAGTTAATGTAATAGAGCAGTAATTCCCTCTAAGGTCACCTAGATATTGTGATTAAAGATTGATCATATCAATGAGATACACCTGACATAATTGTAAGCTTTCACAAACGTTAGCTATGACATATCCTAGTTTACACCAAAGGCAAAAACATACAAACAGCCACAAAATGCCAAAACTGATAATCAAATTTGAATGAACATAATGTAAGTGAGACAAAAAAATCAAGTGTAAAAACAGCTAAATATAAGTAAGAAAGAAAGGTAAATGAGAAATTAACCACCTAGAAGAGAGTAAATCTTCTCATTTTGAAGTAAACAAGACATATAGTTAATATAATTTGATCATTCTATAGTCCATCTTCAATTTCGAGGAGAAGTGTAATCTTGCTTCTGGGGGTGATGTGCTCACTTAACCTAGAAAATGGAGAGTGGAAAACAAAAGTCAGGATAACAAAATGCCTCAAGAATACTCTCTTGATTCAAAAGTAGCAACTAAGTCAGTGTAGCAGGTTAAAGCTTTTAGCAAAAGAAAAATGTCCAAATAGCAAGCTCTGTTATCAGGAAGCTCTATAAAATAAGGTTCATCTATAATGAAAGCTAATGTCTCTGTCATTTCAAAATCAAAGCCACTAATTAAAAATATCAAACCAACTGAATTTCAGAAAAAAGTCTACCAAGAAATTTCAAGAAATCATTAAAGATTTAAAAAATTATAACAGAAGCAGGCTGAGGAGATTTCTGTGACTCGAGACTTCTTTCAAATGTGTGAGTCACTTCAAAAACAAAATGATTGGCTGAATTCTCAGAGAAGCCTGCAACACTGCAAAACTCTGCAATTCACCAATTGTTACTTCTTAATTTCATCTAGAATATACCTTGGTTGACCTAGCATCTTTTTTCCAGAGTAATGGAAATGATTTTCACCATGTTGAATGGCACACTGAGGCACATATCAGCTCCTGATGCACAGATCTACTTCAGTGCTACATGTCATGTAATTCAACCTTTGCACCTATATAAAAGAGGAGATATATGCATACAGACTGACCACAGCAGTCACATAGAGTAAACACTCATCTCCATCCATTATATTTCACCTCAAATGTTGTTTTCAAGGACTTTGTCACCCAGTCCTTATGAAAGCGAAGAAATATTTCATTCCCCTGAGAAAATGGTCTATGTTTTGAGAGCAGAGATAAATATGCTATAGAATTTCCTTGAAAAACAGAAGATACAGGAGTAAGCTGATATTTCTAGAAAGACTATTCCTGAAAAAGAATAGTGGAGGGTAGTAGGAAATGTGGTGGAATCTAGATATTATACAAGATAATAAAAGACTCTGAAAATTAAGCGGAAGAATATAAATGTGTTTAGGTAGGAAATGGAGCCACTGAAGGGTTTGGGAAATGATTTTTTTTTAAGAAAAAAGCTTTATTTCAATTGAATCATACTATAGTAAGAGATGTGTGCTGTGTTTAAATGTGACCTTTACAGAGCACCTAGGGAAAGCATTTTATAGGCCCAGGGAATTGAGGTCTAATTCTTCTCTCTGACCTCTTATCAGTTTTATTATGAAAATTTTTAAAAGAAGTACAATGTTTTATTTATTTATTTGTTTTATTTAAATGTCACAATAACAAAGAATAGGCACAGTAACTTATACCTGCAATCCAGCTACTCCAGAAATGGAGATCTGGAGGATCATGGATGAAGTCCAGTCTGAGTAAAAGTCAGCAAGACTCCATCTTAGTCAATACATTAGGAATTATGTCACATGCCTGTGAGCTCAGTTACGCAAGAGGATGTAGGGAGGATAATTGTAGTTGGGAGGAGATTAGCAGAAGGCAAAACAAAAGATACTACCTGAGAAATAATAAAAAGAAAAAGATAAATTATAAGTATGGCCCAAGTGGTAGGGCATTTACCTAGTAAGCATGAGGCCCTAAATTCAAATCTCAACACCTCCATAAATAAGCATCACAAAATAAAAATAAGAGGTCCATATTAGTATCCCTATTTTACATATGTGAAGAGTGAAGTTTAAACAGTTTAAAAACATTGCCTAAAGATAAACCCCTTGTAATTTATAGAGCTATGACTAAAATAAAAGTCAATGTGATTACAAAAGATGTCATATAGTTTGGCGTTGTAGAAGATGAAAGCAATATAACATCATGTTTTATGTATAAAGGTAAATGATTCAGTGGCCCTTCTCCACATATGTTTTAATTTCAGAAAATGGAAAATGAGAGCAATAGAAGATTTCAAATAAAGTTCTTAAATTTAGAATAAGAATTTAGGGAGAGAATTAGAAATCTGGAAGCTCTCTCCATGACGCAATCTGTAATATATCCTTTCCCTAGCTGCACACAAGGACACACTAAACAACTCAGGAAAACATATTCTCTGAAGAACCAAAAGAAATTCACAACACAATATGAACAGTCTGTAGAGATGTTACAGTCCTCTTTGTGTCTAAGAACACTTACCTGGAAGAGTTCATGTGCTTTATCCCTTATCCCTTGAACAGTACCTTCATATACTGTTCTCATGTTCTGAGATTCAGTCTCAAACACTGACCCCCATCTCTTCTGTTACAAAGGGAAAAACTGGAAAACAGACAATGCTTTTCTTTAGGACTTTCATTGCAGCCCTTTAGTATCTAAAATGTCCTCTATTTGTTGAAAAATAAACAAATAAATAGAAATAAGGAAGACAAGGTTAGTGGTATTGTACTTGTAGTGGACATCATAAGGGGCTTATTCATAGAAAAAATAGTGGTATTGTAGGCCTGGAGAGAAGTTGAACTCTGTGGCTACAGGGGACTGTTTTGCCTATCAGAGTTTCCCTATCTATCAGAAAGTAATGCTTTTGCATACCCATCAGATATGCACTAATGCACCAATTCTAAGCTTGGCTCAAACTATTCCAAAGGTATTTCCTCAAGAAGGAAACTGTGTCAGACAATAATAATTAGTCAATGTAAGTTCTTTTATCATTTAAAAAGCACATTCGCAAGTAGTATTAATTTAGGTTCACGAATAACACTCTAGCATAGGTATTATTGGTCTCAGGTCACAGATGAGTAAACTGAACACAGAGATGTTGAACTTGACACAGAGTTATTCAAGACATGGAAGCAAATTGAAAGTGTTAAGTCTCCAATCTAGCCCTTCTTCCTATGTCCATTGCTCAAAAGTGTCCCTCTGCCAAGTTCTGGGCAATGTTGGCCATCAGCAAACTCCTGGCCTCTTCTTTCCTTCCTAAGAGGATTCTGGCAGCAGAGGCAGTCCCAGACAACACACTAGAGAATGCTGAAACTTTCTTTGAGAAGGTTCTATGACAAACATGCAGTGCCTAAAACACTTACTTTTTACCATAAATCGGTATCTCTCTCACATTTTCTTGACCTTTCCCTCTCCTCAAAGAAATTTTCCAAAGGCTCTATTGTTGATTTTTACCCTATAATGAACATAAAGAATTTTCCACTATAAAGGCTCCACCAAGAGGAAATATTGCCCAAGTAACATGAGATTCACTCCAAGGCTAACAGATTTCCCGATAGGCCACATACTATGGTATTCCTTTAGGATATCAGGGAAGTTTCTAACTTTCTGTTTCTACATCTGTAACATGAGGCTGCTTTGGCTAGAGTACCAACATCATAGAAGTGAGATTCCATTTCCTACCATGTGTCAGATGTGTATCAGCATTCTGATGCAGGAACAGGTGGATAAGGAGCTGACCAAGCATTGATGAACCCAAAGGAACAATAGCATGGTGAGTAAAAGAATGCTGAGATAAATTGCCTTCCACACAGCCTATGATGTCCCTTACATAAAGAGTCCTCCTAGAATTACAAAGAATTGTGACCAGCAGAAGCAGATATGGGCATTCCTTTATTTCCTACTCCCAAACCCTTGTACTTTCTAAGCAACTATGCCCATGTTAGGTCCCTCTGCTACAGCAAATTTAGGTACTTTGGCTATCTTAGTATTTCATAGTCCAGTATGATAAGTGGCTGATTTATGATGAGAAAGAAAGCCACATTTTCTCATTTGCATAATTTACCTTATGGAAATTTTCCTTCCATCTCATAATTCTCCTAGTGCTAGCATGTGGGTCATTATCCTCTCTAGTTGGCTTTGTTAAACAGCAGCAAAATGTCTGGGCATTTGGCCATAGCAGAGGGGCAGGCAACGCTTGACTGAGATAAAGTCTATTTGACTTGGCATATGTGCCCCAAACCCCTGAGGGCAGAAGGAAGTATGTTTTATCTAATTATTCCCAGTCATGCTGTTGGGTGGAATGTGGCATTGGCTGAAGGATAAAGGGAGGCCTCTCTGATCTTAACACTGTCCTACATTATAGAAGGCAAGCTACAGTTTAAAACATCACGCTCCAAACCTAAAAACTTGGGCATCAAAAATTTGACTCGTCAGAAAAGTAAAAACAGAATAAATGAACATTTCCCCCTTGGGCCCCTGTAGACACACTATATCCATAGATCACTGTCAATTCATTCTACAACCTTAGAGAAGTCTCAGAGTCCTGCTAAGTCTCCAATTACAGCAGTGTGAATACCTCCTGCAAAAAAGTTCACCAAGAGCTTAGGAGATGAGAAAATGGCTCTTCAGATTGGAAAGTCTAAAATGGAATACAGTGTATCATCATTACAGTAAAGCACCTGTATATATGCCCAATCTTTCTATCCATCATAGCTAGGAGAACTGTTTGTTTGTTTTCAGCACTGGGGATTGAACCCATGTACTCACAGTCTATTAAACCAGCAGCTATTAGTAACTTTTTAAGTTTCCAAAATAAATCTGAAGCTGGGTGCCAGTGGCCATGCCTATGATCCTAGATACTCAGGAGGCTGAGATCTTAGGATCATGGTTCAAAGCCAGCCTGGGTAAGAAAGTCTGTGAAAAGCTTATCTTCAATTAACACAAGAAAACTGAAAGTGATCCTGTGGCTCAAAGTGGTAGAGTGCTAGCCTTGAGCAAAGGAACTCGAGGACAGCACCCAGACCCTGAGTTCAAGCACCACTGCCAAAAACTAAATAAGGAATCGAGGTTTAACAAAAATAGGGGTTTACTTGGTGCCAAGATAAAACATCTGATTCAATAAGCTCATTAGAAATAAAGACTATCTCATTCACCTCTGTTTCATGAATGTCTAACCGTTAAGTGCACAGATCAATATTTGTTCTAATGAGTGAACAATGGAGGGAACAGAATTAGAACTAGGTAAACATGTCTAGTCCCGTGATCAAAGCAAAGGAAACTCTTAATAAACACTTATATTTTCTTTCTTTCCTTTCACTTTTTTTGCTTCCAACCTTGACCAAGATACAATTTCTCACAGGTAGGCACAAAATATTCAATATATGTTATTAGTAGAGTTTCTGAATTTGTTCTAATGCATTCTAAATCTAGCTTTCCAACTCATATTTGTGACTACCTAAGTTATGTTCCAACCTAGGAGGGAGGTAGGGAATCATGGACAGGTGAGAAAAACATGGGCCAGGAGCCAATGGCTCATTCCTGTAATTCTAGCTACTGAAGAGGCTGAAATCTGAGGATTGAGGAGTCTCAAAGCCAGCCTGAGAAGGAAAGTTCAAAATGCACCCATGCATTACAACTGGCTCTCCCTTCTAAGTAAGAAGGTATTCCCAACTTGATTCATTTGCTAGTGCCAAGATTCAGGAAAGCTGATTTCATAAGACATATACCACATTCTCCCAAAGGAATATGGGGCACAGATCTCATGATGTTTTTAGGGATTTGGGCAAAAGGGAGACCTTTTGGAAAAGGCTTCCTTGAATAATAAGGTTGACAAACACATAATTTTGGCCACATACAATATAGAAGGATCCAGGTGCCTGAGACTGGCTTCTGATTCTAATGTCATCTCTGCACTTATAGTTCAGGCAATGACTGACTCCTTTCTGACAAGATATGTGCAAAGAGAAACTGGGAGTCATAAACTGTTTCAGTCCTAGCTGTGAGAACAAATGATTTAATAATGAATGTGGTCATTTATAGCTCCAGACCCTTAGAGGATATCCACAAGTAAGAGTCCATGAGATCATAGACACCACTTTTCCTGAGAATAAAGTGTACGCAGGGAAATCCTGCCAACTTATTTTAACTGTTTCAGTATACCCCACAAAACAATGTTTTTTACACAAAATGTGTACCCCATGATGACTTCTAGCCCTTCATTGACATGTATATCAAAACAGAAGGGAACATAGATCCTCTGATATATTAAAGATTAAAAGAGGACTCAGAGCTATAATTTCAGTACAAAATTGACAGAAGATTTATTTTTCATATTTTTAAATGGCCTGTTATGTTAGTTCAACATTGCATGTAAAGCAAGGCCTTTGATCCCTTTACAGGTTTGGTATTTCTCTGAGGTCCTACTCATTTATATCATTTGGGTACTGAAGAATGTTAGCCCAAAGCATATTGAAGTGTTAACCCAATCTTCCCCAGACATATATAAACATAAATAAAAGCCTCAGTCAGATTCTATTGGAATACCATGTTGTCCTAAGTTCTGGTTACTTGTTCAACTTACCCATTTCCCACCTCTTCTTCTTAAACAAGTAAACATCATAAACAGTTAAGATCTAAAGTACCCACACTGCAACTGTAACTATAATCAACTGTTTTTATTAATGATTTCTTCAAGAACAGATCACAGTCCAATAAACATGGAGTTGTTCTGTGTGGTTGTTCTAAAAGCAGCTAATAGCAGGATGTAATTTGAAGCAGCTTCGACTCACTTACAAAACCCTTGCTCTGTTAATTGTGATTTCACACCCCACTAAACAGCACAGCCTGGAGCTAACATTTGTGCAGGGAACAGTTAGCATTCTGTAGTTTGTCCTCTCAGTTGCTTTTCCTGTTCCCTGTGGTTAGCTTCTCCTTTTTTCAAAAGCTCAGTAGAGTAAAGTAGGTGCCTTCCACAAGGAAACATTCTTTTTTTGTCCCTCACCTGGCAGGAGATAGCCTGTAGCTATACCTATTATTTTGCTTCTTGCTTTTGTTTTAACCTTGCACTTTCCCTCCATTGTTCTCCCAGCAGTAGCATGTGGACAGCACACACTTTGTTTCCTACAGCTGGCTTCCATCAATCCCTGTGATTAAACAATAGAATACTTCTCTTTCTGTCCTGGCTCATGCACACAAGTCGCCCTGATTCTTTGTTTAACTAACTGTCCCCTTGGGAAGGAATAATGCTGTCTAATGGAAAGACAATGTCTGCAGGACTTCCAAATCATTTGGAGGAGAGTAACAGGTCTCTGGCTAAAAGACCATGTATTAGAAGAACAAAATTCAGTGTGTTACATTCACAGATGTCTCAAATATGTGCCACATGCAGACTACATTTTCATCCAGAGCAAGAGCCTTTACATGAGTTTTTAAAAGCAAGATTCTGAAATAGGAATGTTAAATAATTCCCACCCCCAGGGAGTTAGATTCTTGATATAAAAATTGAAAGGACCAAAAATCTGGCTAGATGATGACTGAGGTATCCTGATTAAAACATTTTTATAATCCATAAATACTCAGATTTTTAAAAATAAGAGCACATATTTAGTTGTGGGATAAGGCACAGTGGCTGTTTGAAACAAAAAGGGCACAGTGGAATAAGTACATGAAAACATTTGTAGAATTAGACTACTGTCCAAATATTTACTAAATGTCCTATAAATCTACTCAAAACATCCAAAAGAATGCTTGTCTTATCTTTTTGGCCCACCCAACAAATTTCCTTGTTTCAATCCTCTATAGCTAAGAATAATATATAACAGAAGAGTAAGAAATGTTGCCAAGGCCTAACGTATGAAACTGTAACCACTCTGTACATCACTTTGACAATAAATAAGAAAAAAAAGAAGAATTTGTTTAAATGAACACACAAAGGTAACTCTAAATATACTTAGAGATAAACATCCTGCATGCAATGTCATGCAAATTCCAGTAACATCTGTAATAGTTGAGGAAACACTTGTACTCTTTCTTTGTATAGCTGAAAATAAAAATATAAGGGGATACTTAGCATTTTAAACAAACAAACAAAAAAGAGGAATCATTTTCTACATCTTAGTTTCATTAGGGCTTTCTAATGAAGAAATGCTTTTGAACAAACTGTTTTCCATTTGTTATTCAATTTTCCTCTGGGCATCATATAAGGTACCATTCTGTGGGCCCTATCACAGGTCCTACAAAGACCTAGTGAGACGGGTCACTGAGAGGCTATGGAGAAAAATACTATGCAGAAAAAAATCTATGGTAGTAGCATCCACACCACTGAGAGAATTTGCCTACAGTTCACAGAAATTGCAGTGCTGGTCTTTTGAAACTCCCCAAGGTTATTACCCCATATGTATGCTAAACAGTAAGGTGTAAATGTCTTGTGCTAAGCCACAAGTTAAAGAAACATCTGGACCATAGATAGGGTTAGCTAACAAAACTGTCTTGATTGGAAAGCTAATGGATGCCATATGTGGAAACAAAATCACATTCAAAGCTTCCCTTCCTGGTTAGGATCATGTCCAAATGTCATGGCCTAGAAATAAAAGTGTCTTGAAATTAAACTGGAGCCTGTATACACTTGCGGCTATAATTCCATAGGAATTCAAGCAAATATCTGTAAGGAAAGAAAAACACCAGAAACAAAACAAGCCACTGAAGGTGCCTAAAATGCTACATTCCATCTGCCATTCACATTCCATTGGGATAATAAGACACTGTTCCCAAAGGGGAGGAGTTATATGAGTCAAAGAATCAACAAAGAAAAAAAGTTAAGAATCCTGTTCCATTGATCAGTGACAGATTCCTGATCAAGTAGTATTTAAGTTTTCCTGTAAGCTGGAGTTCCTTACTTACATTTATTTATTTATATATATATATATTTATTTATTTTAAACAGATATTCTAGCAAGAATAAAGCAACTGGCATATGAGTTCAAAATGTTTGTATGCTTTTTCCATGCAAAAATAAAGGAAATAATTATTGTTTTTTAAAGTCTAGCATTCAGCCAAGTACCAGTAGCTCACACCTTAAACATAGCTACTCAGGAGGGTGAGCCCTGAAGATTACAGTTCAAAGCCAGCTTGGGCAGCAAAGTTTATAGGACTTTTATCTCCAATAAGCTACTTAGAAAAAGCTGGAAGTGGTTCTGTGGCTTAAGTGGTGAGCACCAGCCTTGAGCACAAAGAGGCTCAAGGACAGTGCCCAGGACCCCATTTCCCAGCTCCAGGAACAGAAAAAAAAATAAAAAAGAAGTCTGTCATTCACATAAAATATGAAACTAAAGGATGTGTGTGGGGGGGAGGGGTGTTTGTGTGTGGTGTGGTGTGTGTGTGTGTGCAAGCGCGTACACACATACTCATACTAATCTGAAAAGATTTGGGAACACACAAATTTAACTAGGTTATACAAAGTTGATAGGTAACTTCTATCACATTTTATTTTATTACCAGCATCACATGTTTGTAATATAAGTTTCAACCAAACATGTAAAACAAGGTTTTCTTTCTCAACCAATGCTTCCTTAACAATTCTATTGATGTAGACCTTCCTAGCTCCACAAGTTAACCAACTGAACTAACTGGTGCAGACTTGTACAAAAGTGTTGAGTTAGGAATAAAAAGAAAATTCATAATGAGTCATCTTTATATTTCCTAAGAACTAAAGAAAATTGACCATAAAAAAGAGAAAAGAAGCTAATAGACAAGATGATTCAAACCCCTGATACCAAGACTATATTTAGAGTGACAAGAGATTTAAATCTGTTCAAGTAACCGTATGTAAATGTAAGTTTAGAAAATTTCCTTGAATGGACTGAAATAAAGGGAACAAAGGTGTACAGAATTCGAGTAGAATAAGACTGCCACCGTCAGAAGCAAAGATCCAGAAAAAGACTTGCATTATCTAACAATAATAACAAAGGAGAGAGAGGGGAGGGGGGCAGGAGGAGAGAAGCAGAAAGAGGAGAGGAGGGGAAGGGAGGAGAGGAGAGGGGAGAAAAGCCAAGCCACATTTGGTACTACTGTGAGCAAATGCAACCAGAACTTGACTACAAGAGGAAAGGATGTATAGCTAAAAGAATGAGATAGCAAGCATAATTAAAACCAACTTTAGTGACTGGGAATGTGGTTTAGTGGTAGAGTGCTTGCCTTGCATGCATGAAGCCCTGGGTTCAATTCCTCAGCAGCACATAAAGAGAAAAAGCACTGTGTATTCAAGTGGAAGAGTGTTAGCATTGAGCAAAAAGAAGCCAGGGACCATGCTCAGGCCCTGAGTCCAAGCACCAGGACTGGTGGGGGGAACAAATGAAAACCAACTTTGGTATGGTTATTTGTGAACATTTTATATTTAATTTCCCCATATAACCAGATAGATTTTAATTAACCTTATTACTCAGATGGAAAACAACGACATATCTGTGACCTACTTTTAGGATTTCTACCTAAGCATAGTAGTTATTGACATTTTTAACATGGGAGAGATTTGCCCATCAGTGACATCAGTTTCCCAGTTGTTCAAAATGGCACCCAATGGGCCAGACAGTCACCCTCAACGTTTAATCACATCTGGAAAGAGGAATAGGAATCAACACTCTTGTGTTGGTCAGACTCCCATACTATAATGAAATACCTTTAATAAATTAAAAGGTGGAAAGTTATGAGAGTTGTGGAGTCCTCTGATTGTGGTTTGGTTAGCCTCATTGCTTTTAAAGCACTGGTGAGGCTGTATATAATGGTGGAGAGCATAGAGAGCCATTATCTTCTTGACTCAGACACAAAACAGAGGAAAGGGCTGGGGTCCCAAAATGTCTTTCCATGACACATTCCCAAGGACTAAAAGACTCCTTCCCATCAGTGTCCAGCTCTTAAATCTTCCACCAACTCCCATTCATGAAATGGGTTAGGGACCAATCCTTTTAACACATAACTCTTTGGGGGACACATATACAAACCATGCCACCCATAGAACCATCATGTGTCATGACTGTTTGCCCATCAGATTCAACATAACCTATCCCATCTGTAGGGTACAAGGGACCATTTATGTCAAGGATGGAACAAATCTCTGGGGCCCTCCTCTCACTGGTCATGTTGTAATTCAAGTTTAGATTTTTAAAGCTAAAAGAAACTGTATTTTTAGGGCATTTAGCAGAGATGCTATCTTACTCACTGCTGTATTTTTAAAACCTGTCCCAGAGTACAGGGAGGTCTCTGCTTAGGGATTACTCTCTCCCAATGACACAGAATACTTCACTTTATAGTAATGCTTCTCACCATGTATTATTGTATCAGGCTGTGTGGTGTTAATAAGGCACAGATAGAATTTTATGTTAATGCCCCTGTGGCCAATTTGTGATTAAAAACAAATCTAATCTTAAAAATATACATAGCCCTGCTGGGCATTCTTTTTTCACCTTGGTGCTTCTTTTTGGTTTTGTTTCCATTTTAAATTTCCACTATTGTATAATTTACATATAGGGAAAAAACTCTAATATTGCCACTGTGCAGTTGATGAGTTTTTTTTAACTGAATATCACTCATGAAGCAAGACTCTAGATCAAGAAATAGAAATTTACCAAAGCTCAAGAACGTTTCTAAAGCTTCCTGTGAGTTACTGATGTCCCATATCACTAAAGGGAAATGTAGAATTGACTACCTTTGCTTATAGATTTATACGACAACCAATTCATACAATATGCATTCTTTATTTCTAACCCACCTATGTATTATCTAGGAAATTAGACCCTTGTGATGCTACAGGACTGCTATAATTTCACGATTATAATTTGATATAATATAAAAAAGAGAAGCAATCCTCAAGCTTTGTTACGTGAAGACTGTGTGTTCTATTTACACTTTGATGCACCAATAAAATCAGAATCACTTCAAGAGTTCAAAGCAATAGAAGAGACTTGTAAATTTTGTTTGTTAAAATGTTTCCAGCTATAGCTGATTGTTGGGAGTTTGCTGTATTTGGACTTGGGCTAAGATAACAGAGATCAATCTTCCTAAAATACATACAAAAGTAGAGAAGAAGGAAGAAGAAAACCCAGGCTTTGAGAATAGACACTACTGAATCTGTTATAGAACTTAAAGGCTAATAATTGCTATGGAGTTTAAAAATTAGTAATTGTGATAGAGGAGTTAAAACTCTTATAACTAAGGCAGCTAATGACTTGAGACAATAACAATTAGATCTAACACACTTGGCAGGTAGCAACTTAAGGAGTATTTTGCTCTTGGTACAAGAGTCAGTTAGTGTCTTCATCTATACTGCTTTAGAACAAAAGATGTCTAGCCCACTCACAAGAAAATTCAATATAACCACAGACGAAAGGAGCAGGAATGAAACCATTTTCTGGAGGAATAGACTAAATCACTATCCTGTGAGGCTTTGCATCAGTGTGTAATAATCCACTTCCATTTTCTCCTGGCATTTTATGATATTTAGCAGCACCCATGAACAGTGAAAAATCCGGGATTTATTGAAACTCTGGAGCTTAGGTTTCCTTCCCATCATTTGAGCAAAAAGCAATTTTCATAATCATATCTCCAATCAACCAATAAACGCTAGAGAATTAAAATGACCCAGTTCTGAACAACAGTGGCATTGGATATAATGATTGTATGGCAAGTCCAGAGTACAAATAGCCTCTTTCCAGTTGCATTGATGCCATTGACAAATTATCTTAACTACAAATAATTGTTTTGAAGATTTTTAAATAAACACAGTAGCTATTTAGTGGGAGTGTTCTCCATGAATTTCCATGCCTGCTTACAATTTGCTCCATCAAACTTATTCCTCAACCTCTCTACCTCATTCCTTCCATCTTAAAAAATTTCTACAAGATTTCATTGTTCTTTTTCTCATACTGGCACATAAATTATTTCAAGCATAATCACCCTCATCACCATCTTCATTGATCTTCCAGCCTCCTGCTCATATCAACCCAAGAGCATTTGTTTTACTTTTCTATCACTCTTGACTTAAAGTTTTTTTAAATATTAATCATTATGAATAGGTTTCACTGCAGTATTTCACATACAGATATGCTGTAATTGAATTATATTAACCCCTTTATTGCTTTCTCTCTGACTCCCCAGCCCTCTTTTGTTCAAAGTTTCCAGTAAGTTTCCTTATACCATCTTATCATATAGAGACAAACATATTTCGGTACAATATTATTCATCTTTGATCATTCTCTTTCCAACAATTTTAATAATAGGTTGTGAAATAAATGAAAACCTATACTCTAAAACAAAGTTTCCTTGTTTAGTTTTTACTATGACCCACAGGAAATTACATTGTAATGCAAAACAAAGTCATACATATACATCCAAACAGGTGTAGAAAATAATATTCAGCCTTTCTAAAAAATGTTTTAATTCAGTGATTTTTATGTTTTCTATATTCTAAATTATTCTATTTCCTACTAAATATGAATACACCATGACACAGGAATAGACTGTGAAGATTTGATCTGCATGTAGAAAAAAGCACTATGCTTTGGAGTTTTCTCAGTTCCTTCTAATTTAATGGTCTAAAATTATATCTTAAGGGCATGTTGGTAAATTTTCTACCAGCAGTGGGCTGGTAAATATTTAACAAGCAGATATTAGGAACTGTAGGGAGATTGATTTTTAGTGTTTGATGATTACTGTAATATACATATTCCCAAAGTGGCCAATTATAAACTACCTATGAGATACTACCAAACAGATTTGGGAAGAAATATGCATGGTTGTGTCTTGAGAGCTTGTACCAGCCAACTGCAAGCCAACAAGCAAAGACTTGTTTTTGACATTGGGATCTTACTATATAGACAATTCTCATCTTTCACTCATAGTTCTCCTCCCTTAGCATTCTGAGTGCTGGGATCACAGTTGTGATCATTCCCAGACTAATTTTTCATATTTTAAACAGAAAGACAATAGGAAAAGTAGACAGATATTCTGGTTATAACTTTTTAGTGACAATGGAAATAAGAGATTCTAAACTGACAGATTAAGACAAAGAGCATATTTTCTCATGTAATTGAGACATCTTAGCTGGTATAAACAGTATATATAATATTGTTAGATCTAGCTTTTATCCGGTGTTTTGGGCTGCTTCTGATTGCTATAGTCAAGACACTTGATACTGGTAGTTAGGTGTGTCATAATCTATCAAGCCAAGAATGTATTATTCTCTCCTTTGAAATATATATATATACATATATATTTATATATGTGTGTATTGAGTATATATATTGGATATATATGTGTGTATATATATGTACATATAAATATATATAATCTCAACAGAAAATTACAGTGTAGTTCCAACAAAAATGGGAAATAGATTCTATCAAACTACAAGGGGGAAAAGACATCTGGGGTTCAACTAATGAGGATTTTGCATAAAAGCAAAATTTCTCTCAGTCTCCAAAATCTTACTCATCAAATTAATTGAGGGTAATAATCAAAAGGTTTAGCAGATAGTATTAAAATGGACAATTGTATGTAATCCCAGAGTTGAAACCTCATGACCCTACTGTGCCAACATCCAATCCTTTAGTTGCTGGGCCCTGAGGAAATTCAAAGGGTTCGGTGAGAGAAGGGCAGGTGGGTAAATGCCAGAGACCCAAGAGCAGCCAGGAAAGTGAAGGCTTGGTGGATTGGCCACTTTCCAACTGGATGTTAAGTATTTCAATGTTTTAAACAGTACTGTTGCAAAAGAGTGACTACCTAGATTTCAGCCTCAAATAAACCTGTTAGTTGCATAAAGTTGAAGAATGTGCTAGTAGTTTCAGAAGCCAGGGACTTTAAATTATGAGATAATTCTTTTGGTAGGAAAATTCTGAAAGTCTCCAGAAGCTTTTAGTTCACAAGCTTTAAGTAAATGCATACATACAGATATTAAAAAAATAAAAACAAACCAAAAAGAAACAAAATTATATATTGGAACTCATCCTTTCTAGCTCTTTTGTTTTTGATGAACAGAATGATCATTAAACTCTATGTTGGCAATATCTTATGGCTACTTATATACATTCTTCATTACTTCCCCACATTTTGTGCATTTTTGATGACTCCCATTCCTCCTTATGGATTTGATTTCTATCTAGTCTCATTTCCTCTTACCTTTAAATAATCTCTTTACATCTCTCATAGTGTAAGTCAAATGATAATGAATTTTTTTTCAGGCAAACTTGCCTGAAAAACCACCTTATTTCATCTTCATTCTTGAAGTATAATTTATCTGGATATTGAAATCTGTGGTGTTAAACCAGTTACAATACTCCAGAATTTTGAAGGTATAAAATAACACATGATACTGTAATATGGCTGCCATTGTACTACTAATTTCAATGACTATTCATGTTGTTGTTAACTTACACATATTTACTGCGACTATTTTTAAACATTTACCCTAATCAATTTAACTGACCCCTGCTGATAGTTTTCTTTATATTTATCCTATTGGAGGTTTGCAGAAGCGAGTTATAGACATCCTAAAAATTACATTTAGCACTAGACAAAGATAAGGCTTTTTAAAAATATTTTATATTTATGTATGAAGAATATTTGAGATAAGAGGGTGATAGTTTTATGGAAATGTGTTTTGTTTTGTAGACTTAGACAGCAGTAAAAAAAAAAAAAATTCCAAAATCCTAAACCTGTTTACTACTAAATACCTTGAACAATCTGCTTGAATATTATTATCCCTCCCTCTCCCTCTCTCCTTTACCTCTCTCAAAGAGGAAGAGAGGAAGAGAGAGGTGCTAATATAATTCTTTCTCATCAGAATTAGTAAATTTGATATACTATGCAGAACACTGAAATTACACAAGACAAGAGACTATAGATCTAGGACATTATTAGTATGACCAACTTGATGGGTACCATTACTAAATGCCTGTAAATAGTATTCCTCCATTTCAACCCCATTACTATTTTGTCCATAGCTAAAAGAGGGAAAGCATTTGAAAATTCCACTTTCTATATTCTCTGTTCACACTGACATTCTGTATCTTCTAATATACTTGGCGACTTCTAAGAAGAAGAAAAAAAAAACAAAAACAAAGGTAGAGTGGAAGAGTTTGGGGAGCCTCCAAATCAGAGGCTTTGCAATGAGGTTAGGAAACTTGAAGGTGAGAAAAACAGAGGAAATGCCAATACACACACACATATCCACCACACACACACACGCACACACACACACACACACACAGGAATATACTCTGCATTTCATGTTTGGAAAAAATAAAGATTTGCTCTAAAAGAAAGTGAATAAATCTTTCACATAGCCCATATTGAGTGACCTAACCACATTAATATTGATTAGAAGTAGATTAGAAGCAATTACTCTATGGGTCAAAATTTAGCACAATTGTAAATTAGCTTGCATACCTCATAAAAACACTTTCTTCTGACTTCAAAAAATAAAGAAATGATGTGACTTTTTATACTGTTAATTAATCATGCTCAAGGACAATAGTGAAGTAGGCTTCTCTCCTTTTTAACAACCCTAATATGCCTTTTGTCCCCCTCAGTGGGAAAAAAGGCATATGACTTTTGACCACAGTCATACTGGGTTATCTGGATTCTTTCATCTTGATGGATAAAACAGGTTCTTAGGGAAATATTTCATCAATTAATTGATAATATCTGATCTACATTGATCAAAATATATTGTATTCATAACTGTTTTGTTAAATGGCAACTCCTGTATACAACTACTTAAAGGTAATTTAAAAAAAAAAACAAAGAAAATGTTTGTATACATTCTGGAATTTCAGTTTCAAACTCAAGAAATTTTAAGGAAAGCATAGCTCTTCCCTCAAATGAAATCCTTAGTCCAAAAGCCTGGCTTTTCTTATTCTTCCCTGTGCTTTCTGCTTGCAAAGAAATGATGTCATTTGATGCATCGTTTCTATTTCCTAAGAATCTCTGCCAGAACAGCAATACATATGCTATTTCTCCAAACACTCCAAACATTTCCAGTCCTAACATATTTTTCTTCCTCTAAAAATTTAATATTAAAAAGTCAACTCACAGCTCTTCAGGGAAGATTTCTCTAGTTGAATCTTGACCTACTATAACATCATTTTGAAAATGACCTTTTAGTGATCTTCATTCTCTGAATGAGATTTCCAAAATTATTTTTTCCATCTTCTAACCAGTCTCTCAAAGAAGTGTAAATGTTACTTGTAATTTATCATTTTACCAACATTTGACAAATGTGTGTGAGACACTGAAGAAAATACAACTATGTCCAGTGCTTTTTCCTTGATACATACTTGATTGCAATCTAATGGGTAAGAGTACATAGTTTTACATTTGAAAAACTATGCAAATAAAATATAAACTCTGTACATACAGCTCGGAGTACCTGGGAGTATTCCAAAAGCAGAGGCTCCCTTACAGCTAGAGTAATGGGGAAAGCAACAAAAGGCTGGTCATTTATACCTGCCAAAAGTGATTAGGTTTTAATTAGCCAATTATTATGTTTGACTTTTCACTAAATTGACACAAAACCCCCACAAAACAAGAACAAAAATTAAAAAAAAAACACCTGAGTAAAACAACTGAAGAGAAGGAGGGTTTATTGAGGCTCACAGTCCCAAAGGTTTCAGTCCATTGGCTTCATTGCTCCAAGGCTCAGGTATTTCGAGGCAGAACATGGTGGTAAAGCAGGTGGTAAAGTGACTCACCCATGGCAGACAGGAAGGGGGTGGGGCGGGGAGACAGGATGAATTCAGGGCAAGAAACCTTAAGAAAATCCACATCAGCGACCTGCTTGCTCTAGCTAGGCCCTACCTTGAATTGTTCACTAACTGCTAATAATGTCATCACATTAAGAGTCCATCAAAGGATCAATCCATTGATTAGGTCAGAGCCTTCAGGAAACAATTACTTCCCCAAAGCCCAGCAGCCCTCAATACATGAATGAATAAGGGACATTTCAAATTCAAACCGCAACAGCTTTTTAAAAGATTCTAGAAGTTGCCAGTAATTTGATAGTTAAAAAAAAATTATAGTCACCGTCAAATTGCATATAAAGCATAACTTTATTCCAGACTGGTAAGGTTTTGTACCTAACCTGGGTTTGAGCAGTCTCAGATCAGACTCTTAATGGCTTATTTCTGGGGAAGAGTGAGCTTGAATTTCTGACACTACAAGCTTTCTTTCCTTGGTTGCACTACTTTTTCACTGAGTGGAAGTGAATTTCATTTCCAACACCAACTCCCTGAGCAAAGTCAAAGAGGAAGTAAAATACATATTAGCATATGCAGAATACAGAAATGTTTCCTGCCCACATATTCCAGGGGTGATATTCACCATAGACCTCTGAGATTCTACTAATGCACTGTTTAATAAAAACATTGATGAACAGGTTTCCTACAGAGAAGGCTACATAACTTGTGTATAGTTGACACATCACTCACCATTCTTGAATGGAGAAATTTGACTGTAGAACTGCAACACTGTAACTGCAGATGAATGTGCTGCAGGAGAGAATCTGTTTCTATAGGGAATGGGCTGCTGGATGACTTACTATACAAAGAACCAGGAAAGGAATGGTTGGTGCCTTTTCCTCCTTCCTATGAATGGTGACAAAGAGAAACACTTACATCAAATTGAGCATGTTTTTCCATTTTTTTTTCAATTTGATGTTAAACTTTAACTTCTAGCTTTCAGTCTCCTATGGCTTCATTATTAAAAAAAAAAAAAAAAAGGCTACATGTTTCTAAACTATGCATGGCCCTACTGTCTTAATCACAATTCCTGCTTCAGGAACAAGTAAATAAGAAAACATTAAGACAGTGTGTTTAAAGTTCTCTGATTGATTTCTGATCTGTAATTCTGTAAGACTAAATATTACTTAAAGCAACCTCTGTTCAAAGGCTTAAACAAGAGTATTTATATGATACTGCTGTCAGCCAAATTTTTAGGATACACTGTGTATCCCTTTTTAAATGTAAGCCCAGAGGTGTGACTCTATTGCAAAGTACCTTCCTCATAAGCACAAGGTCACAAGTTCAAACCCCAATATATAATGTGTATAGTATGTAAAGGATTGTTTATTGATTCAAGCACTTAGTAAGAGTTACCCATATTAAAGAAAACTCATGGTATATTTACTTCCAATTATTTCACAAGTGATAGAAACAATTGGTAAGAACATAAAATCGTCTAAGTATTTTGACTGTGGACAGCTAGAGTAAGATTCATTTGTTTATAATTAAAAGATGTATTCTAGGTATCTAGCTCATGATCTAGCACACACATAGTAGGTGTTCAATAAGTATTTGATGAGTGTATGCATCATCCAAGATTTGAAATAGGGTAATATGCATCCTTCTTATTTTGTACATAATGAGATATCTTGGAGATGGGACCAAAGACTTAATATGAGGTTCATTTATATTTCATATATACCTTATACATCTTGCCTGAAGAAAATTCAACTTGTACAAGATATTTTCTTAATTTATAACTACTGGCCATCAGATCTGGGCTGATTAAGCAGATCATGAGATAAGAACAACCTGCTTTCTTTCCTTAATTCCCATTTCCCAGGCCATAAATCAGATAGTAAAGGATTATTTTCAAATGTAATTGTCATTAAATTTACATCCTTTTAAGATAAATTTCTTGAATATCTTCTTGTTTTCAGATACTATGTCAAGTCTTAGGTACACAAATATTAAAAAAGAAAAAGAAGGACCTAGAGGCATGAGTCAAGTGGTAGAATACTAGCCTTGGACAAAAAAAAAAAAAAAAACTAAGCCAGAGCATGAGGTTGTTCTGGGCTTAAGCCTCAGAGCTATGTGTAGGAATATATGGATCTATATAGAATATTATAAGTAACATAACCATTATATAATATTATCTACATATAATATTACTTTCAGCTTAAGCTAGTGTTTTATTTGAAGAGTTAGAGCATTTTCAACAGACAAGCTTTCTATAGACTACAGAAATTATTGCTCTTTGAATATTCAGTTTCAAAATTCCTTCAAACACAAGAGATTTTTTTTTAATAAAGATACCTGGAAAGCATGCTGATGACCTTTTTTGAATTAACTATTCTCTC
Source organism: Perognathus longimembris pacificus (assembly GCF_023159225.1). Classification (NCBI taxonomy): domain Eukaryota; kingdom Metazoa; phylum Chordata; class Mammalia; order Rodentia; family Heteromyidae; genus Perognathus; species Perognathus longimembris. The sequence continues at coordinate 112,403,060 of NC_063162.1, forward strand.
TTATGAAGTAAATAAAGCATGGCTTTATAGGGCAATTTCTGCATCTTCCTCATCAACAGTAATGATCAGTGTCTTCCCATCCATCTGTGCCAGATTCACTTCAAAGAGAATTACGCATAGAGATTAAAGAGGGATCAGAAACTGATATGAAACAAACAAACAAAAAATACTACTGAAATATCAGCTTTAAAAAAATCATTGTTATGAGACTTCCTGGGACCCTGCAGATCTCCCAGAGAGTTTGGGTTCACAGTGAACATTCCAACAACTGCTGCCGTCATTGCCGAGATTCACACCTAAATAAATAAACAAAACAAAACCCAGCTGACTGTGTGTGTTTCAAGAAAGCAACCCATCATTTGTTCCATGTGGTAAAAAAGAGAACTGAGAGCAAGTGGAAAGCTGGGTTTTAAAGGGCACCGCTAACAGGAGAAGGGAGAAATGTCAAAAATGTTGAAGTAAACACTGAACTAGTTCCTGTCTCAGTTTTTTTTTCACTGGGCTTGGGTTGTTTTTTTCCTTCTCGGTACCTTAAAAATCCTAAATGCTGCACCACTCCTTTTGTTCTTAAAAATCAAATAAGAAATCAAATGTTAATTATGATAGTGACAAATATTTCTTGAACGGTAGGAGTATGAAGCAGAACAGTGGGAATTGACTGAGGAAGAATACTTAAGACTTTCTTGACAGTGACTTAAATCACGAATAAGGGTATAGAAAAACATTCCTAGCAAAGAGAGCAAAATAAGAAGAAACAAGAGGTCCTCAGCATATGGCTGCTGAGTGTGTATAGCTCTTGTCTGGAGGCTGGGGATATGGCCTAGTGGCAAGAGTGCTTGCCTCATATACATGAAGCCCTGGGTTCAATTCCCCAGCACCACATATACAGAAAATGGCCAGAAGTGGCACTGTAGCTCAAGTGGCAGAGTGCTAGCCTTGAGCAAAAAGAAGCCAGGCCCTGAGTCCAAGCCCCAGGACTAGCAAAAAAAAAAAAAAAAAAAAAAAAAAAAAAGGAAAGAAAAAGAAAAAAAGATCTTGTCTGGAGCTTAAGGTATGACTACAGAGATGGTACAAAGCTGATGGAAAAGGTAAGCAGTGGGACTTGAGAGCTAGCTTCAGACAAGACAGTGAGCACAGAGAAATGCTCACAAGATTTTTAAACTTGTAGGCAAGGGAAGGTTTAGAGACTGACAGGCTACACTAAATAATGAAGTCTTTGAATTAGAGCACCTCTCCTAATGGGACCCCTTTCAGACTGTTAACATTTGCTAATTTATCTGAGAGTGAACAGGTGGCGTGGTGTTCATGCATGCTTATTGAGTCTGGAAGATCCTGGGAGAACTTCCTCTTTTATAAAACCCTTCCAACACACAATCACACTCAAAAGTAGGAAAACAGAGAGATAAACTTACACACACACACACACACACACACACACACAGAGTCAGAGAAAGGTTCCATGGTCCCATGCCTCCATGCTGTCACATCTCATGTGACTGAAAACAATAAGCTCCAGGTTACCAGAGGGGATGGAAGGAAGCAAGCAGAGTAATGTGCTGGTTAAGTGTTTGTTCTAGCACCAGGGGTCAGAGATACACCACGGGTCCATGGCCTACACTGTTCTCTACCGGGATATTGGAAAGATTCCTGATAACACCCACCCTTCTGTCAGAAACATGATCCCCACAGCAGAACTTTGCCTGATTCCCAGTAGAAGCATACACACTGGTTGGTGACAGCATATACAGAAAGAAGGTTGATTTATGGAACTATCTAAGCTATACTCTGCTGCAGATAGCCCAAACTAACACTCATTAAACACCTTACAATGTGAGGGAGACATCAGGCATTGCCTACCACTGGCTAAAAGAGGTAGCCATCAGCAATCAGCCCACATCATCTATCCTAACTATCTAACATAACTTGGACAACTGTCCAAGTTACACAGTAATAAAATTAAACTCTTGATACACAAAAGAGGGAAATCTTTCTTAATTCTCAGAAAGGTGTTTGGAGGGCCAGTAGCAAATGTATAGAACCTATTGTCATGGTTCAACAGCAGATCACAAGAGAAGGAAGGGGTCATGGCTTTCATACAGGTTGAGCAAGAGATTATAACACTCTAAAGTGCACATTTCTGGCTCTCAGGGAAGATCCACTTACAGTGATATGGGCGAGTATGTAATATACAGACTTTGAGGTGTTTAAGGGATGTGTGGGTGAAGCTGTTTAGTAGGCAGTTGAGTTAAAAGTTTGGAACCCATTTAAGTGGCAGTTGAAACTATGTATACAGAAGATTTACCCCAGGAATGGAGATTGCAAGCAGTTTAACCATGGAAATGTGAAGTATAGCCAGATATGAAGTTTAAGAATGGAAACCTAGGAAGCTGTTACAAGCAGATTACTGTGGAGGGTTCAATAAAGGCCAACTAAAAGTGGGGCTAGTGTGAGTTTGGTTTAGAAAGTAGATCAAGTGAAGTAAGTCAGGCCCAGAAAGATAAAGGATGCATACTTTTCCTTATATATGGAAGCTAGATTTAACTTATAAACTTATAAGCAAAAATATTGCATAGTACATTACTCTATATAAATATATTAAATGAAATCTGGTAGATTCAAGGGAGAACTCAAATAATGTAATTCCTTAGATAGGCCATGTCAAAATTCAACAAAATTAACACTAGTAAGATGGCACTCAAAGGGGTAGTATGTTGGGGCTGGGGATATAGCCTAGTGGCAAGAGTGCCTGCCTCGGATACACGAGGCCCTAGGTTCGATTCCCCAGCACCACATATACAGAAAACGGCCAGAAGCGGCGCTGTGGCTCAAGTGGCAGAGTGCTAGCCTTGAGCGGGAAGAAGCCAGGGACAGTGCTCAGGCCCTGAGTCCAAGGCCCAGGACTGGCAAAAAAAAAAGAAAGGGTAGTATGTGGCCAAAAGGGAAGGGGTAGATGAATGAACAAAAGAATAGGGGGAAAATCAGTCAATAATTCAATGTATATCCTACAAAAAGTGAGGGAAGGGATGAGTTGGGAGAAATAGGGGAGAATTAAGATGCATTGTAAACTGCTTTAATATATGGCAGCTCCTATGTACAACTACTTAAAGACAAGAAAAGTAAATTTAAAAGTATAAAAAATCAAAGTAGATTAGTATTAGCTATTTTGTTACAGCAGAGGAGGCAGAATTTCAATTACAGTGGGCTGAGAGTATCTATGATGAAAAGAAATGGGGCAAAGCCACAAAGATCTTTTTTTAAGAGCCAATATGTGAAGTGAAAGACTGGAAAGTTTGGGTAAACATGTTAAACTGGCAATAGAGTTAATTGTGGATTTCTTTTGTTCAGTTTTGTTGCCAAGCAGGAAGAGAATATTCCACTAAAAAAAAAAAAAAAAAAAGAGTAAGCTCATAAATGTAGCTGGATGTGAGAGTACACCCACACTTTTCTACAACTTGCTGGCAAAACAAAGTCAATATCTGAGCAGAGAGGACTGGAAATACAGTCTAACTGCTACTTCCATTCTAAGTACAATTAGCAATCATTCCTTGTTGTGCATTTCTGTTAAAGGGGATCATGAGTCTACATATGCCTGGTGTGATGGTGTTGGATGTATGTTTAGTAGTAAAGGCTGGTTTGCATCGGTTCCCTTTCAAAGTTCTGGTTGGGGGACATTAATGTATTCACTGATGATTTCTTTACTGCTTTTGTTAATATATATTTTTTATTTCTTTAGGAAGTTGGTGACAGGCTGTATTAGTCTGATCCTCCCTATTTGAAGGTCAGCCAAAGGGTTCACTTTGGAAATGAGAGAGGAAGACTAGCGGGCAACATTGGCTCGATCCTTGGATAACATCTCAGAAATAAAGAAACGGGATTCATTAAAGATGTTGACGAGACTCCAAGTTCTTACCTTAGCCTTGTTTTCAAAAGGATTTTTACTCTCATTAGGGGATCACAACTTTTTGAGGAAAGAGATTAAGATAGAAGGTGACCTTGTTTTAGGGGGCCTATTCCCTATTAATGAAAAAGGGACTGGAACTGAAGAATGTGGGCGAATCAATGAAGACCGAGGGATCCAACGCCTGGAAGCCATGTTGTTTGCTATTGATGAAATTAACAAAGACAATTACTTGCTACCAGGAGTGAAGTTGGGTGTTCATATTTTGGATACATGTTCCAGAGACACCTATGCACTGGAGCAATCCCTGGAATTTGTCAGAGCATCTTTGACTAAAGTGGATGAAGCTGAGTATATGTGTCCTGATGGATCATATGCCATTCAAGAAAATATGCCATTACTCATTGCAGGGGTCATTGGTGGCTCCTACAGCAGTGTTTCCATTCAGGTAAGATTGTTAAATGTTACTGTTAAAAGGCTATGTCTGTCTGATTTTATGACTCAGGGGAACAAAAGGAGATGATCCTAGTAATTGCATCAATGGATGATAATAATAATTAGATTCTTAGTTTTATGGTATTTCATGGTACAACTTTTAAGACAGTGCAGCCCTCAGCCAATGAAAATTGTATAGAAGTTTATCCAGTAGCTACTGCAGCACAAGAAACCAGACAAACATTCAGTGACATAACAAGATTATTTATTCGTATACAAGCTGAAGATCAGCTTGAGTGAGTGAAGAGAGGCAAGGCTTAAATGTGAGTGTTTCTTCTCAAGTTGTTCTTTTCTTCACTCCTAAAATCAGTAGGTTAAGCCCCCTCATGTTCTTCTCAGAGTGATGGTATGAAAAAATGCAAATTCTACTGCACAAGCCCCTTTCAGCTTGTTTCTCTTGTGTCATATCTGCTGACATTCTATTAACAGAGTCATGAGACTCAGGCCAGAGTCAAGAAGCAGAAAAGGATACCCTGCCTTAGCATAGATATTGCAAAGTTATATAACAAAGAGAATCATTAGAAACTGAAGTCATGATTTGAAATTATGAACACAATCACAAGAAGGTATATCCTTTAAACAGACCTTTACACTAACATGTCATTTTCTTTTGATAAAAATATAAGGCATTGTTCAGGCTACAAATCATCTAAAAGTATATGCAAATGACCAAGGTAATTCTGCCAAATAAAGAAATAAAACCAAAAAATTATTTTTGTGCAGATATTTTCATTATCTATAAGTACTTGTATAAAGCAGTTTCAATTCAATATGTAAATTTATGAATACAATTATCACCCTATTCAATATCACCCTATCCATCACAAAAACTGTTTAGCATAAAATGTATATTAAAAATTTGATGATCATTGTTGTTAATTTTGTTGAGGAAAAAGAAACATCTCATACAAACTCTTACAATGCACATACACACACACACACATATATATATGTATATGTATTCTCATTATCAACCAGCTAAATCTGCTCATTTTCTCCATTCCCAAAATGACTGGTTTCATCAAATCTCCCATAGACAAAATATGAACTAGAACTCTGATACAGTTTTGATAATTTTATATTCTTTCAACTACCTCTTACGATTTCTGTATGTTACTTGAAGTTCAATATTTTCTACTAAAAGCACTAATGTCACAGTCCTAAAAGTCAGCAATTCTAAGAGTCAAACACTTGCCTCCTACCAAATTACTATAATCAAAGTCCAGGCACCAAAAAAAGCCACATGATATTCATGTTGTTACAATCTCATTTAAATTAGCTCTATTTGCATTGGATAACTTTATTTCTACACCCAGATTTGTGCGACTTAGCATTCCATGTATAATTCTGTGCTGTTCTAAATGAGCTATTTCACATTACTTTCCCTCGTTAGAGCACATAGTCATATTATGAGTAATTAGGATAATTGGTTTTTCATAAACACTCTTTGACTTCATTAGCTAGATAGAAAATATTGCATATCTCAAAGCACATCATGTTAATCAGGAGAACTAGAATACTTAGATCAGGAGAACTAGAATATTCAATTAGAATATTAGAATATTAAGAATTAAAGATAAATATCTTCCTTCTACCAGCAGAGGGTCAATTATTTTGTAAGTATTTTGTAACTATTATACCCAGTGTTAGCCCCGGTAAGAGGTTGTGTATATCTTCTTTTTCTGACATTACTTTCTTTCAGGGCAGTAAATAGTGTGTGTTTGTGTGGGGGTGGGGTGTCGGTGAATGTGTGTGGGTATATGTGTCCATAATGATTTACCCTAAGTATTTAACAAATTATATCTTACAAATAGATTTTTAATCTAATTTGACTCTTCTGATACTATATACACATTTGATCTTTAGAAAATATTTGATTGGTTTAGGGGAGAAAAGGGCTTCTAAAAACCTTCAGTTTGTTCTCAAGAGAAAAAGCCACCTATAACCTCTCAGAACATCTGGCTTTCTATTTGATTTATCTGGTCAATACCAGTATAAAATCACAAATGTTCCTATGTCTAGGGTACACTTTTGCCTCCATAGAAAAAAAATCAAAATGCCAAAACTATTAAAAAATAGTAAAAAAAAAAAAAAGTTTGGCATCAGAACCACCTATGTGTGAATTCTAATTCTACCGTTTATTGTCTATGCTACAAAAATGAGGAAAATAGTATCTACCTCAAAAACTGATACAGATGAAAAACTGACAAACTTGATAAATTTCATGGGAAAAACACTGGCTCTAAGATTATATGAAAAGTTAGTGGAAGAGCTACATTTAAAATTATCCCAGTAGTCTTGTAGTGATCAAGCAACCTAATAAAGTCATCAGTAGTCCCACATATCACCACATCAATCTGCATAAATATCCTACTTTGTGTTCTACAATATGATGAGGGCTCAAAAGAATAAAGTCAGAGGGAAAAACATCATTTACTTCAAGGAACTTAAGGTTTAAGTGGGTACAGTAGTACTACTGTGAACTATGACTTTAATTCAGAATTTGTTCTTGTGGCAAATTTGGACACTTTTTGTTCCAGAAGTCATCTTTTAAAATGTTTGGAAGATGACTGAGAGGACAATCAATTCATGAAAAAAACTTATTGATCCACAGTGTGAATTTAATGCTAGATTGAAGGAAACTGATCAGAGAGTTGTACAGATGTTCACCTTAAGGGAAACAAAGACCTTGGCAAGAGTAAGTTTCCCTTAATCTTTACTAGGAAGGAAATGACAGAGGATTGGCCTCTGCATCCTCTTCCATGGCTCCCAGGGGTCCTAAGGAATCAAGCTATGGTTAGGCCACACATTTGGTGAGGCTGTGACCTCCAGGCACCTAGGTGCTCAGGGAACCTCTTCAAAAAGGTTCTTCCGTTCAACAAAGCAAAGCAGGCTCTTACGTCTCTATGAGACATACTTATCCTTCAATAAGAATTCTTAAAAATACAGAAAATGGTCATTCCAAAGCTGTACATTTCCCTCATTCTCACCAATTCAAGGCACACTTGAGTATGACAAGTGAGGGAAGCATATCAGGAATGAAGATTATTTTCTGGGTATTTTTTATGCTCACCTACTCTTGTTCTCAGGAGTGGTCATAGAGCATGGTGTTTGGTGACCACAGTGACAACACATAGCTGGTAATAACATCATCCACTTTTAACTACCTTTGACTTTCTGAATAAGCACTGGAAAGTAAATAAATATGGGGAAAGTAAAGATGTAAAAGTAAATAAGTACAAATCCACCACATAATTTTAAAACATCCAACTATCTAATTTTAACATAGAGCCACAAGCCAGAACACACAATTTTCAATAAAAAGATTACATATTCAGAGAACTTAAGATAATGATGATGAGATAGGTGTGTATCTTTTCTTCTATAGTTTTCTTGGTTCTTTGCTATGTATCATTTGCAAAAAAAATGGAAGGACCTAGAACAAATCATGTTAAGTAAAGTAATTCAGGCCCAGAGAGACAAAGGATGCATATTTTCTCTCATATGTGAAACCTAGAATCAATTTATAAACATATAAGTAAACACTTCATGGAGTATCCAATTGTATATAAGTGTATTAACTGAAATATGGTTGATTCAGGGGAAAACTCAAATACTGTAATTCCTTAGAAAGGCTGTCACAGTCCAACAAAATAAACACCAAGGAACAGGTACCAGAAAAAAGAAGGGAGGAAAAAAAGAGGGAGTATAGATTAATTAAGAGAGGAAGGAAGAAAGAATGCATTAATAAAATTCAATACATATCCTACAAAATTAAGGCTATTGAGGGATGGGGTGAGTTAGGAGGGATGGATGAGAATAATGAAAGGGTGACTTTGATTATGATAGATTGTACTCAAACTCACTCACAACTCTTTTGTAAAACTATTTAAGGATAATAAAATAGAATTCTAAAAAACATAAAAATAGTCATTTCAATTTCGTTTTTTAGATATTATGTCTCTATTTGGAGAGTGCTTTATTAGCCAAATTGTTTCAGGACATGCTTTCTCTCCAACTTCTTCTTCTTTCTACTAAAGGGGAGAAATTCTTCTGAAGGTAGTAGAAGAAACTATCATATGTTAATTCATATAACAGATAATGTTTGAGTAAAAACTACATGATCTGGAAAATTCTTAATCACTTTCTGGGTTAAGCTGTATTACCATTGATGAAGCCTTAGATAAATATTTTCCAAATGCTCTAATTAAGAATGACAAATTATACAGTGGTGGGCCCATTTCTAAGGCAATGATATTGATTCCTTAAAGCAGTTTCCAATGAAAGTCAACATCAAAATCCTTCTATATTAGTGAATATACATCAGGGATCTTTTCGCCATCTCTGATGTACACAAGTTTTGTTTTATAGAAGCACTTTGAAAACTATGTCCTGGTGTTCTTTATAAGTCTCAAAACCATCCTTCAGGGAAAATAATATCTCAAGAAGAGAATCTGGTCAATTGCCTTTGCTAGGCAACTGTCTTATGGTTCTTATTTAGAAGCAAGTTTTATGCCTGTGCTTTCAAATAGGCTGTAGTTAGCTCCTAAGTTATCCAGTTAAAATGTTCTTTGAAATGTTCCAAAAAGGTTCCTGGTTGTTTTTAAATAATGTGCCATTTTCTTAGTCTAGTTGGAACAGGGCAGGTGTAAGTTGACCCATGATTGCTTTGTCCCTGATTTATAGCATAACCTCAGCAACAGATGGGACTTGAGTTACATGACATCTAAAAGTTGAGCTCAGAAAAATAAAAAGGTAATAATCTACCTTGAAAGTTTTTCACTACCTCTTCCCTGTCCTTGGCATAATGAGAGCCTTGTTCAGAATTTCTAGCATTATCCACAGCCCAGAAACTCTCCAACTCTGAGAGATGATCATTAGGACATAGTTTATTGTGACACAGATTTGGGCATGCCATGTATTGCTCACATAAGCCTGAGAAGAATTGCTCCTTAAACTAAATCTTTTGCAGTGAATTCATAGATTTTTTTTTACCTCTACTGGAAAATGTAGAGAGTACATGAAAACACTTCTTTATTATATCTCATACATGTAAGGTCCACTCCCAGGAGGGCTTTATGCAGATACGCCCCACTTGCTTAAGTCTGGGCCCAGTCCTGTGTTACCTAGGTAACTGGCACACCTGGAGGCAGTTACCTCGTCCTTTTCTGAGGTTACATCCAATCCACTTGGCCATATCTCCCGCCCCTGCCTCAGATAAGGCATGGTCCTTCAGTGGTTCAGCCTTTCTCTCCTGCCATGCATCATCTTGGCCACAAGCCAGCAGTGTGGGAATACTTTTCTCTCCTGCCTTAATATTGCATGATGTTCTCCTTTATTGGCTACCTACTTTAATAAACCTTACAATACCTTATTGGTGCTCCATAGTCTTAAAGTAGACCTGACTGTTTAATCTGTCCTAAGCGTTACCTTCCTTCAATGATTTTTTCCTCACTTAAATTAAAATGTTTTTTGAAAGAAGTTACACATGAATTGCTAGTCTTACAGGAGCATTAGAAAGAAAAAAAAAAGAGCTAAATGACCTGAGGGTACAAAGCCTGTTCACAGTTAACTACTTCTAAGTGTCTGATTGACATCTAATAGGAATAGAGCATTTCTCTCTGGATAAACAAGTTAAATCCCAGGCAGATAACCTTGACATAATAGGAATTCAGGGCTAGAAAGCTCTATATTACATGGAGCCTGCTCACTCTAGTCCTTTATGTGGTAGCATATTTAATAGAGTTCTTTGCCTCTATCTCTAGCATGCCAGTTGTCTGAGTTTTAACATCCAAAATGTTCCCATATATTGCTAAGTTTAGAGACTCACAGAAATGAGGAGACAAATGACAAAGGGCAACCCAAAACCCTATGTTGGAAATGAACAATACAATTTGAGGTGGGGGGAACAGGGAGAAAAGGGGGAAGGGGTAACATTGTTCTGAAATGTACTCATTACTTACTTATGTAACTCTTCTGTACATCACTTTTATAATAAAACTAAAAAAAATCCCTAATTTTTCTGGAGAGTTACTAAGTTAGGACAAACTATTTAAAGTCAACATATGAAAGAGCTTTGAAAAATGAAATTGCCTGCCAGACATTAGTTCCTATAATCCTGACTACTCAGGAGAGTGAGATTTGAGAATCACATTTCAAAACCAGCCCAAGCAGAGAAATCCTTGTGACTCTTTATCTCCAAATAACTAGCAAAAAGCCAGAATGGAGGTGTGGTTCAAATAATAGAACATCAGTCATGAAAATAGCGATTAAGAGTGTGAGGCCCTCAGAAATCTTCAAGCCTTGGTACTGCCACGCAATAACAAAGTAAAAAAGAAGAGAAAAAAATTACTAGAAAGTGAGAGAATAGAAAGAAATGAATTTTTTTTTTTTTTGGCCTCCTGGGGCTTGGACTCAGGGCCTGAGCACTGTCCCTGGCTTCCTTTTGCTCAAGGCTAGCACTCTGCCACTTGAGCCACAGCGCCACTTCTGACCATTTTCTGTATATGTGGTGCTGGGGAATTGAACCCAGGGCCTCATGTATAAGAGGCAAGCACTCTTGCCACTAGGCCATATCCCCAGCCCCAGAAATGAATTTTTTGTTACTGAAGTTATTCAAACAAAAACTTGCCTTTTATTAAGACTATTAAAACAACATATTGTTATTTTAATCATAAGGCATTTATTAAGGACATTGCCTTATTTTATAATTACATATTGCTCATTTATTCTATTAGGGCTGAAGTGATTGCAAAGGGCATACCTAAAACTTTACCCGAATAGAGTTGTATGTACTATTCTGACAAAATAATTTTGAAACAGAAGTCCAGCCACTTGTGGTTTTGTTAAAACATGGTAGTAATTTGTGAGTTGTATGAATTAAGCTTCACAATTGCCTATATATTGCACACATATATAAATCATTTCATTAGAAAATATGCTTTTGGGACTTGAGGTATGGCTCAGTAGTGCAGTACCTGCCTAACAAATGCTAAACTGAGTTCGAATCCTATACCACCAAAAACAAATGTCCTTCTTATTAAGCATATTAGGAAGTTTAACCCATGCCAAGGAGTATTAATGTTTCCTCTGTCCCTTCTATGAATAACATCTATGAGGTAAACTTTACAAACCTGAAAAATGGAAACAAAGCAGACTTAAGGAACTGGAAAAACCTCCCAAGCTCCTGGATTGGAAGGATTAATATCATGAAAATGCAGTCCTGCCCAAAACTATCTACAAATTAAATTCTGTACCCATAAAAATCCCAACAAAATTCTTCAATGATATAAAAGAAGCAATCCAAAAATTCATATGGAATAATAGAAGACCCTAGATAGTAAAAACAATCATTAGGAGGAAAAACAATGATGGAGGAATATTAATACCAAGCTTCAATCTCTATTATAAGGCCATAGTAATAAAAACAGCGTGGTTCTGGCACAAGAATAGGCCTGAGGACCAATGGAATAGAAGAGTCACAAATTAACCCACAGATATATAGCCAATTAATATTTGATAAGAGAGCCAAAAACACCGGATGGAAAAGAGGCTCCCTCTTCAACAAATGATGCTGGCACAATTGGCACATTCAGAAAACTAAAGTTAGATCCTTATATACCACCCTGCACCAGAATCAATTCCAAGCGGATCAAAGACCGCCGTTTAAGACCAGTGGAGGGGCTGGGAATATGGCCTAGTGGCAAGAGTGCTTGTCTCGTATACATGAAGCCCTGGGTTCAATTCCCCAGCACCACATATATAGAAAATGGCCAGAAGTGGCTCTATGGCTCAAGTGGCAGAGTTCTAACCTTAAGCAAAAAGAAGCCAAGGGCAGTGCTCAGGCCCTGAGTCCAAGGCCCAGGACTGGCAAAAAAAAAAAAAAAAAAAAAAAGGACCAGTGGAACAAAGAGAATATAAAAGAAAACTTTAAAATAGACATCATGAAAGCTGCTGAAGCATGTCTAAACAAATTAGAAAATATCTGTAGCATAGGTATATGTAGGACGGTCTGAATACTGGAAAAACAGAACGGAATAGGATTCAATAAGAGGCTTTTAGTTCTGCATACAGAGAAAAGTGGTCTTCCAAGTAAGTCACTTTCTCATAGGCTATGGAATGGTATCTGCACAGAAGTCATAAAGTAAAGAAACTGTGTTTTCATACCTAGACCAGCATTTCCTGTAGCTGTAAATATCCCTCACAAAATTCTTCAGTGCTCAACTCAGAACAGACTCTATTTATATTGAGATGTTTTTCCCAAGGTCCAACTACAGAAAAATCTCTCCTCCATTACTAACTTATTAAATATATTTGCTCAATTATTATCTATTTCTCCACCAAACTATGAGACTCTTGAGTTCAGAAAATTTGTTTTTTGTGTTGCTAGCACTTAGAATAATGTCACTACTAGATAGGGAATGAATCTTTTCTTCAATGAGTAGAAAGAATTGGAACAGGGCAACCGGCTTCATTCTCTAAAGGCTGAAAACTCCCTAAATGCATTTTGGATTGGGTCACCACCATGACCTACCTAATCTAGATCTACAGATTTCTTCCTCATGTCTAAGACAGAGATATTAATAGTACTTCACTCTCTGGGTTATTGTGGGAATTAAGTTGATTAAATGAAAAGCTATACAATATAGTCCCTCACATATTCAGCATTCAATATTTTTAGTAGGTTTTATTTTCTACTGGGATTTTGCTTCGTTTCTTTCAACATCTCCCGTCTAAGAGGAACCGTTTCAAGAGGAATTAAGACTCTAAAGGTCAAGGACCAAGCTCAAGTTGCAGTTTACAAATCATAAAATCAGTATTATAATCCCAGTAGCTTGCCTCCCACACTGCTGTCCACTCTCCCTCATGGTATAAGCATCAGGGGAATAAAAAAAAAAAAACTTACTCAAAAGTTATCTCAGGTAGAATCTTTTATTTCTTTCTTTCTCAGACTTCTCATTCCAAAGCAATCTCACAAAGCTGATTGTTTTGAGACCTCCTTCTATTGCTCGAGCTTTGCTTCTCCAAAGAAAGGGCTATGCTGCTCAAGGACTTAACCAAAGAGGAGGCTAGAAATGGGAAGGGTGGCCAGCAACAGCAATCAGAATGCTTTTCTCACATTGCTTTATTATCGAAGTTTCTCACCAGAGGCAATTATCTAAGATACACTGGGTTGTTTTTTTTCCCCCTTCTGCTAGGGGTTAATTTGTTTTTAATTAATTCCCCTTCTGTAATGTATTTATTTGGAAATTACTCTACTGAGAGACAAGAGTTAACAATCTAGACCTGTTCATAGGGTACCAATGACCCATAGCTGTGCTGAGCACACATCCAAAATGAAGAGCATAAAATACAAACAGTGCTGAGAGATACTAGCAAGTGGCTTATGATTATAGAATAATAGGTAAACTAATTGAAAAAGACTCCTGATGCTTTGAAACTTCAGACATGATTTTGTTTTAATGGAACAAAATTCTCATTCCAAATTTCCATTAACTATGTGTCTTTTAAAATGGATCAATAACTACAAGGTTCTGTTTCACAATATATAAAAGAGGCAAGGTGTGGTGGTTTATAATAATGAAAGTCTATTGATTCAATGTAGAAATATGACATGAGAAAACACAGCTTGAAAACTCCAGAAGGTTTTTTGTGTTTTTTTTTTCTCAATTAGTGAGTTTGGGAACTTAAACACAGTATTTCAAAAACACCTGTAGTCAAACTCAAAGCAAACATTGATACCCAGGATGTTTATCAGTAGGACTGCACACATGAAAATTGTGGGGTCACTTTTTTTATATCACCCCCTGGAATATTATGGAAATTTCTGTTACTAGTGATAAAGCTTTAATTCTTGCCAACTCCTTGACTTTACCTCATTCCAACAGAAGGAACCACAACAGAGGGAAAAACACAATAAAACCAATTCTCAAAGATTCAATTCCAAAAATAAACTAGTTTTCCTTGCCAAGTGATCACAATGCCAAAGCATCTTTGGGAGATGTCATTACTTAATAGGTTGAATTTGCAAAGTGTACATCCAGGAATGAGCTTGTTCCTTCCAGGCACAGCACTTCCAATTTGGGTAGAAGCCATCAGGTTTATAATGTGGGTTAATAGAATACAAGCCATGCCACTGTGTTCTCCCAATTGTAGGAAACATAGTTACATGATTTGTAATTTGCTATGAATTTTCTGTAAAAATACACAGAGGCATTAAATTTGTGTTGCCTGTGTTTACAAAGTAGTTTTGTTTGTTTGTTTGCTTTGCCAGCCCTACTCAATGTCTGCATGCTGTCCCTAAGCTTCTTTGTGCTCAGGCTAGCACTCTACCACTTGAGCCACAGTGCCACTTCTGGCTTTTTCTCAGTAGTTTATTGGTAATAAAAGTCACAAGGACTTTCTTGCCTGGGCTATCTTCGAATTGCATTTCTCAGATCTCAGCCTCCTGAGTAGCTAGGATTATAGGCTTGAGCTACCAGCACTTGTCTTACAACGTAGTTTTAAGAGAGGTTACTATTACAAGTCTTAAAGTAAGGTAACAACCAAAATTTGTTGAATGAATAACTGCTGATTCCGACATTGTCATCTTTATGACTTTTTAACTATTTACTATGTGCCACCCAATGAGTTAAGTGCTTCACAATGTTATCATTTAAATCTTATATAATTTTATAATCCAAGGGGTTACTGCTATTTCATTTTTACAAATGAGTACCATGAAGCTGAAGGAATTAAAATAAGTGTTCTAAGGCCACAGAGCTAGTGAGAGAAGGATCTGAGATTCCAATGCTGGCTGATAGGATTCCAGTTCTGTACGTTACACCAAAACATTATTGGTTTCTTTTATGCCTGCAGCTCTGTTGAAATAATGAACAATTAACAAAGAAATCATGAATAGCACCGTTCTGTTTGCTACAAATAATGTGTTGTGTATTCCTAAATTATCATTTAAGGAAACACTGGGCTGCAACAGTCCTCAGCACTTCCTACCTTAAGCTTTATCCTGGGGTTAACAATCAGCAGGAATAGAATGCTGTTTTTTAACTTTTGCCAGAGTATCATCATACAAGCAACATAAGAGCTAAGCTACTGAAAAATATGGATTGGTTCAACTGGTTATTTTGTTTTTCTTTAAGAAAAATCAATCTCGAAGGCACTAAAGGATGTGCTCTGACAAGTCTTTTCCATAGCAAGTCACTCCGAGAATGATGTTTGTACAAGTATTGCTAGCTGACCTAACTAATGGACAAGATATGACAGAGACCTTTTGATCCCATTGCTAGTGTCTGGAACCCAGTCCAATTTAATTCCATGTTTTTTCTTGAAAATTAATTAATGAGTAAAAGAGGATCAAAGAATGAAGAGCCTAATTTGACTGGGTATAATACATTCCTTTTCTTTGAAAGTACATAAGTCCTAGAAGGAAAAATGTTATTCCTGAGATAGTACTTAGTGAGGGAGAAAGAAAGACACTTAAGTATGGAGTGGCTTGTCTTGGTTAAAACACTGACATGTCATATAATGCCTGCCTTCAAGGACTCTTCTTTGGTCTGTATATTATTTTGGTCTCATTGATGAGCGATGACAATGGCAAAATAGATAAACTTACTATTCATTAATCCCTAGTTTTTTTTAAATTAACCCTTAATTTTTAAATTTATTTCTCATCCTTGTTCTCAATCATGATAACAATGTGAATGAATGAATCCACATTTCCTGAAATGACTTCTCCTCTACATCACAGATCTATACTTTGGTATATAGAGACTTCTGTTTAGATATCTCATAGTTGCTTCTAATGCAAATAAAGAACATTGCAATTTTTAAAAATATTTTGTGTATCTATCATTAAATCATCTTTTAATTTTTTTTATTTTCTGAACTTCAAAAGGTTGTACAAAAGAGATACAATTTAATACATCCATCTACAGTGTCCAGGGTTTCTTGGCCAGTCTACCTTTTGCATTATTTACCACATCCCATCTGTTTTCTTCTTCCAGAATCATTTTATACTTTCCATTTTATCTTCAAATTCTATCAGTTTATAGCCACAATTGCTCCCTAAGGAATGGGAACCCACTGCTACAAGTGTAGGCCTTTCTTGATCTTGCCTTATCTTTCTTGACCATGCTTATTTAAGCTTGCAAATAGAAGTCATGCTTATATTATCTTACACGTTGATTTGATTTTTCCTAAGAATCCTTTAGTGCCTCTCACATACCCTTCATGGGAAAAGGTAAACTGCTGGTTGGTTTTTAAAGAGGGGTTAGAAGTTTATTAAATAAAGCAAAGCAGTCCTTCAAAACACATAATTAGCCTAAAATCACACCTCTGGCTACATGAGATACATTTTCAGAAATTCAGGTTTGTTGAGTCTGGATTAAAGCCCACATATTTGCAATCTTAACAACCACCCAAGGTTATACTGATGGAGTCTTCAGAGCATCCTTTGGAAAACCTTAGATAATCACAAGCATCGTTAGACTTTTCCTCGTTTTCTCTCGGGCTCTAGCATGGTGCTCTGGCCCCTCCCAGGGCTCTCAATTTGTTTCTGATAAATGAATCTATACTAGTGTTCCTTTCAGGAATTACTTACACTCCGCTATCAATGACTTAGTTTTAAACTAGGAAAACAAAAGAGTTGAATGGTCCAATTGCCAAGCCACAGATGAAGCATACAACAATTTCATGACTAATTTGGGATACAACACAGGATAACTTTGAGCTAATTGTATGGTTTTGCTATGATTAAGGAATTCTGTGTTTGACATGCCCTGACGTACCCATGGAACATCACTGAGAACGAGCGCTATCGGATGAGAATGGCAATAAGGTTCTTTGACCTACATGATTTTGAGTCCCCAGCATGTAAGAGTGGGTGTCTCTGGTGGATTATACTGAACAGACATTTTCTCTACAATGTTACATGATTTCTTGCATTCCAGTTAATCCCTGGCCTTCATATATGTGCTACAATCAACCTTCTTCATGAAAATATGCCTCTAGTTATATTGAAAGTAGTATGGAAAAAAAGTGATTAATCCTTCCTACACTAACACTATGATTGGCATCTTTTATGCTTTATGGGCAGCTAGTTCATATGATATGAACAGTTTGAATTCTTTGGGAAGTTTCTCAACTATATTCCACCTCTAGGTCCAGTTTAAAATACAAGCCAACCTGGAATTTTGTGCAGCTTATATTTTAACTTAATGTGAAACAGAAGAGCGCTGAAGTTTAATATCACAACTTCCAGAACTTGTTTTAGGTAATAACCTGCACTGTAGGGAATTAGATGGTTCACTTCCTTGTGGTTCTTTTTTAAACACATATATCAGCATTTAACTAAAAGCTTTATGTGTGACAAAACAAAGGTATAGGTTTATTCTTAGAAAACAACTCCATGGGGAAATGAATAGTACACAATAGGACAGTACAGAAACAAAGGCAAAGCTGTGGAGGTAATTCAAGTTTCCAGATTCTCAAGACAGCCACAGTGGTTTCTTTTTCAAACACATATACTTCAGCTCTACAAAGAGCATTTTTCTTGGAAGTAAGCATGTGATGTCCCTTTGCCATCTGGAATGAACCAGTTGCTGCTGTTCCCTTTAATATACTAGCATAGATTCAGAAGCCAGGATCTATTACAGTTGTACAAAAAAAATTCTCTGGAAGGAAAATCACTTTGGTGAGAAAAAAAAATGCATTCATACTAGACTCTGCATGTGCATAGTTCTTTGTATTTTCTACTAAAGAAAAACCCTATTTGACACAAAACTCATCTTTTAAATGGGTATATCACAAATATTAATAAGAGTGACCACAAGACTGATATGAGAATTTACAAGTGACTCTGACATATTGTAATTGATATTGTTTCTTCCCCAATTTTTGGGTTTTTTGTTTGTTTGTTTGTTTTTTGGCCAGTCCTGGGGCTTGGACTCAGGGCCTGAGCACTGTCCCTGGCTTCTTCTTGCTCAAAGCTAGCACTCTGCCACTTGAGCCACAGTGCCACTTCTGGCCATTTTCTGTATATGTGGTGCTGGGGAATCGAACCCAGGCCCTCATGTATACGAGGCAAGCACCCTTTGCCACTAGGCCATATCCCCAGCCCTCTTCCCCAATTTTTATAGACTCCTTTCCAAGAGTTCCTATTCTTTTTCTCCTCATAATCAGAGCTTCACTGAAATAAAGCATACTACTAGAAATCCTAAAGAATCCCTTGCAAAACAAATTGTGAAAAAGTCAAGAGAAATAAAACTCTTAAGAACATTAATATATAATTCATACTTCTTTTTGAGTCAAAAAGGTCAATAAATTTATGACTTCCTAGACTACCATGACTTTCTAGACTATCCTAATCCTGGATAAATTCAAACCACCAAGAAAATTAGTAACACAAAGTAACACTGAATGTAAAACAGTCACAAACTACAGATGGAAATGGCTTCTGATGTAAAGAAATTAGGTTCAAATGACTATTAAAGCATTACAAAAGTTGAATATTCTGTTGAGTGTGAAGAGGGAAAACATTTATATATTCCCAAAGCAAGAATAATATGTGGGTCACTAATGTGAGTTCTGGTTGTTTGGTTGCTACTTTTACTTATATGTAATGCATTTATCTCCAGCAAAGTTTTACTCTACCAGAAATCCTGAGTACTCATTTAATTGGTAAAGTATTTCTCAGGTACATGTTATTAAAACTTTAATTTAGGTATGTATGGTGTGGACATGGACTTCATTATAAGGCCCTTACTTTGTTTTCCTCAGAGTAAAAAGACCAGGAACATTATTTAGGGAGTTGGTATAATGGCTAAATCCCATTAGAATAATATTAACTTCTTTTTTGTACATGCCAGTTTATACAAAGATAATTTGAAGAAATTGGTTTTAATGATATGAAAATCTTGGTCAGAGATTCTTAAAGGTATAAATCAACTTCTTGTCTCAGGCCACTTTATTTGGTGAAAATAATGAATATAATTAATGAAGAGGCCACATGTCATAACAAATTGTTTAGCACCAGTATTTGAAAGTCGCTCTATTGCTTGCTTTATAGACAGCTTTATTGTTCTTCCCCATAGACAACTATCCCTGTAATTAGCAAAGGTGAAATGGTAGAGCATATGATTATCTATTCACTTAACAAACATAATAGTACATTCCCTGCTCTGGGATGCATTAGGACATGGTGATTAATAGTATACATTTCTTGCCCTCAAAAGATCTTATTAGGTAGAGGAATTAGTGATTAATCTAAAATCACCACATATTTTGATTAGTGCCATGAGAGAAGCACACCAAGGAGTGAATGTGGCTCTGAGATTGGGCCCCAGTTTAGACTAGAGTGAGGCACAGGACAAGTGATTCCCTCAGAGGAGTCCTTGAATAGAGCAGCTGAATGAATGTATGCTAAAATTGTTGGAAGCATAAGAAAGAAAATTTTCAAAGGTATGTGACATGAAAAGATGATACCTCAATACATTGAGAGATGAGTTCATTTGGAGGAAAAACCATGGTGAAAAGGATGGCAGACATACATGTTATATAAAACTTGGTTTGTTTGATGGCTCTTGAAGATGGCTCATTTTTAAGTCTCACCAGACACAATATCACTACGTTTTCAGACAAATATCCTTGCCCACTGTGGAAATTGGCTCCAATCTTACTTTCCCGCTTATTGATTGTATACATTTGGAGTCAACTCTTGTACGAATTTGTTTCCTTACCTAGAGACCAGAGCACTTTGATTGCCTCATGATTCCTTATAATTCTAAAATGCAATGATCTGTAGTGCATATTTTTCCAATACTAGTAATAAGAAATTTAATCTTATTTGAACATATATACAGACTTTGTTCAAAACTGCTATCAAGCTAAGCACGGTGATACAAACCTATAATCCCAGCATTAGGGTGGCTGAGGTAGAAGGAACATAAATCAAACTCATCCTGGGCTACATAGAAAAAACAGTAAGTAAATGAAAAAGGAAAGTTACTGTCTTTGAACATATGAAACTTGGTTATGAAATTCCTATTGGAATTCTTTCCCCATAAGAGTTCATGTAATGATACCAATGCTCACTGAGTTTGTGGCCCTCTACAACCTCTCTCTAAATAGTTCTATTATTGGGAATATTTATTTCTGGTGAAATGAGCTCTTCTTGAATCTAATAATAGTGTGGTTTATTTCCAAGTGTTTATATGCTTCCTATTAGAAAAGTTTGTGCTAGAAATTCATCAAAATACTTAATTCCTGTTGATTTATACTTTATCCATTTTTAATTTTTTAAATTTTATTGTGAAGGTGATGTACAGAAGGGTTACAGGTACATAAATCAGGTAAAAGGTACATTTCCATTTGAACAGTGTCACCTAGTCCCTCATTCTCTCCCAGTTTTTCCCTCCAATTCCCCTCCCCAAAGTTCATTTCAAACATAGTGTATATTCACTAAATATCACTGATGAATTGGTTCACCAATTGTCCCACCATTTTGGTGCTCCCTTCCTGAAGTCAGATATACTCATATACAAGACAAAGCGTACAGAAATGAAGAACGGTAACATAAGGGAATAAACCAAAGAAAAAAGAAAGGAAACAAATGTAAACAGCGCAATAAAAATCTCTTGCTTCCATTTCTTGGAGTTTATTTCAATAAGCATCATTTTATATGATCATATGCACACAGTTATTCAGCCCTTGTGATCCTCTCCTAAGAATAGCCCTCCTTTGTTCTCACTGTGTGAATGTTTAGAGTGTTTAATTATATTTATCCTTAACTTATATTTTCTAACTTTCCCCTTTCCAATCCCTTTTCTTCTCCAATAGACTTCAGTTTCTCAAAAACAAATGAAAGTGATTCCACAATTTAATCTGCATTTTCCTCCAGGACTCACTGTAAAGCAAATTCAATATGATTATGAACCTTTCTTTTGGTTTCTCCTAATTGAGTGTCACATAAAACACTTTTATAGTATTTGAGTTACTGTTTCTAAATTCAGACATATCATTAATGGAGAGAATGAAAAAACAAGAGAATCATTCATCCATTGTTTCTATATCTTGCCAGCATATCTCCTCTTGAAATGGAAGGTCAAAACAAAACAATAACAAAATCAATTTGCTCCATTTCTCTGTTCTATGCTTTGGTGTCTCCCCTTCTCATAGTAATCTTTGTACTAAACACAGAGATGTCTCAGCATAGCTACTGACCTAGCCCTTGTTGGGAATTTTTTTTACATTCAGTTTCCCCAATGCAGTTCAGCAGCCCAGAGAATATTTTTTTTCTTTTTTGAGTTCTTATCTTTCCCGTCTTGTTGAAACAATGCTGTATTGTATGAATTATTTTTAAGATTTTCTTTTTGTCTTCCACAGTTTTCATTTTAGAATATGTATCTGTAGAAAGCATTTTTCTACTTTAACAATGCTTCTTTCTAAAACATAGAAGATTCTGTTTCTTCTTCCCTCTAACAAATAATTACATAACTGGGGAGCCTTCTTCCAAAACTTCACATGATATCTTTGTCTTAACATGATTCTTTATTTATCATTCAAAATAATGTCCAATGTAGGAGTCTCCTTTTATTTCTTTATGCTTTTTCAGAGAAACCATATGGCCAGTAAGGAAGTTAGGGATGTTCTGAATACCCAACTGTCAGGCGAAAGACACAGGAAACTTAGCGACTATACAGACATCTCCCAACTCCAGTCTTAAACTTTACATAACAAAATCTACTAATAGCAACTGGGCCTTCTATGGCATACACCACTTTTTTCTCTCCTATTTTCCTACCTGGGTATGTTCCTCTACTGTAACCTTCAGTTTCACAGTCATACAGCAAAAAGTAGAGAAGCTGTCACACGTGATGACTATGTTACTAGACATCAGAAAACTGAGTTGTTCATTTTGATTAGCTTCGACATTATAATCATGCTATGAGCAAGTCTCTTCGCCTCACAAAACTCAAATTTGGTATATTTATATGGAAGCAATAATATATACCACAAAAGTCTATCAAAGAAGATGCCCCCCACACACATTATACAATAATAACTAATTTTACAATAGAAAAGATTTTTAAATGTACATCCCCAACAATAAATGTCATGGTTTCCCCCTGAAAAACAGATTCAGATAGGTCTGGAAAGAGAAGAAGAGATTACTAATCTACTGCCGTCTATGCTGTTTGTTTTTAAAATAAGAATGTTTACCCTTATAATAAAAAAATACAAAAAAAAATCAAGGTTCCATATTTTATGGCCTTTTTAGTTTAATATAATTGTAAAGATGAGGTACACTGGAGTTACTGTTACATAAGTAAGGTAATGAGTACATTTCTTGTCTAACAGTGTTATCCCCTCCCTCATTTTGTCCCACTTTCCCTCTCCCCCAGTGACCCTCCCCTCCAAGTTGTAAAGTTCATTTCTAACATAATGTCTTGTGAGTATTACTGTTGCATTGGTTCACCCTTTGTCCTTTGTCTCACCATTTAGTTGTTCCTCTTCCTGTCCCCAAATCAGGTAAATGTATATACAAGATGCAGGGTACCAAAATAAAAAACAGTGAACAGGGGATATGGTTTATGGTTTAAAGGCTGGTGCTGGCATCTGGTAAGAACCTCCTTCCAAAGAGCAGCTCCTAAGAGACAGAACAAGCTTGCTAGCTTGCTAGTCACTTCTTAAATTTCTAATGCCTGTCCTCATACGATTTCACCCTAATGACCTTATCTAATTCTATTTACCTACTAAATGTTCCACAAGACAGGGAACTTAGCTGAATGTTATTAACATTTGAATTTAAGTAGTTAAGTTTTCAACACATGAATTCTGGGTGGCACACACAATCACACAATCAGAAGCAGTATGTGTGTGTATACCCACACATATGAACATATATGTATATATGCAGACACATGTATATATACAACATACACACTTATGTGTATCTGTATATATCCTATGTAGCAGTTTGATCACTTTGGGTATACATATGTATATATGTATATATATTATATATATTAGCCATATATATATAACATAATATATATATATATGGCTAATCCTGAAAAAGTATATTTGGTTAAAACAGTGGCATAAATTTCCAGGCACTGATAGCTCACAACTATAATCCTAGCTATTTAGTAGGCTATGATCTGAGAGGACTGAAGTTCAAAGCCATCCTGGACAGCAAAGTCTTGACTTTCTTATTTCCAACTAACCACCAAAAAGCCAGAATTGGAGCTCAAGTAGCAGTTTACTAGATTTGAGCAGAAAAATCTAAGGCCCTGAGTAAAATCTACAATACTGACACACATACACAACAATAGCAACAAAATAAATAGATTTTCCTTTGACATTATAATTTCTCTCTCTTCCTCAGTGCTCAATTTTGTATCTTTCCATTCTCACACAGGTGCATAGTGTTTTTCCTCCTAAGACACTATTACAAAATTTATGACATTATTTTTTTTCATTTTTCCCTTTTATCTGAGTAAACTAATTTTAAAAGGAATAACTCACTAAGATCAAAGTACTTTAACACTTAGCTCTTTCATTATTAAGTGTGTTTCTAACACAGAATAGGCTAACTTCTAATTACATTATTTTTCCATGTTATTCAGTATAGGTGATACATGTAAGATTATATTTATTTACTAGATTTCCATCCTCAAGTTTCAACTGATCGAACATGCCTCCTTTTTCTAGGTTGGCAGTGGTTTTTCTCTTTAAGCCCAAATGCATAGGAATAATATATATGCTTAAAATGATGGCAATAGTTTGGTTTTTGTTTCCTAGTCGGCCACATTCCCAAAGAGGCTACAGCTCAATGTATATTTTCCCAGTGAGGAATCTTTTTCATATTACTGTCATTGTTCATTCTCTTGTGCAGGCTGTCTTGACAGTAAGTTGCTCTCAGATATCCTGGAGAGGAGGACATAATGCCACAGGATCCTACAAGTCAAGAGACGAGAACTTTTTTTTCTTTTTTTTTTTTTAAAGTTTTTATCATAAAACTGATGTATAGAGAGGTTACAGTTTCATACGTTAGGCATTGGATACATTTCTTGTACTGTTTGTTACCTTGTCCCTCATACCCCCCTCCCCCCTCCCCCTTGCCCTTCCCCCCACTGAGGTGTTCAGTTCACTTACACCAAACAGTTTTGCAAGTATTGCTTTTGTAGTTGTTTCTCTTTTTTTTACCCTGTGTCTCTCACTTTTGGTATTCCCTTTCAATTTCCTAGTTCTAATACCAGTATGCACGGTTTCCAATATACTTAGATAAGATTACAGAGACAGTGATACAAGAACATCATCAATAGTAGAAGCTACAGATACACATGGGATGTTGAAAGTAGTTACAACTGTGATATAACAATCGTTTCCATAGCATGGAGTTCATTTCACTTAGCATCATCTTATGTCATCATAAGGGTATAGCTATTGGGCTCTTGTGATCCTCTGCTGTGTGTGTAACACCTTTACATTATTTGTACCTTGTGGGGGAACAATTTTCAGGAATTCAGGATTCTTTCACTGTGGTTCCTAGCTGCTAAAAAAATGTTTCTGGGTTTTGGGTTTTTGTTTAGGACATTTCATTTTCTGTTTTATACTAGGGTTCAGGTTCTAGTGAATACAACTTGAAGATGTAGAGATAGATAGATAGATAGATAGATAGATAGATAGATAGATAGATAGATAATGGATAGGCAATTAAAAAGAGTTAGCTACTCCAGTATTACTCCATAATCAAGTCAAGCTTTCAAAACACCAAAAAGAAAAAAAAATAACCCAGGGCTTCTCTCACCAAGTCTGCCATAGTGCTGGATAAATCCAATGAAGTCCAAGTACTCATTCTAGATGTAATAACTATGGTGGCTCAGTGCCATCTGTCATATCAATAATGCTGAGTACACAAGCAATATTCCTATACCCCAAAACTCAGTATAATTTTCCCAGTGCTTCCTAGTTCTGCTAAAAGAAGAGATGCATAGTATACTAATCTTAATCCAGCCACCCAGCCACTAACCATTCTCCCAAGCCCACTCATATACTAAAATACTAGAAGGATTTGGGTTTTGATTTTTATTTATACTGTGTTTCAAATTTCAGATATTCTAGAGTTGTATTTGTAGTTAAGTAATAAGTACTAAGGCTAGAAAAGATTTTTTTAAGTTCATAGTTTTTAGCTAGTCCAAGTGTTAGTTTTAATAGCAGCCCAAATCTCCAGTAACATGCTCTGTAACTGTATATGAACTTAGTTGTTAGATTCCTATCCCAATGAAATGATGATTAATCAGGACTCAGATGTCAGTTGTTGTATGTTGCTTTTGCTCTTTGTAAATAGCTGCCTATTTCAAACTGTGCTCCTTCCATGGCAAATATAAATGTGAAACCACAATTTCCGGAAGGAAAATTGCAAAGTAGTCATACTGATTCCAGTGGACATAGATTGCATTAGAAGATTCAAGTTGTTTCTGATTGAAGTCTGCTTTAAATATTTATGTAATTTAACTAAGTTTAATGGAGAGAAAGCACTTTTCAGAACCCAGAAAAAGTAAACATTTTCATTATCAGATAAACATATTATTTCTGTAAATACTCTCTTCAGTGCTCCTTAATTATCCAATATCAATTTCCTTCTTTGTTTTATAAGAAATATAATACCGAAATATTAGTGATGGCTAAATTATGAGACATCCACATTTTGATTCAGAATAGGCTTTAAACATATTGAAATACATAGTTCATTCTTGATAGTTTTTTATGTAATTTTTAGTTTAAAAAGAACGGCATATTTTTGTGCTTTCCTTTCACATAATTTAAGCAGAATCAATTTTCAAGAAAAACAAAATAATGAGAAAGTTAGCCAAATTTTTCAGAAGTTAGGAAAAATATTTACCTAAAATTTTGTGTGGACCAAATGGAATTTCAGTCAATTTGATTTTTTTTTTCTTGCTTAACCCAGATAATAAATGTCTAATTTGGACTGTCCATGTGGCACCCAGTTCCCAAATTAAATTCTTTCAGATACTGCCATTTTTAGTAAAAGAGGGGGAAGTGAGAATTAAACACCCTGGCTCTTTCTATACAACTGCAGCCAAGTTGTCTGAAAACCAAATTTGGCCAATTCACTGTAGTTCATTGTTTCTCTGAGCTATAGCAGGACCCCAGGAACTTAGAACAACCACACTGAGTTCATCTAAAACAAATTTTCCTGGTCTAAGGTCTAGCACAGAGTCTATAAAAGGTCCAGCAAGTGGTGATCTTCTCATTTTTTACCATATCTTTCTCAAATCACACACTTAATACACATGCTCTTTAAAATCTAAACACAGTATCCAGGGGTGCATCTGGCCTTAACTCTCCAGAACTGTCAAGAAAGTGTGGTTGCCAGGCACTGATGGCTGAGATATGAGGATCCCAGTTCAAAGCTAACCAAGGTAGAAAAGTCCCTGAGATTTTTAAATCTAACTTACCACTAAAAACTGGAGGTTGAAGTGTGGCTCAAGGGGTTGAGTACCATCTTAAGCCAAAAGTCAAGAGAGAAGGAGGCCCTGAGTTCAAGCCCCAGTACTGGCACACACACACACACACACACACACACACACACACACACACACACACACACACAGAGCGTGGTAATCTGGTAAAAGGTAAGGATTGTATGATCATCCATGGCACTTCTCCTTTGTCCCTCTCCTAGGTGGCAAACCTGCTGAGACTCTTTCAGATCCCTCAGATAAGCTATGCCTCCACCAGCGCCAAACTCAGTGACAAGTCACGGTATGATTACTTTGCAAGAACAGTGCCCCCCGACTTCTACCAGGCCAAAGCCATGGCCGAGATCTTGCGCTTCTTCAACTGGACCTATGTATCCACTGTGGCCTCTGAGGGTGACTATGGGGAGACGGGAATCGAGGCCTTCGAGCAGGAAGCCCGCCTGAGAAACATCTGCATCGCCACTGCTGAAAAGGTGGGTCGCTCCAACATCCGCAAGTCCTACGACAGTGTGATCCGCGAGCTGCTGCAGAAGCCCAATGCCCGGGTCGTGGTTCTCTTCATGCGCAGTGACGACTCCAGGGAGCTCATAGCCGCTGCCAGCCGGGTCAATGCCTCCTTTACCTGGGTGGCCAGTGACGGCTGGGGTGCGCAGGAGAGCATAGTGAAGGGCAGTGAGCACGTGGCCTACGGCGCCATCACTCTGGAGCTGGCCTCCCAACCCGTCCGCCAATTTGACCGCTACTTTCAGAGCCTCAATCCCTACAACAATCACCGTAATCCCTGGTTCCGGGACTTCTGGGAACAGAAGTTCCAATGCAGCCTCCAGAACAAGAGAAACCATAGACGACTTTGCGACAAGCACCTGGCCATCGACAGCAGCAACTATGAGCAAGAGTCCAAGATTATGTTTGTCGTGAACGCAGTGTATGCCATGGCGCATGCATTGCACAAAATGCAGCGCACCCTCTGTCCGAACACCACCAAGCTCTGTGATGCCATGAAGATCTTGGATGGGAAGAAGCTGTATAAGGATTACTTGTTGAAAATCAACTTCACAGGTAGGTGATGTATCTTTAATTGTCTTTTGCAATACACTCAGACAGGAACCAAAATACCTCTGTCCCCATTGGAAATCCTTGTTTCAGAGCCAGAGGAAAGGGTTTGAACTGTTAAATAAAAGCATTCCATGGTGCAATATGATGGCTCTTCGCAATCTGGCTCATTTTAGAATGACTGTCTTGGCTGGCTCAGTACATACAAATGAAAGGTCGCCAAGGCTGGTTGATGGACTCCCTATGATAGCCGCCTAGATGTAGCCCATGCTACATGTATTCTCTTTCTTGTCAGCTGTAGGATGTAACACATGGGATGTGGGAATTTAATCTTCTTTAACAGAATTGGCAACTCTCAAAAGAACAGGAACTTCCAAGCTTTTCGTTGTGAGTGACTGGAGTAAAAAGATCTCATAGTTTTCATAGTAAGTGAATGAGGCAGTCACTTTGTCCAGTGGCTAATCAGGGGCAACACAGAAAAGACATCCAGACCACAAAGACTTTGAGGTGTGCAGATTTATTTTTTCTATGGTGTAGAAACAGTTCTCTATGAGTTTTTAAAAAGCTTTGGATTTTTCAAGCTGTAAAGGAGCCCCACACTCCTAACTAGCATCGAAGAAGACTCCTTCAGACTCCTCTTTGAGGCCTCTTGTAATGGAGAGTCTTTCTACTTTCCATTGATGGATTTCCTTTCACTTTCAAATATACATATTCTATTTACTTTTTATAAAGGAGTTCTGGATTTTCTCAACTTATATTATTAAATAAAACTTGTTCTGGTGAGTCTGAATATAAAAAGTGGAAGACGATCCACAGTTATTCTGATCAGTAGTAATGCAAAGTGCATAAAGAGAATTTTGCTGCCTCTTTATTTTAAAATGGCTCTAAATATTCCTAAATATAATACTCTTTTGATTTATCCTACAATATTAAACTGAAAACTTTGTTTCTCTTCCCTAGTAAGGTTCATTTGCTATCAGCTCATTAAAGCCCAAAACATAATTGGTTAAGTAATAGTGTGGTGCACAGAAGATCTTGATTGCCTTAGTATTGCAATTATAAAATGTTTTTATTTGCCTACATTTCTAATAATCCCCCCTGCCAATAGGGCATCATTCTAATCTGCATAGTTGGTTTCAATTATTTATCATCTAAGATATGAACATTTATTTACATGCTTAAAATTATACTATCTTTTGAATAAGTGGTGTTTCTCATGTCTCCATTATAAGTTGTCACGTGAAGCCATGTAGTCTGTGAAATCACTAATACTAGGAAGAGTACCTATTGCTCCTAATGCAGAATTTTCATGCCCTAAGTAGCCTTGAAAATAAGCACAAGTAATACCACCATACATTTTTATGTGCTCTCATTTCTTCATTTTACTCTAAGAGGGACAAAGCGGTAGAAATCAACTATACCGGTACTCTAACTTATCAATGGATACAAGCTCTTATTGTCAAAATGGAAAGGTTAAGCTCTGTGTGAGTATGTGTGAGTGTGTGTGTGTCTTGTATTCTCAGACATGTATTGATTCATAGAGAAATAATAAAGTGTAGTAGTAACTTCTAGATCAATTTTACTGATGTCTGCAGAAATAGGAATTAAGAATGAATCATAAGAGTCAGCAGCAAAAGAACATCTTTATTTCAAATATAAACAAACATTCAGTTATTCATAAACAGCATTTTCAATGCATTTAAAAATGAATGAGATTTCAGTAGTATTCCCCCTTCAGATTATTCTTAAAATAATTATTTATCTCTACTGTATGATTTTATTGTTATTCTAGTCTGTTCCTTAATCCTTAGTACAAAAATACAAATATATCCACGAATCAACAACCCAAAGGGTTGAGATTTTAGAAAGCCTATGCGAGGTGCTATGCATAACTAAAACATTTTCTTTCCGTCTGACTTCTTGAGTCCTAAAAGGCAAAGAAAAGTGAAGAACTAAGGTCATTATTTGGATAGATAAAGCAAAAGTATCTTCCTTTCTCATCTTGTTCAATTACTGGTTTCAATTAGATAATTCATTTTGGCTGTGCAGATCTAACCACAAAGTCCTATTTTAGCTTCTTCAATTTGTCAGACATTAACCATCATTCTCTATCTCTGATGAGAGTAGGGAGAGTGAAAAGCAAAATTAAACTATAGAAAATAGAGGGAATTTAGACTAGCAGCCAAGAAAACCGGCTCAGCAATGAGAATTGGACAATAAAGTGCATTGCATGAAGGACAGCAAGATTCTAAATTAGATAACAAGTACGTTTCAAAACAAAATAAAGAATTGCTTGTAAGAATCTAACACAGAGAATCTAAGAGAAAGAATAGTATATAAATTGTTGATGTGGATTTCTAGTACTCTATGATTAAACATATGTATAGTTTTAAACAAAAATTATTAAAAGATCCTAAGTATGTATAGTATATGTATACATATATATACAGTATTGTTGCCTTAAGATTGAAAAATATTAACCTTTTTTTTGTCTTTGTTAGCTGTGCTAAAGCAAGTGTTGCTGTTTTTTTCTGAAAGAATGCATCTCTATTTTTCTCATTTGAATGTGGACCCACTTGAATGTGGACAAGGAACAATAGTCAGTACTTAGAAGACACAGACCATTTGCCCAACTGGGTTGAAAACTCCTCTCCCAGCCATCTGTTTTTACCAAATGCATTTACACCAAGAAGGGACAGTAGTAGATGATTCTTAAATAATGCTACTTTTAACAGGATGGAAGAGGTAGGCCTCCTTTGAATGTCAGCCACATAGACAAAAAAATATTCCCTAGACTTTTGATATATTCCAACTAGCTAGTCCCAGCCTTGGTCAACATGGTTGTCATTTAAATTTAGCCCATGATTTTGAAGAATTAAAATCTGCTAAAATATCTTCTAAAGACCAAGCTCCCCCAACATATGATCTAATCAGTATCCTTTTCTCTAGGCAAATCTCCTGCCTAATCCCCTACATTCACTCTTTTTCCCATCCATACTACCTGCAGTTCTCTCAAACATGCCATTCCTTTATCTGTCTTCATAGCCTCAGAAGATTCTAGTTTCTTTATCTGGAGCACACCTGCCTTGCCCCATCTGACTTACCTGACACTTTCACTTATTGGTGTGTCTCTTCAAAACTTAATAATTGCTTAAGAAAACTTCCTTCGGGCTTCCTAACCTGCGTTAAAAATCCATCACCATTTTCCCATATCATCTTGGCATTTTCCTTTTCCCTATATCTTCTATCCAGACAACCAAAATATGTTATTGGCTCAGTCTGAGCATGTTTCATTCAAACTGTGCCATAGTGTTTCAAACTGCTAGTACTCTAGCTTATATTTCTCCCAATTGCTTACTCTTTTAAAAATTATTTTTATTTTCTTTAAGTGGTAGTACAAAGGAGTAAATCATTCAACAAAGGAGTTTATGATATAGTGGATCTTGAACAATGTCACCCTTCCAACATTCTCACCCACCCTCCCAACCCACCTTTTCCTTCACTTTTCTTATCCACCCTCACCAGTCTCTACAATCTAATCTCTAGACAAAAGTCAGAGCACCTGTTTAAATTTTAAGTCGGAGAAAATCTCTTCTCTGCTCAGAACTCATCAAGGAGTTCTTCAACTTCACTCAGAGTCATAATCCTTGCCCTACACTATGAGGCCTAGACAAACTTCACCCTCACTGTTCTGCTCTTATCACTATTCTGTTTCTTTAGTTTTGTTCTTGAGACAGAGCCAGCCTAGTCTGGTCTCAAATTTATTATCGGCTGGCCTCAGCAGTGCTGGGAATAAAGATGCGTGCCACCTTCCCAGACTTTTATAATTGCTTTTTATAAAAAAATCATTGTAAACATTATTTTATTTTTATTATAGTAGATATAATTTCATTTATTTTTAGTATTTCTCATTATGATATTTTCATATATACATATAATGTACTTTGATCATATTCTCCTCCCATCACCCTCTCTATTTTAGCTCCCCCTCTCTGCAGGTTTCCCCTTGCATTCAAAAAGTCTCTGGTGTACTTTTATGTGTTTTTAGATATCTGATATGAGTGAAAACATTTACTATTTATCTTTTCAAGTCTGACTTACTCACTTGACAGGATGATCACCTATCCATTTTCCTGCAAATGACATATTTCATTCTTATTTATACAGGAATCATACTTTATTAATTACATACACCACATTTTCTTCTTTTATTTTTATCTTTATTGTAAAAGTGATGAACATGAGGGTTACAGTTACATAGGTAAGGTAATGAGTATATTTCTTTTGAAACAGTCCCTCATTTTCTTCTCCTTATCCATCCCCACTTCCCTCCCCCTCCAGTTGTAAAGGTCATTTCCAATATAGTGTCTGGTGAGTATCATTTTTGCATTTGTTCATCTTTTGTCCTGATGTTTCTGTGATTCCACTTACATTCCACAGATCAGATAAACTTATACAGCAGACAACAGGTGCACAAAACTAAAACAGAAAAAAATAGAAATAACTGCATAAAGAATGTAATAAAAAACCTCTTGTTTCCAATTCTTAGAGTTCATTTGATATGCTTCATAATATATGGTCCTATGTAGTTAGTGATTAGGCTATTGTGATCCCTTTCTAAGAATATCATAAACATATTCTAGTTATTACAAATGAGGGAAAACATGCACCTACGTTTCTTTGGTCCTGGCTTACTTCACTTAACATAATTTTTTCCAGGATTTTCCATTTCCTTACAAAATGGGCAATATCATTCTTTCTGATGGGAGCATAGAACTCCATTCTGTATGTATACCACATCTTCCATTCATCCACTGAAAGGCGTCTGGGTTTGTTCCCTATCTTAAGTATGGTAAATAATGCTGCAATGAATATGGGTGTGCTGGTAGCTTTAATGTAGCCTTGTTTGTGGTCATTTGGGTAAATGCACTGGAGATACCACATTTTCTTTATCCATTCATCTGTGGATCTATGATTTCTTAACCTGTTAACTTTCATTACCCTTTACTCTTTAATTCTCCCTTTACTCCTGCCACCTTTTTTTCCAGCCTCAGAGCCATTTCTTGGCCACTTCTATGTCACTAGTGCTCTTTCCAACACATCCTATACCTTTTCAGTGTCCTGATCACCTTCAGGCCCTTATCTAAATATTACATATTTCACTAAATTATTACATATTTCATTGATCATCCATAAAATTTCGGTGTATTCTTCTTGTCCAAGTCCCACCAGAGGCGCCTCATTTCCCTTGAACCTGCTCTACTTGTTTTTACCCAAGGTATTTTTTTCATTCTGTCATGGTCATCATGCATTACTATCATGTTAATTTCATATTTGATCCTCACACTAGAATATAAAATATATAAAAGCACAAATCATAATCAATTTTGTTCACTGGTATATCCAAAGCATAAGAGATGCTCAGTAAATATTTGCTTATTATGAACAGCACTTTCCGCTCAAACGCATCTTTTTTCCTATCCCTATTACTAAGTTGTGAATACTTTCAAAGCACAGAATATACATCATCTCTGATCAGTACTGCGTATTTGTAACCAATACTGCTTCTGTTATAGAACAGGTATTATATAAATGTTTACTGGAAAAGAATGGAAAAAGAATCCCTCAATGGTTATGTGATTCTTCCATTAAATTTCATATATATTTTATTCAATGAATTTCAGGAGAAAATACACTACATAACTTCTGAAAAGGCTTGCTTTCTCTTAAGAAATATCTTTTAGTTTTTCCTGATCATTACCTTTAGCTAAATTTAAAACCAAATATATTTGGAATATATATAGAGAGAGATACCACTTTCTTATAGAAAAAGACCCCAAATGAAAAGCCATTTGCACAAGGTCATTCATCTGACAAGTGGAAGGTCCAGGACTAAAATCCTGAGATCTCTGATTCTAAATACTTATTGCAGTTTCTAGGACATATTAGTTATTACAAAATACTTACTGAAGGAATTACAATAAATCAGAAGGTCTAATATATGTCTTTTTGTGTTCCCTTTTGGATCCCTGAAATATACTTGGATATTTAGTAAATAAGGATTCAAAGTAACACCCAAATTTTCGAACCATAGAATATTTTTAAAATAACAAGTTTGAAAGTATTGTTTTTTAATTAGTTACTATAATGGATCCACAAGAAAAGTTCATTTCATCCAGCATCCTAAAGTCCCTTTTACATTAAAATTGTCTGGTGTTATGTGAGTTTTCAAAACTGCTTTGAGTAAAAATCCATGTGATCATCATATAAAAATGAAATTTAAACTACACAAGAGAGTTAAGGAAAGAAGAAATAGAGAAGACTATTAAACATCTAAAGAAAGGCAGTATCACTAACTGTGTTCACAGAGTGGCACAATCTCCCTCACTTTTCATTCTGAGACTAGTCTCGGGAAGGGCAGAATAAAGCCAAAGAATGACAATAGTCTTCAAAGATGAGCTTGTGCCTACTCCTCAACTTGACAAAGGTGAAAATTTAGGATGTCAGCATTATTATCCTCACTTACCAAAGCACACAAAAGCAACTCAACTGTCAAAGTGATGGGTAACTGAAATATACCCAATCTGAAAGAAAAAGCCACTTACTGAATATTCCTCCAGAGCTACCCCAAGACATATGTTGAGTGGGCATTATCTCTGGAATCTCTGTGGTATCTCAGGGGTAGGCCAAAATATTTGAGAATGGAGAAATCAGGAAGTTGACACAAGAGGAAGTTTATCCCAGATCATATAATGAACAGGTGTCAGAGCAAACTGTCAAAGTCCTGAATTAGTCATTCGTTCTACAGATGTTTAGACATTAGGCTAGGATCTGGGGACCCAGAAGAAAGAAAATATGTGCAGCCCTGCTTTGTGGAGGACACACAAGCAGCATCTCATCCTATGAACAACCCCAAAGGAAAAAGACATGATTACTAAACAGTATAATATAAAAGTATTGCCCTAGGCTTTTTATTCTGATTTATTTTTGGTTTTAGTTTTTGATCAGAAAATTATTGTGTCTCTTTCACTCCAAAAAAGACTCTTAACTCCATAAATACATCTTAGTCTCAGAACTCAACAGCAAAGAGAGGAACTTAATGTAACTGATGGATTTCTGACAATAACAGCACTGGATAGAATACAGTGCTATGCCAGGCCTCTTTTATTTCACTTGGTTATTTGCTTGCTTTCTTGCTTGGTTGTTTTCCTTTTCCCCCTTTCTTGTTTATTGTTGCCATAAAGAGACCAGAGAAAACTGGATATGGCCTACCCTGGTTCATACGTTTATAACTCTCGATGTCTGGGAAAGGAGCAGAGGTTGAATGGGTAGTCCAGCTTTTCTGCCCTGTTCACCTCTTTGTCTGATTCATCCAATAGGAACAAAGATCACTCCTGGTTGGGACTATAATCACAGAGCACAGGCTGGGAAGGGCAGATTTTCTGGGACACTGCACTCCAAGGAATACATTTTAGCTGGCCTCCACACAGCAAGGCTTTCCTCTTGAAAAGTGCAGGGCCATCCAAGGTGCAGCAAGGAAGCCAAAATGGTAATGGCCACAACTTTAGATGAATGGACTTTGAAGTCCCTGAAAGAGCAAACTGCTCTTGATCTTGCTTCCTCCACTGGAACATTTGTAGTTCCCACAAAAGGACAGAAACTTGTTCCAGCAATTCTGATCAAAAGCATTTCCAAAACATAAAGATAAATATCCTGTACTTCTTTCTTCCTATTTCTCTCTGGCCAGCTTCCTGGGGTCACAAGAATAAGATTGAAATCCTCAAAGGGCAGCATTAATGTGGTTATTTATTTGTTTATGCACTATGCATTCTGTGCTTTGCTGTCTTAAAAGCCTGAGAAATGGTTCCCACTTTAATACCATGTCGTGGAGAATGGGTGCCTTCAGGAAACCTGTTTTTTCACTTTAGCCTATGCCCTTAGATGCTGCTATTCGTTATTATTATCATTATACTTATTATTTTGATCTCTGCTATTTCATAATCTTTCATTTATCTTGATTTATTCTTACTGCCACTCTGTCTATGAAACAGAAAAAAGAAAGTCATCATCCCCAAGGAAGTATAAAAGAAATATTTTCTATTTTCATGCTGATCAGATAAAAGAACAATAAAAAGAAGATTGCCTTGTGTTTTCCAGACTTTTAGACACTGTGGTATATTTACAGAAACATTACTCACAAACATGTCTGGAAGTTGGAAAACATATTTTCAGCATGTTCTCAAAGCTGTTCAAACTTCCTTACAGTTTGTATCAAGTACTAACCTGTTGGACATTGTGTATTATTCGACCACAATTATTTTCCCTTCTTTTATATTCAGTGATGCTTCTCCTTTTCTTTAACAGGATACAGAGAAATCTGTAGCACAAAGAAAAGAAGTGTTTTCAATGTGCTGAAAAAGTTACTGATCAGGATAGCAATCATGTACTAAAAGGCAAAGGTTTTCTCTACAGAATTTTAAGAGACTAAAGCAGTTATCTGAAAGAGCAAGTAAATATGATCAGTTCTTTCCAGATTTTACTGTAGCCTTCCTAGAAGCCTAGTACAATTCTCATACATCTTCAGCACTGGACATGCTGAAGATTAAGAATATTAATGTAGTAACCTAAAAGACAGGCACTGAGGACAGCTTAAGGCTTTAAAGCCTGCCCATTCTCATTCTCCTCTTTAGATTCTCAGTAAGTGCCTATAGTTCACTTTACTCATTTTGTTTGAAAGTATCAGGACGGTTACATAGTCATTCTACATGATTTCTTCTCAACACAGGCATTCCATTTGCATCTGGTTTAGTGGCTCTCCTGTCTAAAGTAAATTAGACTGCAACAATCCTCTGAAATTATACTAAGAACACTTCAAAATATTCAAATATTTAGTTCTTTTTAAGAAGAGCATAGAAAGCTTTACTAACACTGGAGTAAGCTACCTTACAAAGTAATGGTTCAAATACAAAATTATGTCCATAACACGTAAACTCACTGAGCCAAACCTGTGATTGAATGTTCTAAGATATGGCCATTGATACCAACCTCCTATTTGCCCATTGATTCCATCACTCATTCTTCCGTAAGCAATAAACAACAAAGCTTTCAGAGGTGGTAAATGAATTTAAAGTTCACCAATTGAGCACATTACATTAGTCAGGTAATTCAAAAAGTAGCATTATTTCTCTTTTAGTTGTAAAATACGTTTTTTCTGTACAAGTGTAATAGAATAGTTGGAGAGGCAGTGTTGTTTGAAATTATTTAGATGCCTTTTGGAGACAAGATTACACATTCAGTCCCTAAATTGGCCAGATACCGGTGATGCACTCTACCACAACAAACATAAATTTTCTCTTCATGGTAAAGCTAGAATTGGAAACTGATATATACTGGACATTGTATATATGCCTACATGAACTAGGGAAGGGAAAGAAAAATGAGGGTGTAACAGATATCACAAGAAATGTACTCACTACCTTATTATGTAACTGTACCCCCTTTGCACAACGCCTTGTCAATAAAATTAAATTAAAAAAAGAATTGGAAACTGAATGATATAAAGCTTGTCAATTTATATTTTTTTAAGATGGGAAGGGACTTGTGGAGCATGGGGCCATGTGCATATGAACCCATCATAATATCATTCGAAAACTTCAGAGAAACTGTTAGTATTTGATGAAGTCTGTGACAGATCCTAGAACAGATCAACAACAAAGAGGAAAAACATGCAAATCCCTAAGTACCTTGGCAACAAGTAAGGGCAATACAAGATTCATACAACTTTTACATGGCAGTTCACATTAGCATCTTAAGAGAGGTCTAAGTGGCACAGTATGTAGACCCAAAGACAGGTCATGGTGGATAGGTGTCAGAAGAGACTTCCTCAAGTTGTATTGCTGAATTCTGACCAAGATTTCATTACAAGTGAAGAGAAAAAGATGTTCCAGGAAGGCATATCATTCCACATAGGCATGTTTACAAGTTTTCAAGTGTTTCATTTGTGCTTGAGATAGTGAACATTCAGAATTCTTTTTGAAATTAGAATTAAATTGAAGTAAAAAATTGTTGATTGGACCTTATAGAATGAGACAAAATTATGTATTTCCAGTCCCCTTGAATGAAAATATATGCATTTTCCAAAACTCTTTGAATTATTACCACTGATCTGTCACCTTCACCCAGAACTTCAGCAAAAATCAACCAATCTTCTAATCTGAAGAGAATAATAGGCTAGAACTA
This sequence comes from Perognathus longimembris pacificus, assembly GCF_023159225.1. NCBI lineage: Eukaryota > Metazoa > Chordata > Mammalia > Rodentia > Heteromyidae > Perognathus > Perognathus longimembris. Next base: position 112,441,250 of record NC_063162.1, read on the forward strand.
ACAGACTCAACAACAGTTATTATGTGTGCTTTGTTTATTAAGTTCTACAACAATCTTTCAGTAGAGGTAAATATTATTTCACCTTATTTTATACATTAAAATGAAGCTTAGTCTAATAATGTTCTCAAATTTGCAAAGATAAGTTGTTCAGAGTCATTCGGAGCAAAAAAATCTCAAGGCTCATATCTCACTTAGCAGACAAAGTGTATGGTTTATGAGCAAAAATTCCAATCAAAGCAGAGACTTCAAGTCAATACAGTGAGATTAATTAGTTTGCAACAGGACTGAGAAAATGAGAGACTCATGTTGTAGCCTTCTACTTTTTAATGTCATTTATAATTTAAATTTTCTCATCCAATCTACTAGACCAGAGAGATTGAATGTATTGACTTGCTTGAGAGATTGAATTGAATGTGAAGGTTTATCCCTGTTTCCATACCCGATATTACATTAAGCAAGAGTTTCATATCCCTCATGTTTGATGGTTCCATATAAGAACTCACACTCAATCAAGAAGTTATAACAAAATATTGCCATAAATTTAGAATTCTCAGATGCCAGGAATAGTTATGACAATGTACGTTCACTAAGCATATCATCATTTGTAAATTACTCATAAGTACACTGCATTTCCTCCTCAGACCAGCTCTGTGAGCCAAGTCAGGTTGATGTTATTTAATATTTTATCCATGAAAACATAGAAAATGGGAAAAGTAGCATCACTCACCCAAGGTGATAAAGAAAGAATCCTGCATAGCATGGATCATAATCCTGTGATCATTGTCTAGTAGTATGTCCCCTCAACATCCAAGATAATAGGAAGTGTGATGACTACTAGCTAATAAAGTAGAAGCCAAAAACACCATGGTTATATAGCAGTGGTAGAAAGTCTTCAGAAAATATGAACACCAATGTGAGTAGGAGAAATGGAATCATGAGTGTTTATATCAATTCTAGATCCACACTGCCAGGGCTCTGGATTGCAGCAAATCATTGAGCCAATTTGGCATCCATCTGTTAATATCAAAAAATAAAACAAGCATGAGCAAAAAAGCCATGAAAAGCAGGGACTTCAAACTGAGTACCAGACAGAACTCATCAACATGGTATTTTTGTTCTTGCCTTTTGTATAACTAAGGTTTCTGTTTGGGAGAGGGGTAGAGTCATTGGTTGTATTTGAAGAGTTTCAGTATGTACAATATACACTGGCACTCCCACTGCAGTACTCTTAAGACAATGAGTCTAGTGATGGATTTGGAAGACCCAGGGAAATACTATATAGTCCTTTCACATTAACTGTAGACCTTTTCTACATCAGTTCCAGCTCCAGACCTGAGGCAATTACCCATGAAATCTCAGAAAATTTCTACCTTCCTATAGTTTATTTTCTACAAAAGAAGCTAGCAACCATATAGCCTAGTACATCCTGAAACATTGCTATGAAGAAAAATAAGGCAGGCCAAGGGTAATAAGGGGTCCTAGGTAGAGGGCTCTGTGTGTGTGTGTGTGTGTGTGTGTGTGTGTGTGTGTGTGTGTGTGTGTGCAGGTGTGTATGCGTGTGTATGCATGCATGCATGCAAGGGTTTTTGTTTTTATATAATGTGACAGAAGCTATCTCACTGACAGTTTGACCCATAAAGAGAGATCTGGAGTGAGCCATATGGAAACACATAAGGAGAACATTTCCTGAAAGTTGGACAAGGTCTGAGGTGGAATCCTACTTCATATTCTCCATGAAAACTAGAAAGACCAGTGTGGAAGGATAGGGAGAGAGCATGAGAGAAGGGAAGAGGAGAGGTCAGAAAGGTAGTAAGGGCCAAGTCTTGAAGAGCCTTGTAAGGATTTTGAGTTTAACTCTAAGTGACATAAAGCGGTGTTGAGAAGTTCTGCCTCAAGTTTTGACATAAGCTTCACTCTATGTCCTGAGGCAATCAGAAAGGCTTTTTGGCCTCAGTTATGTCATATATCAATAGAAAGAATATATTTCATAAGACTTCTTTTGTCTGGGAATGTGGACTAGTGGTAGAGTGCTTGCCTAGCATACATGAAGCCCCTCAGCACCACATATGCAGAAAAAGCTGGAAGTGGTGCTGTGGCTCAAGTGGTAGAGTGCTAGCCTTGAGCAAAAAGAAGCCAGGGACAGTGCTCAGGCCCCAGGACCAGAAAAAAATTCTTCTTTTCTAGCAAAATTTTAGTTAATATATTCACTATGACACATATACACATATCTTATCACATAATATACACCCATACATATATACCCATTGAAATAGGTTTTCAGAATCTTTCAAAACTCACTGTGGAATAGATTCTTCACTGTGCCTCTCAGTACCACTAAAACAGTGGATTACTTCCCCCACTTCATCAACATTTCATCTACTCCATATTGTGTTTGTCCTGTGGGATTATCTTTAATCAACATGGACCACTGTGTCATTCTTCCTAGTTGATTGGAGCTCATCATAAAATTGGCCAGAATGTATTTTTCTGTGAATTTCACCATAAGGGAAACATTAGCTTAAAAGAAGAGAAAAAAGAGCAGAAGCTGACAGTAACTCATTTAAGCCATAAATTTTTTGTTTACAGCACATGAGGTGCCATCAAATTGCTTCATGAGTCATTATTAGAGTAAAGGTTCATGATAAGTGACAACAATAAAGGTTCATTGAAGTGCTGGGGGGAGAAAGCCATTTAGGTTTATGTCTTTTCAAATTTGTTCTCAGATTGCTAATATAAAGAATCAACTTTTGAACTTTAAGCCATTTTTAGCCCAGTCCTAAAAGGAGCAATAATAGCAACTAAATCACTCCATGAACCATTTTTGTTTCGGCATCCTACGTGTATGATTTTTTTTTCCTTCCTGAAATGTCTCCATCCCCCAGAAGTATCATTCAACAACCATTCAAGGTAGATGAATAGTCAGAGCAGGTTGGATGACACCCTATTACATGGTGCACCCATGGTGACAAATACCCTCCAAATCCTAAATCATATTTTGATGTATCTTCACTAGATAGAACGCCCTCCAAAGAGCCCCTCCTTGACCAAATTTCAATGATAACTGTGGCCATCTTCAAGATAAAGTATTCAAATTTCTCATGCTTGTTTGATTGAATTCAGAAGGTGCTAGAAATCCTGTTATCTATCCAATTCAACCTTCTTTCCACCTGTCCTTGCCCCATTCATAATCCATCGTAGGCACTTGCTAAATGAGGGAGACAGGCAAATGACCTATATAATGTAAATTTCATATAATAAAATGATAATTATCAATATAATTACATGGTGGTATCTTTTGACATTATACTTTACATATAATAGTTTCTTTTAAAGACTCCTAATTTTTGTTCTGGATCAGAGAAAGCTGGCCACCATGCAACCCAATCAAATGAGAGTGTGAGCATTATATCCAGTGATTAGATTCACAGCCATTGCAGTTGTGTTGGTGGTGGTGGTATTTTTTTGGTTGTTGTTTTTTGTCTGGCTTAGTTTGGTTTTTGCCAGTCGTAGGGTTTGAACTCAGGGCCTGGGCGCCGTCGCTGAACTTTTTGCTCAAGGTGAGTGCTCTACCACTTTAAGCTACAGCTCCATTTCTGGTTTTCTGGTAGATAATTGGAGATAAGAATCTTATGCCCTTTCGTGCCTGGGCTGGCTTTGAATCAAGATCTTCAGATCACATCCTCCTGAGTTGATAGGATTACAGCTCATTGCAGTTTTTTTTTTAATGCTAATTATTTGCCTTGGGTCTGTGAAAGGTAAAGTAATCGAGAATGTAATTACTAAAAAAGATGTATATGATTAATAAGAGAAATAAAGTGTAAGGTGTTTTTTTCAGGTGTAACGAATGTTTCAATATGAGTAAGCATTTGGGGAGTTTGGTTGCAGATCTGTTCATCTATAATGGTATGGTTATACATCAAGAGACAAGAACACTTAGTGGAGAAAAAAGGGACTACCTTGGAAAAAAGTGGTTGAGAATCAAAAATTACCTCTGATGCCCATATACCTGGGTTAATTTTAAAACAACAAAAAGAAGTTAGAATTTAGTTTAAGAATCTTAAATATACTCCCAGGAAAAAACATTACTGCTAAGGCTGTTGTTTCAAGACACAGATGGTTCGATGATCCCAGAGCCTATCTAAACAGAATCAAAGTGAACATCCAGGTGGTGAAGAATGTAGCCGCAGAAAAATTTCCCACAGCATTTGCAAGCATCAAGGGTCATTTCATCTCAGCAGACCTTCACGTAGAATAGTTAATGTATTTCACCATCTCATATGCCTCATGAAAATGATGGGATGGTAGGCACAAATTCCTCTGGATCACTTTGATTTAAAAGCAAAGGAACTTATAAACACCTTCCCATAGTCTAACTCACTGATGTAGAAAACATATGTGCTCCTACTATGAACAACTGAACTACTCAGGAGCACCACATGTCCCTGATCTTTAGTAAATTTGTCCATGCAGAAAGCATCAAACTGATTTTTTTCTTTTCCTTCAGAGATGCAATGCAGCTGAGAGAGTAATGTCAATTCACTATGCCCTTCGTTATTATCATGACTTCTAGAGTTATTTCAGAGTTCAAGATTATTTTTCTCTAATTTAAAAGTAAAACATAAAAATAAATTGTATTGAGTTTCAAGTAATAAAATCTATACTCATCTGCTAAATGTGCAAAATTCTTCTTATAAAGCTAATTAACTAGATAAAAGGTCTGTATCAGGATTTAAGCAGTTCCTGTCTCTAAGGGCCTAACTCAGTAATTAATTATGTTTCCGAGTCTCTAAAAACACTTTTCTAGCTTCACGGGTCTTTAGAAATGAAACATCTTTGACATCAGGCAAAATAGCTTCATCTCTCAATCTGTTCAAAAGTAAGGAAAGCTTCTACAAGGATGGAGAAATAAATGGCTTTAAAATTAGGCCTACATTTCCCTATCATTTATTCAGTTATTTACTTCATAGTTCAGAATTTTTACCCAGTCTCATTTTTAAAGCACTGTTAACATTAGAGTAACCAGTCTTTCAGGGTCAGCTTATCATATTGGTTTGGCTAAAATCAAAGTTATTAATGAAGCAAAAGTTAAGCACTGAAAAAAATAGTGAAAACATAAACTACTACACAAACATATAGTAACAGGCCACATTCTGGCACCTATTAAAGTTCTAGATGTTAGGAACAATTTGTATGAACAATGTCATGATTGCCAGGAATCTGGAGAAGCATCAGTTGTCACGTGATCATGATAATTGCATGCCTCCATTAAGGAAAACACCTTAACAATTCAACATTTCCCAAGACACAGAGGTCGTATCAACCTGAATTCTATGAGGATAAAATGTTGAGGGAGCACACATGGAGAATGGAGATCTAAAGATAAATGCATGAGGAGGAAAAATGCTACAGTTCTCTTCCCTACATCATCATTCTGCCTAGCCCTCTAGCTTGAGTTTCCCATTTTCAAACATAGACAGCTTTTTCAAAATTGTCAGAGAAAGGTGACTATAAACTTGCTAACCATGATCAAAAGATAAAAGCAGACAGTGGTTATACTCACAGGTCTATGCCTTGGAATTTGCACTCTTTTATTGCTATGTCATTACCACAGCCCACATGCACTTGCTTCCTCTATAGTCAGTCTCCAGTGGTAGATGTGATAATACTTCAGGTTGTTTCTGTTGTTTCTAAAAAGCAAAAATAGTATAAACTTAAAGGAATTACCTATAGGTTAGAGCAGACAATATTAGAAAAAATGCACCCTCTTAAAGGTATAAAGCCAGTTGTCCAACACTATGTCAGATTTCATAGTGTCACCCTTACAAAGCTGAAGAGGGTCTAAAATTTTAATTACAGGTTTCCTTTAATTACAGGCTCCCTTGCTATGTTTACAAAATAGATAGTAGCCCTGAGGGTGGAGTAAGGCTCTTTAAAGTCATGTTTTAATCTCCTTTGTAATTGCAATTTGATTGCTGGTATAAATTACCTAGTAGGCTTGCCACCTTCCGTGCCAGCCATTTCCCAGAGTGCATAATTTTGAATTAAAAGGCTGATATCCATCCAAAAGTTTCCCAGAATGTTTCATGGACTCTGTGAATTATGCATTAAAGAGAATTCTTTAAAAAGAAGGCAAGAGGTTTCTTGATGTCAGCGAGGGTTTTTCATCATATTATGGACTATTAATTTCTAGACTCTTTTAGAGGTGGTTTCGTGAAACCTATGTTCAATTTACGACTTATTACTGATCTTTCCCTAACCTTTATATTTTATTTTAACAGCATCATATTTCACCCTAAATGTGGCAGGTTCTGGCAGAAACCTGATGGTTAATTTCCAAGGAGGGTAGGTTGCAATGGAGAAAAGAACAATTTGCTGCAATTTTGCCCCCTGCCGACCAGAATGTGTATTTACTTAAAGGAATTTCACACTGATAAAAAATGCTTTTAGAAACTCTGATGTAGACAAGACCAATTAGGGAGCTTCCTGAATCTCTACATTACAACCAAATGTCAATGGCCTCTTTTGATGATTTGTCATACCTTACAAGGGATGACCTTTTGTTGGTATACTTGATTTTGAGCTATCTAAATGTAACATCATGTACTTAAGAAAATAAACAGAACCTACCTTCCTGTAAAAGAAAATAAAGGTGCCAAGTTTCCATCATCATATGCAAATACAAACTCTGGAGGAAATTAATGATATCATGCACAATTCTATACAGCTGTGCTCCTTATTACTGAGCTTAGAGCATTTTCAAAATTTGTCAAGGACTCTGCTGTTCTATACCTTTAGAGATTCATCTTAGAGATAAGGTGAACATATACTTGAATAAAGCAAAGAATGAGAAGGCACTTTATGAATTCCAGAACATGCACAAACAAGAACTGTCCTGAGCAAGCAGGATAAAATATTTTATAGGTAGTTATATCCCTTGTAAACAGAAAACATCCTCAGTATATATGTACTTGCAACTCATGTTGCAAAACATACACAAAAAGGAGAAATGATCTAGAATGCCAGACTGCAATAATGAAAAGAAAGGTTTTTCAGGTTTTTTTTAACTATTGTTTTGTCTTTTCTGGCTTAGTACTGCAGATGGAAGCCAGGATGTTGTACTTGCTAGGCAAGCACTTTGCTACTGAGCTATATCCTAGCCCAAGAAAAACTTTTTTCTGTATCACAGATATACTCGATATTGTGGATTAACTTATCCATTGTTAAAATCAGATAAGATGTTAAGAAAAGTCAAAGTTTCATTAGTACCTAGAGAAGACAATTCCTTTCTACCTCAAAGATTACACTGTTTCAGTAAAGAAGGTGACATTTGAATTATACATTGAAAGAGAGCTGGGATTTGGGGAATAGGCACTCCAGCAAGCAAAAGCACTTAGTAATCAAATGGCAAAATGAAGAAAAACATAGCAGTTCTCATCCAAACTACTATTATTGTCTTCACTCTTATTTCCTTAAAGCAATACTAGTGTCTTGGTAAGTATCAAACATTTTTGTACAATTGCGGATAAAACATATCAATTCCTACCTTCAAGAATCAGATATCAATATTTATAATTTCTAAATTTGGGATTCATCATTGTTTTTAAACTGATAGAAAATAAATTAAGATCACTTAGGGAAAGGAAGAAGAGAAGAAAGAGAAAAAGAAACAGTGATGTGGTCGCAGCATACATCGGTAGTCCCAACACTCCAAGAAGTTGAGGCAAAAGGATTTCAAGTTCAAGGCCATCCTGAACTACATGACAAGATTCTATCTCCAGAAAAAAAAAAGAGATGTAAAATAGAACCTGAGTTACTCCAATGTCGAGAAATAAGATGAAGAATTTTTCAACTAAGACATTGAGGGGGAAAGTGGTATTGTAAGAGTAACACAAAAATGGAAAATATACTTTTGTCTTTCTTGAACTTGGAAATATATGTGGAAGAAAAGAAGCTTGTCAACATGTAGATCCAGTGTAACTTCAAGCTTCCTCGTTATCCAATAATTATCACCATAAGTTTAAAATTATGGACAGCTCTCCAAGGAATTTTAAATGCTTCATGTGTTCTTTCTAATACATCTCCCCAGGATTGCTATTAAATTATAAGATGAGACATTATTGAAAGTAAAGCAGAACACCATTCCCTTCTATGCTGTAGTAGTTTTAGATTTCCTTTGGGGAAATACTCACTTCTCCCTTTTCATTTTCAATGAAGTGAATCAAAGCAAACTTACAATTCCAATTCTATTTATGAATATAAAATTAACTGAAAATAGACCGCAGTCATCTTCCCAGCTCCCTCCTGGATAGAGTACTATGATCTGCTGCCCATCATTTTGTAATGAATATGATGAGCTATTTGGGGCCTACTTTACCACTTTTCATGTATCAAAGAACATTGAAGCATCATTTAGCCTGGAGGTCATGACAAGTATCACGAAACATTTTCCAAATGTTCTCAACTTTATGAAGGTTTAGCTGTCATCTGTTACAATCTGGAATTCACTTATTTGTTTGTTGGTGGCTTATCATCATAGGTGTTACTCACATTCTACACTTCCTCCCATTCTACAAGCATCAATTAACTTGATGTTCCTTTGTCCATCAAACATAAGTAAGTATGTTCCCACCTCAAAAACTGTAATTTCTGTTTCCTCCACATAGAATCTTCTTCCTACAGAACTTTAAATGACTGACTTTTTTAATCTTTAAACTCACCTCAAATACTTCCTTAAAATAGCTGTTTGTATCTTGCTATCCACAGAATTCCCAGAACCACTATCATTCCTAACTTTGCATGACCACCTTCTTTGATTATAATAGCATTTGTCAAAAATTGAAATGGTATTGTTTGGAGCCTACCAGGCTAATTTCCATGAAAGGATCATAGGTGTGTCCTTGTATCTACTAGATGCTAGGTAAATAAATGAATGTATTGAAGTTAGATCAAGTACAATGGGATAAAAAAGGAATGTCAAGTATTGTGAGGTCAGAAACAAATATAATATATGTCTTGAGATAGGAAAAGTCCAGTTCTATTGGAACTTGGAGAGAAAACCCCTCTGCCCTTGCTAATGGGTTGTGATCAAGAGAGTGGCATTGAAAGTGTAGTTTCTAGGAAAACTGCTCTAACTGCAGCATGGAGAATACATAAAGTAAGGATAGGATAGGAATTTTAACTCAAAAACGGAAACCAGGTACAATATTGAAAAATCTCCTACTCTGTAACTATATAAAGCCAGGTGCTCTTACTTGTCTTAAAAAAAGAGGATAGTAATAGAATCCAACTTACTGTTTGAGGTACAAATGTGATCTGGAAAAACAATCCTAAATATGCTCTTAAAAGGTACTACCAACAAATAAGATGCTCAAGACAATGACAGTAAACTTATGCCAACAAAGCAACTATCAAGTATGTTCCCTGCAGCCAGGAAGAGAATTGAATCTACTGAAGTACACAATGCAACACACACATGTTCATGCACACACACAAAAACATACACACCCACACATCTGAGCCTGCCTCCTTATTCAGGATTTCAATCTGCAGAATAGAGCCTTTACTTGTATTGTAGATCACTTTTTTCCACAAAATGTCCATTTATAGGAATCCTTAAGTCACATGTAAAGGTCTGTGTTCCTGACCAAAAAAAAAGCCCTGACTGTCATTCACTAAGCACTTATGCTATGATTACTATGTGGCTCTTATGCTATCATATTAATACATTGGCATGTGCACTTAAGACAACTAAATCAGCATGTGATAATATCTACAGCAGATTCACTCAGAGCTAATGGAAGCACTAAGAAGAATGAGCATGCAAATTAGACCGGAAGATCTAAGAACCAGAATAGCTTAAGGTAGACTATTTGATAGCTGGAAACATTAGTGCTAAAATTATATAGGCCTCAACATCATCTTCATACTACTAGTTAGATATCTTAACTTCTTTCATACCAAGTTCTTCAATCTATAAATTGTCAAAAAGGAGTCACTTCACTGGGTTAAATTAAGTCAGATGATGATATGTGCAAACCATAGGAGTTGATACATACTGTGTACTCAAACAGATGCTTATCCAGCAAAATAATCTATATAGTTTCTGATTTCGCCCTATGTCATTAAAGCAAGGAACTGCAAAGACGGTACATGCTAGAGTAGACTAAGGATATGTTTAATAATAAAGGAATATTCTTGCCAGTTGTCCCAATGTCCAGGAGAAGTCTGTGGGTGTCACTTCTCTGGAAATGACAGAAAGTGAATACAACAATTAAGAATGAAAGAGAAAAGTATGGTCCTACAGTACTACAGAGTAGGACAGCTTCCTGGGCAAGCAGGTGTCCTTGTTGACCATAAGCTTCTTTTCAGGGTGTCATGTTCCTACCTCAATGATCAGACCTCTCTCTGATCAAAACTGGGCAGAAAAAACCTAAGACCCTGTCAATCTTCCCAGAATGCTGCCTAAGCATCTGTCCCAACATCCTTGTGATGATATAAAATATATCCCCATGAGCTGCTCAAAGAGTTCCAACTAGTCCACTTGAAAGCAAACTTCACTTTATACACCAATTATCACAGCTGGAGATGCTTGATGCCGTTTGCTGCATTCATGGGATGAAAATAAAAAAAAAAAAGAAAGAGCTGTCATTGTTTGTATGTCTTTATGCATGTGTGGGAAGCAGTAAGTCTAAAGAAAAAAATGTGTTGTTTTTTTTTACCTTTTCTCTTTATTCTGCAACAATTTTTGCAAATTTCTTCCTTCTAAAACCACACATTAGCAAGCAAGGCTTTGTATAAAGGACTTTACATTCATCCCAATTGCTCTCATAAAAATGCTACTCCCTGGGCTTCAAATGAGTTACCATACAGTGCATTCAAGAAAGACAATCATAAATCCTAAAGCCTACAAAAGAAATACTCAAGTGACAATTTTGAAAAGGTTTGAAGGTATTGAAAACTGACCACTGTAGCAAGACAATCAGAGCTGGAGAGGCTGAGCTGAGGCTAATGCTATGCTTTCCAGCAGGCCTAGGGGTACAAGTGCATCACAATGGCTGTGATCAGCAGCAGAAGAAAAGACTCACCTGAAAACTGCAATTTCTGAAGTGCAATTACTCACGGACACTTGATCAAAGATGTTCAGTGTTCTAACACGTGAACACCAAAATCACAGGCCATCTCACCTCCTTCCAACATTGTCCATTACTAGCTCTAAAATGGAAAGCACTTGCTATGGTTTGAGAAAAAAAGAGGAAGAGTCTATCCCAGGCTACAGAAGTTATTCTGAGATCAAAATAAAGTGAGAATGAAATATGTAAGAGACATAAGGATATATCTGCCAAGTTCTGAGTAAACCTAGAGTTGGGAAGTTTTCTCCAAACTGTCAAATATTTTTTTCTATCATTCCAAAGTTATCTGTTCTCAAATTGTTATTTTGAATGTAATTAGGAAAATGCTTTCATTCTGTGTACTATGCATTCAGAATTTTATAAAACGAACCTATGAGTAACTTGTATCGTGATTTTATTTTATACCTCAGTCCCTCTGGGGGGAAATTTTTGATGTGTAGAAAGTGTCTGTCTCATAACACATGGAAAGGGTTTGAATGGTGTGAGAATGGATAGTGGTGGAGAATGGAAACTGGGCAGATAAAACTCAAGCATGTGATAATTTTATACAATAAGACTTATACCAGGATCTCAACTATCTTGCTTGACTACAGAGGTAAGAAAGTATTATTGTTATCTCTATTTTTAAATAGGTAACTGATACCTTAAATTGCATTTTTCAAATAAATGAAGGCACTGTATATTGAGAATTCTCTACAAGCCTAAAATCTAAATAGTTTCTAATTATTTTTCAATTCTTAGCTGCTGCTATATGTAATACTAGCTATTCAGGAGGCTTAGATCAGAGGACTGTGGTTCAAAGTCAGCCCATTCTATATTTGTGAGATTCATATCCAGTTAACCATCAAAAATCTGGAAGTGGAGCTGTGGCTCAAGTAGTAGAGTACTAGCCTTAAACTAGAGCTCAGGGACAGTGCCCTGGCCCAGAATACACACACACACACACACACACACACACACACACACACACACACACACACACCCCACAATGATTTGAGTATTTACCCCAAATATACTAAGTTCCTTCAAAGGATAATGATCATATAGTAATCAAGTATTTACCTTACATCTGCATAAGAATTCGAAACGGTTAAAAAAAAAAAAACTGTAGTGAGTGTGTGTGTATGTGTGTGTGCGTGCGCACGTGCGTTTTCTTTTTTAATACTGGGGGTTGAACGCAGGACATTGAACCACTGAGCTACATTCCAACCCTGCTTAAGAATTTTTAAAATGTGAAATATCCGCAAACATTTAAAGATTTCTTGCCTTATGCTCCCTATGTCATTATTTTCTTCTTTAATTCCCATGTTCATTCTCCCAGCACACACTTATTAAGTGTTAGACATTATGGTGGACAAAATTCTGCTTCCAAAACTCTTACAGGTCTTCTGAAAGAAAAGAATAGGAAATAGGCAAGCATGTCCACACAGAGACTAGAACAAAGTAAAGTACTCAGCCTCCCACACTCTCTTCAATAGCCCTTCATGCCCACACTTCAGCAAAGATCTCTCGGAAAGTATAGAGAGGCAATGTCACATGTTCTTTCTTGCTCATCTCTGAAGCCAAGATTATGTCCTGCAAACGAAGTCCAACAGTTTTCCACTGCTTCTACCTTTACATTTGTATGTGTGCGGGAGCACGCATGACTATGCCTGTGCTCATACACATGTTAACATCTAGTTTTAGCAGAAGTAATCAGGCAATATTTTGGTGAGAGTTCAGTTCGTTTACAAGTGATTTGAAAAAGTTGGAGGGAAAAGGACAATATTGCACATGATAAGCTTCAAGTTAAAAGTCTGAGTGAAGACTAGTAAACTTTATTAGGAAGGGTGATGATATACACTTACAGGTAGTTTTAGTTTAATTTAGTTATGTAAGGTCTTCAATCTGAAGAACTATTGTTGGTTGATACAACAATCACAGGAAAGAATCTTAAGCTGTTTAACCAGAGATCATAAAATGCCCCTTTCTGAGTACATGTTTAAGAATAAAATTCCCCTTTCTGGTTATGCAACAGTGGACACTCACTCATTTGTGAACTCAGTCATTGAACATTTACTGAATACTTGACAGATACAGATTTAACAATCAAGTCAAAAACCACATCTACATGTAAGGTACAGAATTAAATACTCTCAATGGAATGGTTGAAACGTGACACACAAGAAGTGTTCCAAAAGTGGCAAATTTGAGATACAAATGTAGACACCAGGCTCAAGAAAAAGTAACACCTGTCACCTGGTAAAGGGGCTCAGAGTCAGTGCTGGATTTACAGTTCTGGTGGCATAGTACCAGCTGTTAGACATAGTATTAAATATTTAGTTCAAGTTTTGGTCCTGAAAAAAGGTGATGTAGGGAGGCAAAGAGAAGGGTCTTATTTGACACTTGGGACCCAGAGTATGTTTTTATTTGAGGAAACAAATTTTAATCTTGTTACCAACTAAGCAAATATCTGATCTCCTCTCCCATCCTTTAAAAACCAACTTATTTGATAGAGTTGAGCATACATCAGAAACCCAAAACACTGATTTTCCACAATCAAAATCTCAGTGATATGTAAGGTTTTAGTTGATCTTCAGAGCTGATGTCAAGCCTACTTACCCATTTGTATGAAGAGTGAGAGGCACATCTTCCTTGCTCACCTGCTGCCAGGAGCAGGACCATAGATGGTAGGGTAGCTCCTCCCCCACAGCCTAGGAATGGGAAGTGTAAATATGCATCTGAAAAGATGCTCTCTTTATGAGGGAGCCATTGGAGGTAGAAGTCCTGCTCACAAACCCCTGCTCACTTCTCTTTTAAGTGTTAGGATCCTGCCCATTATGGAAGAAAGCCCAGCAAATGACTACCTCTGCCAATCACCTCTCAGCTTCTCTGAAGGGTGACAAAATAAAATAGTGGGAAAAGTGCAAACTAGGAATTAATGTTTCTGCCCCCTGCCTCTCTCCCCACCCCTCTTCCCCAGACTGAGGATAAAACATGTTTAAGAATAAGAATATTATTTTTCCAAAGGATATCATTTTAGGAATGCTGGGAAAACTTCCTGTCTAAAATTTTTCTTCATTGAGATACCAGATTCTCCCACCAATAATACATCTGTGATAGTATTTGATACTGTCCTTTAGCAGGATTGGTTAATATCACTGTTCCTGAAAGGGGAAAAAGCATAATGCAAGGGTTAGTACCTGGATATGAATTTGTATTGCTTGAGGATACATGGCCAGCGTGGGGATTGGGAACAAGAAGGTATACTGACTGCAAAAGGCAAAGAAATAGGAAGTCGAAGAGAATGATTTTTGTGCCTACTTTACAGTTACACATCTGGTTAAGAATTGACATGTTAATAGCATAATTCTCACATTCCCCAACTACTAACTTTCTCCATCTTCTTAAAGGATGACTGTGAAGAAAGATGGATGTTAACATTGCCCAGTCCTCTGATTTTTCAGTAAAAGTGAAACAGAGAGTAACTCTAAAGAAAGAAATATAAGTAATGCAGGTATTGGTATATAATTGTTGTGCTTAAGGGATAAGCCAGGGAACCATAAACTAGTTAAGTTTATCTACTTTGTCAGTTTAACACAATTGGGGAGAGAGTATAAGTACAAGTCAGATGAGAAATCATTTCTAGGGTTGGCCAATTTTTATAAATCAAATTTATGGTACCCCAAGTACCATTATTTTTAGAATTTTTCAAAATAGAAATTGTAGCTCGTGGGGGGGGAGAAAAAATTAAATGACAACTTTTGATTTTGTCACCTTAATTATTTGCAGTGGAGATAGGAATTCTTTCAGATGATGTAGGTTGAAAATGTCTTAGCAATATGTGAGTATGCTGGCTGACCTTGAAATCTTGTGGTTCGGTAATGGAGCTTCTCTCTGGGAAGAGAGAGCATTAAGCTGTGCTACAGTGGCTTAGGACAACTTCACAATAGAGCAGCATGCTGGCAGAAGAAGCAATTTATTTTCTCTTGTATTCTCCTTACATGATACTACACAGAGTCAAATGCCAGTCTATGCATGATGTGTCAGATGACAGAATAGAAATTAATTTGTTTCACCCATGGAAATTTCCATTTCTGTATGCTAAGCTTCTCTGCTTATCTTTGGCACATTCATCCTCAGAAACTGAATAAAATTTCTTCTGTTCTGCTTTTTTATATAAAGAAGTCTATTGTTTGCCTAAAAATGGGAAAGCTCATTTTATTAAGTATTCTTGTTACTATGATTGCATCCTTCAGACTATTAGCTCTGCTGCAACGTGCAAATCCTTTTTAAATAGTTTGCACTGCTAACTTCCTTGGAGCATCTCTGAATGTGATTTTCTCAGCCATTTTGCCTTCTGTCCACACCACGTGTCACACTTCTGCAGTACTTAGATCTGACAGACAGCAGGTGGAGAAGTGATTCAAGAGCAGAACAATGGCAAGCTTAGACTCCCTTCTTTTTAAAAAATGGTCATGGAGATATATATGAATGTATCTGTGTAATATATATATATATATATATATATATATATATACAACTTTGTCTTGGACAAAGCCATTTTTCTCTCTTCTGTTGTTCTTATTTTATTTATACTCTACTATATGACATAGTCACATTTAAGAAAAAAAAACATGAGGACATGTCAGAATTCAAAATTTGTCTTTGCAAACAAGAGCCCATTGATGAGAGTTGCAAAGGCCCATATGATTCTTGAGCACTCAGCTTTGTGCTAGAGCTCAAAATCAAATGGGAGAAAAGTTCCCACAGAGACCCTGCTTAACTCTCCGTAAGAGCAGTATATTTTCTGTGCATCAAATCTAAAATACTGTGTTTCCTGTTCCTGCAACAGATGTGAATTTGATTCTTTGCTTAAAGGTGACTGATAGGAACTGGTGACCATTTTTCAAAATAGGGTAACCATGAAGATCTGTGTGAAATAGGATCTGTGGTAAAGACCAGAATGGGGTGCAGTGAGGTTCACAGGAGGCTTTTACTGAATTGAGAAAGGAGATTACTGCAGAGGGAGATAATAAAGGATATGTACAAACTGAGAGTAGCTGTAGGCATTACTACCCAGACCTTTTCTTGAAGAAATCTAAGACCATAAAGATCTTTTTTTATGGAATGGGCATTTTCCATTTGCAGTGCAGATGAAAATTTCAAAACATATCCAGAAATCCAGACTTTCATTACCCTAAGTAAAGTCTTTCTAGCATTGTTGACATTGCAGGCTGCCTAATTGCTTTTTTGAGGTAGTGCCATGTGCAGTGTGGGGTGTTGAGTAGCACACCATCATAAACCCACAAGATGCTATTAGTAAATATTCTCCTGCTCCAGATTAGTTATTCTAGATCTTGGCTACACAGCAGTATGCCAAACTCTCAAAGTCAAGGACACTTCTCACATTCATATTTAATTGTCCATGTTATGGCCAAGGAATTAGCTTGGCTTTTAGGTTCCTGATGTGATTCTAATGGTCTAATGATAAGTTTGGGAAACAATTCACAGAAGCCTACTATGCATCCAGAATTGCCTTAGATGAAGAGAGTACAAAGATAAATGAGTCATTATTCCAGGCACAGAGAAGCTTAGGATTTAGTGAAGAGATAGACACAAACTGGGTCTTTTCAATGCACAATGGTCAATTTCCTTTAAATTCCCAACATAGTATTATGACAGAGGAGGGGTTCTTCAGAAATATGTCAGCAGCAGAAATCCTCACATTTTAAAACCCGATGTTCATAATATTAGAATAGGTAAAGCAAATTAAAGTGACACAAAAGTTAACCATAGAGAATTGATAAATCAGAACTTGAACATAAAAGTTAAGAATTAATTGAGCATTAAAATTAAGAGCTATTTCTACTGAATAATGCCATTAAGCAAGTGAAAAGATAAGCCAGAGGGAGAAAAGATATTTGTAACCCATACATTTCAAAAGCAATCATTTGCCAAATATATTTTAGAACTTACTGCAAATTCAAAAACAGAAAATCCAACTAAAGTGAGATTATAAGGTTCTTTATAAAATACATTAAAAATTTTGTTATTAACTTATGAAAAAGTGTTCAATATCATTTAATAGATAAACTAAAAAGAATTTCACAATGTGATCCCACATTTCCAATGGAATATTTACAATTATATGAAAACAATATAAAGCTACTCAAACTTACATACACTAGAATTACTTTGTTGTGTATACATACAAACACATACTAGAAATCATACATATGTATGCCAAAAGGTAAGTACATGAGTACTCACATGGCATATTGCCAGTGCTTCATATCTCCTCTGCTAGTTCCTTTCTATTTCAGTTTTGCACTGCTTTGATACCTCCCAAATCAACTGCTCACATTCAAAATTTAGTCTTGAATTTTCTTTTTGGATAACCCAGCTAATGAAACAGATTATTCATTTAAGCTATAAACCAAACAAAAAAAATAAAATGAAATAGTTATTGATAGGAGTATGGAAAAATAAGCTGTGATACATTATAGGAAAATAATTATTATATATCATTAAAAGTGAACCAACAATAGCTTCTATCACCCACATGAATAAATCTCACATACTTAATTTTAGGCACAAGGTGTTAGGTACATACTTTAGGATAATATTAACATATATTTTAATATTATATAAAAATGGTATCTGGATGTCATATGATGAATTGTATCCTCTCTCAAAAAGTCATAAACCTAGCACTTAGAATCTTATTTGAGCACATAATCTTTAAATGTGGAACCACGTTAAAATTACTTCATTACAGTCCTCTAATTCAATATGATTAGATTCCTTATATTTGGACACAGAGACAGAGATTCAGGGAGAACATTTGTAGGGGGAAAACCAGGAGTGACTCATCCACCATCAAAGGGACACCAAAGACTGAAGGCAAAGAGAGAGGCATTAAACACATTTCCCTCTATAGCACTCAGAAGGAACACCCCCATCAATATCAGAAAAGAAAACCAACAGTAAATCTGTCATTTTATTTTTTAATATATTTCTTTTTTTCATTTCTTTATTGTAAAAGTGATGTGCAGAGTGGTTACAGTTTCACAGGTAAGGCAGTGAGTACATTTCTTGTCCAATTTATTACCTCCTCCCTGATCCCCCGCCTCCCCCCTCCCCATTCCACTCTCCCCCCATGAGTTGTACAGTTGGTTTACAGCAGATAGTTTTGTAAGTATTGCTATTGCATTAGTTTGTCTTTATCCTTTGTCTCTTGATTTTTATTACCTTTCCCATCCCTAGTTCCAATACACGTATATACAATATCCAGGGTACTAAAATCAGTTACAGTGATCAAACAGGAGTAAAACCATGGGATAGAAAGACAAAAGAAAAAGCACATAATTTCACATGGTATATTGAAAATAACAACAACAATAATAAACCATTTGTTTCCATAACTTGGAGTTCATTTCAATTAGCATTACCTTATGTGTTCATCTGGACATAGCTATTGAACTATTTTAATCTTCTGCTAGGACTATCCTAGACATGTACTAGTTATTCCCAATGAGGAAAACCACAGTCTATGTTTCTTTGGGTCTGGCTCACTTCATTTAATATGATTTTTACCCCAAGTATATCCATTTCCTTACAAATGGAGCAATGCTATTCTTTCTGATAGAGGCATAAAATTTCATCATGTATACATATTCTGTCATTTTAATCCACCCCATTTGTGTTATGTTGTTACAATAGCCAGAGCATACCAATACACTAACAGAAGTTACAATGTAGCTGCTTTTATGGAGAAGGAAAGGTTGAGAAAGACATAGAATAGAAACAAGGAAACTGGTGCTCTTCTTAACTGGTTTGCTGTGTTTCTTAATAGCAAAAGTATTACATATGTGTGTTTGTGATCATTTGACTTCCTCTTATTCTCTTTCAGAACCATAATTGAGCCCTGTTTCGTACAGATTATTTTTTAGATAAGCTCTCCCATCCCATCTGTGTATGCACTTAAGTCATAACCCACCCTGTTTACACTTCCCATTGTTGCTAGGGTCACAGGCATGAAGCACTCTTGGTGCAGCTTCCTTCCATAAAGATAGCATCTCCCCACCTTTTCTGCCCTGGCTGACCTAGAAGCACAATCCTCCCAATCTCAGCCACCCATACATCTTGGAACAGTAGGCACATGCCTCTGTGCCCAGGTATGAATTGCAAAGGAACCTCGTGAATTTTTCTGCCTGGTCTTGAAAGTCCATCCTCCAATTCTCAGCCTCCTTAGTAATTAGGATTACAGGCATGATCACTCGGCTACGGTAGGTTCTTCCTGAGCATTTTTCTCATGCAAGACTGAGCACTTAAGACATCTAAGTGGTACTTTGTCCCAGCTACAACACTAAGTTGTTAACTGCCATAAATGCTTCATTAACTTTGGTCTGTCTCTCTAGCAAAAGGGCTTTGGTTTCCTAACATGGCCATCCAAAGAAGATGCCATTTTCTGCCACCTCATTCTGATCTCTGTCGCAATTCATCAGATTGGTTCCAGACACTGTGGTGAGGCTTCGATTGTAAAATCAGCCACGTTTCTGCTAGTGATCTCCATTAGTATTTAAAAATGTGAAGCAGAGCATGGAGGCAATATACCCATGACTGAAGGCCTCTGAAGGCCATATTATTGTCTTACCTTAATTGGACTTCTGGCTGAAAAGGAAAAAAACATAAAGAAACAATTTAATTTTCTCCTGCCACTGACCCATGATCTTTCAAAAGAACAGACCTGACTCATTTGACTTATCTCTACAGAATGTTTCCTAGGAGGGCTGGTCACCTTGATATTAAACCTTTCAAATAAATACATGTGAAACAGAGGTCGTGACTAATTGCATAATGAGCTACATTAGAGATCATTTTGTTGACCTGAGAACATTCCAGGCTCCTTCTGAAAATGAAAGCCTGATGCTGAGGCATTAAAGTGATGAGCCACTTCAAGCTAGATTTTGGAGGAAGCTGTAAATCTTTTTTAAATAGCCTCTACCTTTCTGGTTATTTTTTTTCTCTCCTTATAGTTTGGGTCCCTTTGTGTTTATTGCAATACCAGTGAAAAGTGATTTATTTTTCCACTTCAAATGACGCTGTTCCCTTGGTAAGACCTGACTTGAGAAATAGCAAACTCCCTATAGTTTTCTTGCACTAAAGAACTGTGCATTTGATTGCAGAAGAATTGTGGTTCCAGTTCACTGGGTCTTAGCCATCTTCCTAGTGAATCTCTTGACCTCCAGGCAACTAGATGGAGATAGAAAGCAATAGGGTCAATACATTAAGGCTTCAACTTCACTGACACTTGAAGTCCTGAGAAGCACTGAAGAGCTTGCTTTCCTCAACTGCCTTCTAACCAACCAGAACAGGGCTGCATGTGGAATTGCAGTGCAAGAATAGGATTGCCCACATGTAGAACATGTGACAAACATTGTTCACTTTTCCTTGAAAGCTCGCCTTTCATTTCTCCTTTTTCATTCTAGTGTAGATATAGCAAATCTGTATCCAAGCTAAGGATCGGGGCACACCTGCTAACCATGCAGTGGTGTTTGGAATTTGTAATAACTTCATTTGAAGTAAGTGAATGCAATTTATATATTTAAAGGATTTGGACAGTTGGCCATATGTGACACATTTGATGTAACAAATTTAGTAAAATGTAGAAGGAATCTGGGAGTCATTTTTTGGTTTTGAACTCAGAATCTATGTGCATGTATTGCTAATAAAGCACTTTACCACTGAGTCACGCTTCCAGTCCTGATTTTTCAATCGTTATTTTAGAGTGAGCATCACTTCCTGCCCAGGCACATTCCTATACCACGATCCACTGCTTCTCCTCATTGCTGGATGTGTGGCATCTAGCTTCCCTATGCTGAGATGGAGCCTCCACAGGTTTTTCTGCTTGAGCTGGCCTACAGCTATGTGCCTCCCATTCTCAGACTCCCAAGTAACTAAGATTATGGAGTCATAAGATTCAACCTAAAAGACATTTGCCTGGGGGAGGGAGGAGTGAACTCAAAACATCATGTTTGTTTGGCAGGTGCCCTTTCCACTTAAACCACATACCCAGTTCCTTTTTTATCTTGCTTATTTATGAGGTAAGGTCTATCTTAATGCCTGGACCAGCATAGGCTGTTATCCTCCTACCAATGCCTCCATGTATTGCTAAAGACAGCCTTAGCCTCTGCTCCCTGTCAATGTACTCTTCTCAAAGCTAAGAATCACAGGCCTGTACCACTATGCCCAGCCATTGTCTGAAACAGATTCTTAAAAATGTTTTTGTCCTGGCTGGACTTGAACCGACATCCTCCAATATCTACCTCCCAAGTAGCTATAATTAAAGACTTTAGTCATCATACCTGGCTAAAGGTTTATTTTTATTAAAAGCCAAAATATTTGGATCTACTCATCTATTGGGGCATCTGGGCCTTTTCCATATCTTGACTATAGTGAATAGTACACCAATGAACATGGATGTGCAAGTGTCTTTATCATATCCTGGCTCATAATGTTCAGAGTGTATGCCCAGTCATAGGGAAGGTCTATGTTTAATTTTCTGAGGAATCTCCAGACTGCTGTCCAGGGTGGTTGTACTAGTTTACATTCCCACCAACAGTGCCATAGAGTTCTTTTTTCCCCACACCCACTGCCAACATTTGTTGTTCCAGTTCACAGTCTTGGCCAATCTAACCTGGGTGAGATAGGATCTCAGAGTTGTTTTGATTTGCATTTCCTTTATGGCCAGGGATGTTGAGCATTTCCTCATGTGTTTCTTTACAATTCTCACCTCTTCTTGTGAGAACTCTCTCCTTATCTCCTTTGCCCATTCAATGGTTGTTTTCTTGGGTTGGCAAGTGGTTGGATAGTAGGCCTTTTTCTGATGTACTACTGGTAAAGATCTTCTTCCAGGCTGTTGTCTGTCTTTCTCATTCAGTAACTGTTTCCTTAGCTGTGCAGAAACTTTATTTTGATAGTCCCATTTGCCAATTCTCTCTCCTATCTGTTGTGCCCCTGGAACACTTTTCAAGAAGTTTCTACCTATAACTATAAGTATAATGGGGATCCAAAAAATGTGGCACCTATACAAAATGGAATTTTACACAGCCATTAGAAAGAATAAAATACTGTCATTTGCAGGGAAATGGATGGAACTCGAACAATCATGTTAAGTAAGGTAAGCCAAGCTCAGAGAGACAAATGGCACATGTTCTCTCTGATATGCTGAAGTTAGATCTTAAACACACTGGGATATGACATATTCTACAGGATTCTAGATACTCTCACACAGTGAGACCAAAAGTGGATACTCGTAGGAGAGAAATGCAAAGTCCCACTGCCTAAGAGCATCTTCATATTTATATAAAATAATATACATGTTGCGACAAACCCCAAGATAAGGAAACAAGAGATCCCTCTCTCTTTTCTTTTCTTTTTTTAGTTTTAAATTTTTGATGATTCTATCTCCTTTACCTTATGTATGGTGTACTCAAGTGTGCATTTTCAGAAGGATTGAGGGGAGAATACAGAACACGAGGGGAAAAGGGAGAAAAAGTACATCAGTGTAGCTCATTGCACACTAATGAAAGTGAACTATACAACTGGTGGGTAGAGATTGTTTATCTATTTGTTTATCCTTATTTAAGGACTTCTTATAATATTTGAAACAGTATTATTTTTATGATTTATTTACTTTTCAAAATCTTCTACATCCTTGATGAATTATTCTAAGTTCATCATTTCCTTCATGTTGTCAGATTAATACATGTACATAATTTTATATGACTACACACTTAATACGAAAGAACTGAAATGATTGCCTTACCTTTCTGTAGTCCAGTCCCCACTTGTATGCACTTCAACTCTTCTATTCCTCTCTCTCCTGCTGGAACTCCTGTTGGTTGAATTTCAAAAAATTATTATTCTCTTCCTATCACTTTTTTCTACTTTCTGCCTAGCATTTTAGTCAAAGAGAGTTTTCGCAAAGGCATCTCTCAGTCCTAATATTGAATTTCTATTTCTGCTGTGTCATTTTCAAACACTCATTCTTATCCTCTGACTATTCCCTTTTAAGGACAATTCTTCATCTATCTCATAAGTGCATCTTTTCCCTTTCTCTCTCTGGGCAAACAGATGTTTTCAGTCCTTGTCCTTTCTTCCAGCATCATCCCTATTTCTCTAGGCTTCTCCCATTTTTTTTCTCTTTGAGTCTGTCTTTCAAGTTAGAAGTTTCCTTACATGTCTGGTGATGTCTTCCTTTCTAATTGTTAATTTTTGCGTAGGTAAACTATTCATATTATTGATCATGCAGAAAGTATAAAAAGACATTCAATAAAAGTTTCTCTCTTTTTGCTACCCATCTGTTCATTTTTATCTTTTGCCCATAAGTGTCCATTCTTCTTAAGTATCCTTCCAGAGTTCCCTGGTACACAGAAAAAAAATAAATAAATGTACACAAACCATAGCAGATTAAGCACCTTACTTTTGCAAACATATCAATATGACTTTTAGGTTTTGGGATTTTTGGAAATTTTTGGTTGTTGTTTTTGCCAGTACTGGGTCTTGAACTCTGGGCCTTCGCTCTATCCCTGAGCTTCTTTGGCTCAAGACTAGCTCTCTACCAATTGAGCCACAGCACCACTTCCAGCTTTTTCTAAGTAGTTTATTTGAGATAAGAATCAGCATACTTTCCTGTCAGGGCTGGCTTCAATCTCTGATCTACAGATCTCAGCCTCCTGAATAGCTAGGATTACAGGCATGAGCCACTCTTGTCTGGATGACTTTCAGGACTTTTTAACATGCCAATACCTAACAGAGAGAAAGCTATCTCATTTCTTTTTACAATGATGTAACATTTGTTTTGTTTATTTTTAATAAACCCTATTGATTAAGAATAGTTTCTTCTTTTTCATTGTTATGGGTAGATTTCATTTTTTTCTCTTTTAAACTGTTTTCCCATAAACATCATTATAGTAACATGTCTCACACATAGGCAAATTGAAATTGCTAAATTAAAAGTTTCATGCATCTTTGATTTTAAAAATTTTTGTCAGATTGGTATGTTAGAGGTATGCTAATTGAAACACCCAACAGAAAAAGAAATCTTACTTCACTCTGACTTCATTAATAGAATGTATGTCACCAATGCAATTAGTTTTCTTGTGAATATTAGTTTCCTCTTGGTGCTGTAAAAAAATTATCACAAACATGGTGGTTTGAAGCAACATATGTTTATTATCCAATAAGCTAGGAAGTCAGAAGTCCAAAATGTGACTCACCACACTATCAAAAAGCAAATTGGCAGGGCTATGAGAGCAATCCATTGTCTAGCTTGTTGTTACATGGAATGTTCAAAATTTTTCATGCAGTTAGGATTTATTATGTGGTTTCTGTATTTCTTAGCAATTTTAAAAGGGGCTTCCTCCACTTTGCTCTTCATTTCTGGAGTTTTTCTGGATTTGTTTTCTACAGATATAACACTAATCTTTTCAGTACTTATTTCAGTATGCTGTAAGATTTCAAGCCAGATCCATTTTTCCATTTGCTTAAACAGTTGCCCAACATTATGTATTAAGTAAATATCTTCACTTATTTGTGATGGCACCTTTAGCACATGCAAAATTCTAGCATGTACTAGCAATGTGTGATTACATATCACATTGGGAATACCAGCACTCTTCTAAGAAAAGGAGGAAAACTTGCCAGGGTGAAGCAGCTAAATACCTAGTAGACTAATGTAGGTGGTATGAAAATAAATCACCACATCTTCAGACTTACTCTAATGATAAAATGACAATTCAACCTTTACTGTATCAAGATGACAATGACATGTTAATAGCCACAGGAGGGCAAGGATCTACAGTGGGGAGGGGAGCAGGCTAAGTAAGAAGTAAACACACTTAAAAAGCCTAACTTCCCTTCTTCATTAATAGTTACTCTCTGGAGCACTATTCCTTGAGTACAAAATTCCTAAGGAACTTCATGCAAAATAATATTTAAGAGAATAAGTTGTCCTATGGAAACTTTAAAAGGTGATCAGTATAGCAGCAGACATTGATAAGAAAGACAGGTAACCTGAACTGACATGAAAGAGAGGAAGCTTAGATGCTTAGATACCTGATGATATCAGGGACATTGAGGGAGATAAAAGAAAACAGAAGGATACAGGGTTGAAACAAACCAATTTCTGAGAGCAACAAGCTCTGTACACTGAGAAACGAGTGTAAAAGATAATTTCATCTGCATATTGTTGATACTTTTAAGGTATCCATATATTTATGTGATGTATAAATATGTGTGTATGAAGTATGCCAAATATACTCCAAAACATTGAAATGTTAGTTTTAAAGGTTTATAAGTGAATTTTAATAGTAAACCTCAATTATTTTCTTTGTGAATTTTCTGAACTGTTTAAAGCACGCATTATGAATTTATAATGAGAATGTTTTCAAGTTTAAGGGACAAAGATTCTTCCTGTTAATTTCTTATTTTCACGAAAACATTCATGAAATTACATATTTTGGTAGCTGCACACCAATAAATATTTATTAAGACATGAGTTTATGCCAAATTCCTATTGTTAAATCTTTTAAGAAAAACAATATTTATACACCATATAGAATATGACATGTTTTCAGACCCCTGCTGCATAATAGCTCCTTTGAAGGAAGCCTTGCATTGTCCTCATTATTGTAACTGCACTTAGCAGCTATCAGAACTGTGGTAATGTTCAGTGAGTGAATTTATGAATGCCAAAGCATCTTTCCTAACTTTCAGTATGTAACTTTCCCTGGTGACTTACACATTATGTCAGCCTTGTAATTCCTATAACCTGTTATTTCAGTGGTGGTGTTTGACATAATTAGTGGATCATATATAGACACTTAAACAAATTCTCTCTTCTTTTTTCTCTTTCATTCTACATATCAAAGCTCCATTCAACCCAAATAACGATGCAGATAGTATCGTCAAGTTTGACACTTACGGAGATGGAATGGGCCGATACAACGTATTCAATTTCCAGTACCTGGGTGGAAAGTATTCTTACTTGAAAGTTGGTCACTGGGCTGAAACCTTATCTCTAGATGTTGACTCTATACACTGGTCCAGAAACTCAGTTCCCACTTCCCAGTGCAGTGATCCCTGTGCCCCCAATGAAATGAAGAACATGCAACCAGGCGATGTCTGCTGCTGGATCTGCATCCCCTGCGAACCCTATGAATATTTGGCTGACGAATTTACCTGTATGGATTGTGGGCCTGGACAATGGCCCAATGCAGACCTATCTGGCTGTTATGACCTTCCTGAGGACTACATCAAGTGGGAAGATGCCTGGGCCATTGGTCCAGTCACCATTGCCTGTCTGGGCTTTATGTGTACATGCATAGTTATAACGGTTTTTATCAAGCACAACAACACACCCTTGGTCAAGGCCTCAGGTCGAGAACTCTGCTACATCTTGTTGTTTGGAGTGGGCCTGTCCTACAGTATGACATTCTTCTTCATTGCCAAGCCCTCTCCTGTCATCTGTGCATTACGACGGCTTGGGCTGGGGACCTCCTTTGCTATCTGTTACTCAGCCCTACTGACCAAAACAAACTGCATTGCCCGAATCTTTGATGGGGTTAAGAATGGCGCTCAGAGGCCAAAATTTATCAGCCCCAGTTCTCAGGTTTTCATCTGTCTGGGTCTGATACTGGTGCAGATTGTGGTGGTGTGTGTGTGGCTCATCCTGGAAGCTCCAGGCACCAGAAGGTATACCCTCCCTGAGAAGCGAGAAACAGTCATTCTAAAGTGCAACGTCAAGGATTCCAGCATGCTGATCTCTCTTACCTACGACGTGATCCTGGTGATCTTATGCACTGTGTATGCCTTCAAAACAAGGAAGTGCCCGGAAAATTTCAATGAAGCCAAGTTCATAGGCTTTACCATGTATACCACCTGCATTATCTGGCTGGCCTTCCTACCTATATTTTATGTAACATCAAGTGACTACAGAGTAAGTCTTTTATTTCTTCTTTCCCTTGTCCTCTAATTTCTTCTTTCCTTTGCTCTTATGTAAAGGTTTTCTTGTGTGGGATTTAAAACTTTTATTTCAGCTTAGGAATGAATTGAGTAATTATAAATGCCACGATAACCTTGATATTCTATGTATCAATTAATTCATTATGTTTTAAAAGCATTAAATCAGTGCCTGCCTTACCCAGAACACTATGCTAGGTGCAAGGGAGGGAAAATAAGTGTAGAAGTCATCGTCACTCAAGTAATTTATAATCTAGTGGGAATGAATGTCATACATGACCATAAAATATCTTAAACTTAATTGAAAAGCAATTGGCAAGTGAATAAGACTTAGTGTCTAGAATTTATTGAGAATACTTCAAATTAGATGTGAGAAGATATACCCACAAAAGATCAATCTGTAAATTAAAATATACTTCCCACGTAATATTAAGCCAAGATTAGTTTATTTATTCATGCTTCATTGCTGTCCTAAAACAGATTAGAATACAACATTAATTTGCTCTACAATTGCTAAAGCTTTAGTCATGTACAAATATACTGAGTGTATGTAATATATATAGAGAGAGGCAAAAGATATTCCTTGAACTACTTAAAAGTTTTGTGGTTCATGCACAAGTCATTATTCATACAGACCTAATAGCAAATATTTCAAATACTTAGACCTCCATATAATTGCCATCTCATCTGAAGGAAAAATCATCATTCCATCATAATTTTCCAAAGTGTTACAACCATTCAGGCAATTTTCTACCAATAATTCTAATTTTTGTATGTTACAATGACAGGATATAAGAATGTTTTCTTACCATATGATGGTTCTTATTATCGATATTTCTGAAGTTATCATCTATTGTGAAACTGACATGCTACCTGCTGTGCAAATAAGGCATCTGAAGTTATCATCAAAGTTTTTCAGAAACAAAACAATTTCTTTTTCATGCCATGTGTTTCACAAAATGAAGCAGCTCTATAGATTATAATAATCCCCAATTTGAAGTGGCCACGGTGGCTCATGCCTGTAATCCTAGCTAGGCTAGGATCCTAGGATTGCGGTTCAAAGCTAGCTAGCCCAGGCAGGAAAGTCCATGAGACTCGTATCTCCAATAAACCACCAGAATACAGGAAATGGTGCTGTGGCTCAAGTGCTAAAGTGGTAGCCAGCCTTGAGCTGAAGATCTCAGGGACAGTGTCCAGGCCCATAGTTTGAGCCCCATCACTGATGATGATGATGATGATGATAATAATAATAGTCCCCAATTCTCTGTGTACCAGCAATCCTGACACTGCCAAGTGCTAGAAAACTGTAGTCCAAAGAGATCAAGTGAATATTATAGTTCAATTAGATAGGGAAGGGAAAGGTTAAGATGCCTGTGCCTTCAGTTAATAACGGATAATGTGCTTGAAAACCATCTAGAAAGGTTTTACATGTTCTTAACCACAAAAAGAAAGTATTAAATTTGTGGGTATTAAAAATTAATTAACGCAATTTGGACATTCCACAGTGTATTTATATTTCAAAACACCATGTCTCAAATGATGTGCATATATGATTTCTATAACTCTGTTTTCTTTGGGCCTTGAAGTCAGGGCCTGAATGCTATCCCTGAGCTTTTATGTTCAAGACTAGTATTCTGACACCTGAACTACAACTCCATTTGCAGCATTTGGGGCAGTTAATTGAAGATAAGGGTCTCATGGACTTTACTGTCAGGGCTGGCTTCAAACCATGATTCTCAGATCTCAGCCTCCTAAATAGCTAGGATTGCAGGCATTAAACATGGACAATATAAGCTATTATTAAAAAAGGAATCTATTTAAAGCATAGATTAAAGAAACTGGCATAAGTTAGTGTATCTAGTTTTTTCAAGCTACTTATAACCATGGGTCTTAAATCTGTGGGCTACAATAAGAGCTAAACAAGAAGAATGAAAAATTTAAGTACAGTGTCAGAGTGATGGTCAGGCATTTTAAGACCATTGGAAGCCAGGCTCATGCCTGTAATTCTAGCTACTCAGGAGGCTGAGATCTGAGGATCACAGTTCAAAGCCAGCCATTGCAGAAAGGTCCGTGAGGCTCTTATCTCCAATTAACCAACAAAAACTGGAAGTGGCACTGTGGCTTAATGTGGTAGAACACTATCCTTGAACTGAAGAAATCAGGGGCAGTGCCCAGGCCCAGAGTTCAAGCCCCATGACTGACAAAACTATATATGTGTACATATATATATGTACACATACATACACACATATATACATATATGTAAATTTTCTGAAAGCCTTTGTAAAGAGATTACATGATAACTGGGTCAATAAAATTAAAGGTAAAATATAAGAACCACAAAGAAGTGTGAACTTTGAAATGGAAAACGATTGTCAATGTCTCTCTCTCTGTCTCTCTCTCTCTCTATATATATATGTGTGTGTGTGTGTATATATATTATACATTTACACGAATCTGCAGGAAATCTTTCCTTCCTCTTCTTGTTAATGTTCTTGGGAAGCCCTACTTTGAACATATGACTTGAGATAATGAGATTGAAGAAGTTAAAGTTATTGCTTCCCTGGACATATAATTTTAAGCTATTTATTCTCAAAAGAGTTAGTTAAAGGAAACTAGCACAGACACTACTCCTGATGATCAACATAAACAGTACAGAAATCTAATTTTATTGAATTTGAAATCACACACACACACACACACACAGAGAGAGAGTTTATTTCCTTTGCATTGTAGCAATATAGAAGAGCAACTGACAGAACCAAATTATCTGAAAATGCCAAAGATTTTATCACCCGGCTGAAATTGTACAGTAAACGGAGCCAAGAGTGTGGAATGATTTTTTAAGGTCCATCCTGATCACACTAAGATATACTTAAACCTCACGTATCTTTGATAAATAATGTCAATCCTCAATTTTTTTTTCAAATGTAGCTTCTTGTTGAATCAACTTACGTTTTTAAAATTCTGCTATCTGTCTGAGACACAGCTCCAGTGATGAAGAAGTCATCACCTTGGTCTGTGGCCTGATTACCAGAATTTTTCCAAAACCCCAGGTGGCTCTAAATTCCAGTCAAGATTAAAAACATTTCCCTAATGAGTCACATGGTCTTCTTGTCCTATGGCTATGGGTAGTATGGCCTGTACTGATTTCAAACATTTGTCCAAGTTAGGAAATTGAAATGTTTTATATAAACGCCTAGATTCTTCATTTCTCTTTACATAACAAAACACATGGGCCTGAATTCCTATTTGCAACAATGAGGGGGACCTTAGTAATGCTGACCCCTCAAGACAGAGCACTCTTCCTTCCATCCCCCATAACTACCACCAATCCCTGGGTTCTTAGTGTGTCTCCCCTCACCTGGAAACCTTCAGTGGTCATATAATCATTTATACTTGGGATGATTGTTCTAGAAATGCAGGAAAAAAAATAAGATTAAAACTTTCCCAGACAAAAACCAGGTAGTGTACTCAGATAAGATACAGTGATAGTGCAGGTACAACCACAGGAAGGGGATACAGAGGATCATCAACAATAGAAGGTACGGTTTCACATGGCATGTTGAAAGTAATTAGAACAGTGATATAATAGCCGTTTCCATAACATGGAGTTCATTTCACTTAGCATCATCTATGTATACTAGTATTAGAACTAGGAAAGTGAAAGGGAATACCAAAATCGAGAGACACAGGATAAAAAGACAAATGACTACAAAAGCAATACTTGCAAAACTGTTTGGTGTAAACCAACTGAACAAGGAAGGCATGGGGGGAGAGGGAAAGGGGGAGGGGCAGGGGGGAAGGAAGGAGGAGGTAACAAACAGTACAAGAAATGTATCCAATGCCTAAAGTATGAAACTGTAACTTCTCTGTACATCAGTTTGACAATAAAAAAAAACAGGTAGTTCAGGAAGAATGAACAGCATTAGTGAGATGTGTATGGAAACTGGCAACTTGAATACATTATACCAGCGGAGGAATTTGTTTGCATAATGTTTAAGGGCTTTGAAGTCTTGAGGGTTTTTTTTCCTCTGGTTTCCTTTTAGCCGATTGTTAGCTTAGGCAAAAAGTCCCATGATAAACAGTAAGAGGGGAAGGAAAGAACAAATCTTTCCTGTTCAATTTTGCTGGTTGCTTTGCACACACGAGCTCACATCACCTCTTTAACACTTTGAAATACAAATTTTATTCTCCATTAGAGACATGAACAGACTCAAAAGAAAATCAACTTCTCAGCAGCACAGTTAAGAAACAATAGGACAATAGGACATCTAAAACTTTTCCCTGATACTGTACCTCAAACTTACCTTAATGTGAAATATCGATTTGAAGGAGAATAGAACAAGGAGGAATAATAGAAACTATTACAGGTATCCAAGATAGAGCAAGCAGGAACATTGGTAAAAATACAAAACTGTAATGAATTTTAGAGCATTTATGGAGGTCATTCTTGCTTAGTCACAACTGAACCTTCTCGGCTAGCTTAAGAATAGAACATTGAGCCATCAAGTACCCAATATATATTAAATTATGTAAATAAAACCTAGGTCATATTTTGGTGGAAATTCATTCATTCATTAATAGTAACTAATGAGTGTTTTGTAAGTCCATGTCCTCAAAATATTTGAGCACTTACACACATTGAAGATAGAGCTATCAATATAGACAAGTCCCTCTTCTTCTGTAATTCACTGTCTAGTAGGAGAAACAGGAAGAAAATAAAGAGCAAATAATGAATTAAAATGAAGGGTAACCCTTGCAGTGGTGTGTGCTGCTATGGGATTTTAAATTTTTTTCTTGGAAAGATGGTCACTCTAACATGTACTAAACATTAATGTGAATATCAATCACCAAAATATAATGTTGAAATAAAGATTTTGATTCAAAAAGGATTAGAGACCCTAATTTCTGACCAGCCTCAGTGAATGCAGATGCTGATAAGCAAAGGACCATGGTTTGAGAATAAAGATGTTGGATTGCAAGGAATAGATTAGTGATCTAAAACAATTATGACCTTAGCAGGCCCATTCACTTTTATGTCTCAGGTTATATACGGTTTGACAACTAGTTTTTTCTAGAAATATTTTTATTAAGAGTGGAAATGTCTAGACCTGTGTAATTATCAAACAGGGTTTTAATATAAAATCTTTTTTGCTCCAGAGTTCCCCCAGCCTCAGCTAAGAGCTTCAGTGGCTGGTTTCTCCCTTGTCCATGCTTATGTTCCCAAGTACACCAATGGATGTTACCCTCCCAACTATGATTAAAGGGTAATAAGGCAGAAGTAGGACAGTTCTTATGTGGTTGGATGGCTTTATGATTTTCAAGTCTCCACGTGCTTAAAGATATAGCCTTTATTATTTCCAAGACCATAGGTGCTTAAAGATACATAGTTGGAATGGCTAAAAGATGAGTAAAAAATGTTCATATGTGAATTTTCCATTTTCTTTGATTAATTTTATTTACTTCAGGTCCTTGGATGAGTTGGCTGGTAATTCTTTAGTCTTAGCTTTCGTTCTCAATGCCAAGGTCTCTAGCTGTATCCTTCCAGCCTCTTTCTACAACCGCCTTCAGGCTGTTCCATATTGGCCACGAACTACCCACAATGTCTCATGTGCAGGCAGTGTTATCTATGCTACCAGCAAATATCCTTTGCTTTAATAAAGTCTTGGAGAACAAACACTGCCTCAATATAGTAGTGAGTTTCTGTGTGATGCTATTAAAAGAATGAGAATTTTCACAACTTCTCAGAAACGAAGCTCAATCCACAACACCTGTAGCTTGTGGAGATGCAAATATTTCTGGGGAACAGCCACAGTAAAGCGCTCTTTACTAGGCTTGAAAGGACAGTATGGTACAGTTGATTTTCCAGGATATCTTACAAATAGCCTCCCTCTCCTCTTTGCTTGGAATGTCTAAAAGTGTGTGGGGAGCTTGAAGCAGTAAGGAAATGTTTTCAGAGAAGTTTTCCTTGAAATTCTGCACATTTAAATTTGTCTTATTCCCACTCCAATACTATGATATATGATGGTTTTCATATTGATTTCATAGTCAAATCTGAGGAAGAAAGAAGACAGGGCTAACATATTACCAATATGTGTACAAAACAAGTTATACCAGCTTTATCATTGCTCTTACATTAGAGAATTTCAGAGTAGCGTGTTTGGTTTTGGGGTTTTGGTTTTTTTTTTTTGAGAATTTGGTAATGAATAAAGAAACCTGTAATTGAGAGCCCAAGTGTGAAAGGTATTGGAATAAAGAAGACAAGAACTTTATGCTGGTAATGTGGCTTAGTGGTAGAGTGCTTGCCTAGCATATATGAAGCCCTGGGTTCAATTCCTCAGTACCATACCACATAAACAGAAAAAGATGGAAGTAGTTTTGTGGCTTACATGATAGAGCACTAGCTAGCCTTGAGCAAAAGAAGCTCAAGGACAGTGCCCAGGTCCTGAGTTCAAGCCCCAGGACTGGCAAAAAAAAGGACAAGAACTTTAAATAAGAAGATGGATATGCTTTTCACAGATAAAGTACAATTACTACAGCTAG
The DNA here is from genome assembly GCF_023159225.1 of Perognathus longimembris pacificus. NCBI lineage: Eukaryota > Metazoa > Chordata > Mammalia > Rodentia > Heteromyidae > Perognathus > Perognathus longimembris. Next base: position 112,474,933 of record NC_063162.1, read on the forward strand.
AATTACATTACAAGAAGAGCCAAAATATTTAAAACAGGATTAACAGACATAAATGATAATGTACACCAGTAACCCCAGCATTTGGGAGGTAATGGCAGAAGGATCATGAGTTCAAGTCTAGCTTAGAAAGGCCCTGTCTCAAAAAATAATAAGTAAATAAATAAATAAATAAAACTGAAACATTCTAAAGTTTTGTAGTCATGTGACTTCTCCAATTACTTGGTCTTAAATTGTCCTTGATTAGAGAGGAAGGTCAAAAATTTTAGAGCATTGAAAGTTATGTTATTTGGTAATAGAATTTGCCTAAAAGGTTTGAGAAGAGGAAAAAAATCCTAAATTATTCTAGAGTACCAATGTATCTTTGAGGATCTATACCAAGTGCTTACAAATCTGATATAAGAAATAGTTCCTATTTCCTTGTATTGAAAGTAATAAAACATATAGAGACCAGTGTGAAATTTTCCAGCAAATTTATAGGAACCAGAGCCGGGACAAGTAATAAAATATGAGATTATGGACAGTAAGGGCAAAAGAATGAGAAAGGAGAACATATCCTAATTCTAAGGTATACTAACAAAGCAGACAGAGAGAATGAAAATTCTGTGAAGGTTGAATTTTGCAAACCTAGAAAACACTAAGGTTCATGGTAAATAAATAATGCTATCAAATTCCAAAGAGATGTCAACAAAATATATAAAAGAAATAATAAAACAAAAAGGTTATTATGCCCCCCCCAAATATTGAGTAGAGAAATCAATTGTGGATTAATAAAGCCTCCAGCAGGAAAAGACATAGAAAATGTTCAAAGCCAAATTCGTTCTTAAGAATCAAGCCAGGTTCACTCACTGAAAACATCAGTATTCTGGCCATTTCATCACTGAATATTTGTTTCCCTACTTAGGATTCTGATTTCAGTGGTTCTGTATAAACATCTTCATACAAACTTAAAGAAAATAAACAAAATGCATGAAAAGTCTTGGAAAGCATTCAGGAGCAACCCACACAAGTGGTGCTCACTTAGACATCCTACACAGCTTCCGCGAATATCCCCAACGCAGAAGATCCAATTTAATTACTGTATTGATGTAGCCATAATAAGAACACAATTATAAGTGATTATAGGATTCTGCTGAGTCGTATTTCAGAGCTCTCTTTAGGTGACTACCTTACTGAATCTACAGCTGGACACTTAACTAGCTGATCTTCTCTTACAGGTACAAACGACAACCATGTGCATCTCCGTTAGCCTGAGTGGCTTCGTGGTCTTGGGCTGTTTGTTTGCCCCCAAAGTTCACATTGTCCTATTCCAACCCCAGAAGAATGTGGTAACACACAGACTGCACCTCAATAGGTTCAGTGTCAGCGGAACAGGGACCACATACTCTCAGTGTAAGTATACAACTTGTCACTGACCCTTTCACTCATAGCATCACAGTGAAAACCAGGCTGACAGAAACAGACAGCACAAGTCTGTCTCCATAAACCATCTCCATATAACTTTAAGAAGTACTAATTAATTCACAAAGCTCTTGACAGTTACTAGGCTGGCACTGAGGATATAGTGTAAGGCAGAAAAGTCAAAGTGTCTATGTAAAATACAGCAAGAAAGAAAACATTCAACTTATAATTATGGTTTTCGACTCTAAATAACCTAATCTTGTTCTACAATCACTTGCATGGGGCACCTTGTGCGAGGTCATAATAACACTGGATTACTGGCCTCAGTGTACTCCTATGACTCGAGGATTGGATGATATTGGTGTTTAGTAAGGTGCGTTCTATATGACACAGAGACTGGGGGAGGTCCATCGGAAAAATGAAAAGGGAAACCTGATCAAATTAGATGGAAGAGACTCCCTCCTACACACACACCTCCTTGAAGTCTAAAGGATCTTCCTTTAATGTGTTAGAACTTTTACAGCAAGAAAATCACTCATTTCTTCAGACTTTAAAGCATTTGGCCAAAATTGTCCTGTAAAACACACCTCAGAAAATGCTGCAACACATCTTCTGTTTTAATGACAGGGTATTTTTTTTTTCAGCTGAGAACCATATAAGAAGTGAGAGTGAACTGAAGGATGCTAAGATACTGCTCCAGTCCAAAGATCTCTCTCCTACTGGCTTGCAAATGTCTGAAACACCCTTTTAAAGAAACTGTGATTTAATTCTTTCAAGTTTTTTTTGTAAAGCACAAATATACCTGAAGGGTAGAGTCCCTTAAAGCCATGTTCAGTGAATTTATAGTGTGCATTAGGAAGGATTCACTGAAGAAAGGGTGAAAGGACAGTAGGGGAGTGGAGCTACAGAAGTGAGGGAGGCAGGAAGTGACAGAGACAAATGACTGCTTCACAATTTTGCCTTAAAGGGATTTTCAAAATAGCTCAGCATCACAGAGTGAGCAATCACATTAGTGCCCCAATTTTTTCAACTAAGATTTTGGCAGAGCTACTCTTCCCTAACCCACCCCCCCCCACACTCCCCACCAAGAAAACAGAGGCAAGACTAACAGCCTGGGAGTATGCGCTCAGTGAGGCACTATAGATATCATAGCTCCTCATTTGTAAGCAGCTGTAGGATGAAGACTTACTGTTTTTCCAGCTAAATTCCTAGATTTTACAATGGTCGAATCTCAGGATATGAGAAGACCTGTCAAAACATGAGAAACATGCATAGTTTTTAAGTAAACAGATCTCTTCATCAGTAGCCAATTACAACAGCTAATAGTCCAAACAAGAAAGAACTGCCAATAAATAATAAGAAACAACAATAGCTAATAGGAAGGATTGTTCCTATTTTATGAGAGTTTACTATATGCTGGGCATTGTGCTCTGTGGGGGTGGGGAGGCGCACGCACTCTATATTTCTTTATGTTCAAATGCTTTGAGGTAAAGAAACACAATCAAGGTCACATTTTTATAGTGCCTGAATTTGGTTTTAGGGTCAATACATCTGATTTCAAATCCAGTGCATCTAATCACTGCATCCTATAATGCTGCTTCCAGAATGCAAGCTGGGGGGAATTCCCATGATATATGGTTGTTGTTCTTTGTGGTGTCACAGGATAAACAAAGGGAAGATGACACAAATCCAGGAAAGACGTGTTACCCTCTGGGCCCTGTTAACAGTTCAAAGCCTTTTTCTTTCCTGGATAATTATTTATTTATTATCAAAGTGATGTACAGAGGGGTTACAGTTTCATATGTAAGGCACTGGGTACATTTCTTGTACAACTTGTTACCTCCTCCCTCATTTCCTCCCCTCCCTCTTTCCCTCTCCCCCCCCCCCCATGAGTTGTTCAGATGGTTTACACCAAATGATTTTGTAAGTATTGCTTTTGGAGTCATTTGTCTTTTTAACCTTTGTCCCTTGATTTTGACATTCCCTTTCTCTTCCCTAGTTCTAATACCAGTATATACAGTATTCAGAGTACTAAGATCAGATACAGTGATAGCGGGGGTAAAACCAGAGCCTTTTGTGGTTATTGGAACAATTTAATGATGTCAGTAAGTCTTCACAAACCTGTTCAAACCAGACCTTTGTGTCCAGAAATGGCAGCATTTTCTAATACTAATATCTAGTATCGATAATTCTGGAAGGCATAACAAGGGTACTCTGCTCAATTCCCTTCAGAAATTCAGAATTACCATTTACACAAAATTATCGTTCTGTAGGCACAACAGACCTGTTTAAACTGTTTGTCACTGGGCTATTTCAATAAGTGAAATTTTAAATAAATTCTCTTTCTTTAAAGAAAGAATAAATTCAGCCCTCATTATTTCATCAGTATTAATCTAATTAATTCAAGTCAATGAACAATATTATAAAATAGAATGAAGAGTTTGCATGATATCCCCATGCATTTCAAAATATGTAAGCAACAAACATACTCATCTAGTATTTATAATACTGTCTAATTTATTCAAAGTATTTTTATATTCGTGGGTTCATTTTATACCCATGAGAACCACATATCACAAGCTCTATTTTATAGATAAGAATATTGAGAATCGAAGTTACTTCTCAAGGATGCATAATGATTTAAGAGTCAAGAGTTGACCTTGTATTTCCTGACTTGCATTAAAAATTTTCCCATTTCAATCAAGCACTGTGTATACTATAATGACTAAGACAATGTCCCTAGACCATGGAGCTTAGTATCTAGGGCACTGTTTTGCATACTGTAGAGAAAAACACATTAATGGGTCATTAAATTTATTTACCATGTTTGACCAGCATTTTTCAAAAAGAAAAGAGAATTATCAAATAGCTTAGGGTACAGTTATATGCAACAAAGCTAAGTCATACAAGGTAAATTATGAAGATGGTACATGATAGATAGATAGATAGATAGATAGATAGATAGATAGATAGATAGATAGATAGATAGGGGTAGATAGTCAGACCAGTTTTAGATCAAATATATTTATTACTGTGAATCACAATCAACGAAATCTGGAAGTCTCAGGTCTGTAAGAACCATTTCTATGTGTGAACATGCTACTGACATACTGCCTTTAAGTCATTCATTTACTATCTTAGTACTCACTTCCTCCATTACATATTCAACTAAGTTCATATCCATTTCCTTCCAAGATACTAGAGAATATGTTGACTTATAAAAAGTATAAAAAAAAACCTTTAAACTACTCTGATTTCATTAAGCAGACCATAGGTTTTTCTTAGAATTGTACAGTCAACCCTCTGTATTTATATGTTTCAAAGAGTCTAATTTAACCAAATGCAAACGTTATATCTATACTGGACAGTATTACATAATAATTTTTCTTGTCACTATGCCCTAAAATAAAGTATGACAACTATGTCTATAGCATTACATTACATTAGCAGTATAAGTAATCTGGAGATGATTTAAAGACTGTATAGATTACATACTGATTTTGACTGACATTGGACTTACACTGTCCAGATGTAAAAAAGAATGCCATATATAGATATGGGTAGTCTAAGATAAGTACACAGGGGCTGGGGATATGGCCTAGTGGCAAGAGTGCTTGCCTCGCATACATGAAGCCCTGGGTTCAATTTCAGAGCACCACATATACAGAAAATGGCCAGAGGTGGCGCTGTGGCGCAAGTGGCAGAGAGCTAGCATTGAGCAAAAAGAAGCCAGGGACAGTACTCAGGCCCTGAGTCCAAGCCCCAGGACTGGCAAAAAAAAAAAAGATAAGTACACAAACTTATTTACTCCTGCATAACAAAATTCACCATAATCTAAGTAGCTTTTTCATGGTTTTGTCCATCATGAATTAAAGTGGCTGGGCTTGGCTGTTCATTTGCTTCACAAGGCATGGTTCATGGTTTTCTGTTGAGACTGAGCTGATTTTGAGGACTTCTTACAATTTTACTTTTTTCTTGGCCCCTTGGCCATAAGCCTATGGGCTCCATGGGCATGGAAATGAATATTGACCTGGACAAGAAACTCATACTCAATTACTGGTACTATATATACTTAAACATTCTGTGATAGAGCCTGCCCAGATTCAAGGGGAAAGAGACTATTTCTCAATTTATTTGTGGATATTTTTATAAGGCTATATTCTCCAAATCCTAGTCTAGTCCTTTACTCTTTTCAGGGATTAAGTGGCTTAGAATTGTCACATTAATTTCCAGTTCATTCTCTGGTAGATATATCACTTGGGAGCCTTGGTTGCCTCTTGGCAGCTGCTGAGGTGATTAATAGAAAAAAAAGCATTAGTATGGGTCCTTAATGCTAAGAAGTTTCCCCCAAAGTATGGAAAAGCAAGGCCAACCTCAGAAGCAGGCATAGACAAAGGAACATGGCAGAGGAAATCTTAGAAAACTCACCATTAGAACAATGTTTTCAGTTACTATGAACAAAATAGAAATGCAAGCTATGTCTGATTAATTATATACAATGGAAATTAGAATAAAAATGAATGAAACCTTAAACTCTTTCCCAGTAACTATGACCACGTCAACAGTTTCGAAATGTTTCTATACCTAATAATACTACTAATAATAATAACTTTGAAATGGATATTTCAAATGGATACTTAAGGATATTCTGATTCCTGTCATCTGGGGCAAAGACTAGAAATCTGGCTTATAATTGATAATCACCTGCTGTCTATGGAAAGCCTTCTAGGAACCCCATCACAACACACCTTTGAGTGTATCAACCACTAATAATGCAGGACAGAGAGGTCCTTTCACATGACCATCAGAGGAGAAGCAGGCACTGGCTTCACAGAGACTGTTATTCACTCGTCTGTTGCCACATGATGACTTTAGCTTTCGAGCTGCATTCTCACTCCAGATCATTCACTCCCAGGAAGGCATTTCCAGAACAGAAGCACCTGACCACCCAGTAACTATTTACTGAAAATAAGGCCAACATAACTGAGGCCACAGCATCCTAACTCATCCTTGCAATGCTGTCCCCACACCCACATACTTCATGAAAAATCTTTTGTACTCAGATGAAGAGAGGCCATTCTCTATTTTGTTCTGCTTAGAAGCAAAGGAGATCCTCAGAGCTGGTTCCTAAGGATAGGCAATCAAGAATGTATGATGGGAATGCAAGAGTGACTACATAAAATTGAAGGATATAGACATGAGGTTATGCTGCATAAAACCCTATAGGAGCCATTGAGGCCAGAAGGTTGGCATTCATATGGTTGGGATTAGTATAATTTCGGGATATGGGTTAGCAATAAAGTGCCCTCAGAATTATTATGTACTCAGATTTAGTCCTATGGGGATTGTGTTTCTCTTGCTCATAGCTATCATTCAAATGTATATGTCATTATCATTATGATCAGCCAAGAGGCTTCTTCTAACTAATGATGCAAAGATCTGGGTCCCTGTGGAGATATAGACAGATGGAGATTGATGTTTCCTTACTCAGAAAGTCACCGGTTTGGGTGAGTGATGTATGAACTGCTCAATCTCAACTAATAAAATTGTTTTTATTACAAAGACTTTTCACATTATAAAGTGAACATGATGATATAAAATATATCATTTGAATAGTCTTCCAAAGTCATGATATGATTGATTTCTGGAGCTCCAGCAACAGAAACAGACACATGTACCCAAGACTATGTGCTCAGACCAAGCCTTTGAAGACACCCTAGTAAGCAGAGATCAAGCTATTGCAGAAGGCTAAACATGACTTTATAAAAGAAAAAATAGTATCCATTTCTTCTCTATATTGTAAGTACAGAAAAATAGCATCATTTGCCTACACTACGAGTTCGGGGAGTCTCATAATGACACTATGTATGAGCCTGGACAAGAAAATTAACAAGTTATTTTGTAACACACACTGAAATTACAGTCTTCCTCACCACAAGGAAGAGTATATTATGAACATATATCTTCAGTGGACAAGGAGGGGGAGCATAGAGCATTTAGAGAGTTAAACCTTCTGCTTCTAGGCAGAACATATCAAATAGATCCAACTCACATCAATGTCAATCCATTTTTCCCCTTTAAAAAGCCCACAACATTCCCAAGAATCTGACTCCATTTTTTTTTACTTTCTCTCTCATTAGTAATTGGAGAATAGTCCCCAGGCATAACAGGAAACCTTACAAGTATTAGAGGATTTCCCTTCCTCTATTTAGCATTGCCATTTGACATGTCTCACAAATATTTTCCAACCTTTCAATTATTTTCCCTTTATGTCCCATCATTTGCTAGGTTTTCCCCAAGCAAATAGAGTCCACTTTCTATAATAACAGAGACCACGGAAACTGGAGCTGGAAAGGCTGGCTAAGGATCATTTATTCTAATAACTACATTTCCAAGAGAGAAAAACAGGGCCCTAGCTATAAGATATTTAAGGAATTTGGAAACTGAAGTCATAAATAACACTCTCAAATACTGCTAGATGATTCCCTTAGCTTCTCTTAAGTTTGCCTCAGCCCAGTTACAAAATTCAGCTCAGTGACTATTCTGACCATGAAAATCTTAGCATCTATTAAAATCAATTATTTTGTTAAGTTAAAAGTTTTTGGAGTTCCACACCAGAATGAATCTCATTCTATCAACATGGTTTCCACTTGTGTTTCCTCCATATATGTTATGTTCAATGGTAAAATTCTTTTCCATAATAGACTATTACACAGAGCTATTCACAATGCTTTCCGACAAATGTAATTTGATAAAGATAAATAATAGGATGTTACTAGTAGTGCCTGGCTACATGTTTCCGTTAAAAACATTCTTTCACTCATTATATGATCCTCTAAAAGCAAGTACTACTTTCTTGAATTGACAATGCATATTCCACCCTCTGTGCTACATATTTGAAAAGGATACAACAGATTTCCTGGAGTTCAATATTATATGAGAAAGATCTATTGTTAAACACATTTTCATATGACACTAAATTTGTTAGATATTCTTTGGAACATTGAGCCATGCTCAGAATTATGTGGTAATGCTAACTTCAAAAAGAAAATATACATTTATACTCTATTGTCCATTCTTTAGTTTTATATCTTCAATACCTTAGAACAAAGTCACCACAAGGCTTAACACATCAATTTATTGTATTCAACTTTTTTCCCTTTCATTTCCTAAATGGGGAAATTTCTGTCTCTACAGAACATGAAAAACTTATAAATCTGGTCATGAAGAAAAGAAAATCTGTACTCTTGATGCTGGTCATTCCTACTGAGCCAGTGGACGAACACAAACCAACAAACTAATGCATAATGTATCAAGTATTGAAAACTGATGTGGAGAAAGTCATTTAATAAATGGGCAAGTTAATCATAATGAGGATAGCAAGAATTAGCATTTTTTATAGTTTTGCAAGACAAGAAGGAAATGGTGGAAGTGAATCTGATAAAAAGATATTTTAAGCAGAGGAAAGAGCAGATGTACATGCCAGCTATGGGAAGGACACAAACAAGGCCAGTGTGGTTAGAAGAAAATGAATATGGCAAAAGTGAGAGCAGACATAAAGCAAATCATGTACAACTTTGAAAGTCATTGGAAAGACATTCACTTTTCAATTGAAAGAAGTGGGAAAGCACTAGGGAGGTTTCATCAGAGAGCAAGTCTAGTCTGGCCTTCAGAGAATCATTGTGACTTTGCAGGAAGACTATAACACAGGTAGAAGGCAAAGGGATCGCTACTGTATGGTCTGGCTCATAATGTGCTTAGAAGCTGTATATAATTTGAAGGTGAAGCTAATGGGAATAATTCCATCAGAAAGGAAGACTGATGCATGACATAACTTCATTACCATTTAACACTTTCAGCTTCAAGCTTTGATCCCTAGGCATATACCTCCCATTACTTAGAGCCTCAGAATGAGGAGCTTTCCTCCTTCAATGAATTTCTATGCATATTTGGTTAGAAAAGAAGGTTCCTGGCTAATGGGGTGGGAAAAATGCAGAATCAGTAAAATAGTACAAAATCAATTGAATCCTTTCATTTACCAGTTATCTACTGGATGTCAAATTTATCCAAAAGTGAGGAAAGAGTAAAAAGACATGATTGAAAAGACATCCTGTAGCAACAGGAAATGAAATAGTTTAAAACTAAGTGACATTTCTCCAGACTTTATAATAAGTTGTATTGTAGGTCACAAGAAGAAATCTTTCTTTTCATATAGTTCCAACTATACAAAACTATTTAGAGACTAGATCTTGGATCTGTCCACTTTTATTTCATAGGGTATCAAATAAAATTTCACCTCAATGTATTGTTAATAGCTAAAGACCATTACTTGAATCATAAAGAGGAAACAACTTCTAAAATTTCAGTTCATATGTCTTGTTTCTGTTTTTTTGAGACAGTCTATGTAGCTCAGGCTGGATTTACCATCTACCTTAGGGTCTAGGTTTATAAGCATTCATCCCTATTCTCAGCACATCTGTCTTAATCATGCATTTTCTGTGACGTCTCTGATATCGCAAGACTACTAACCAGAGTATTTAATACCACCATCTTCTCAGATAACATTAATTACCATATGAAATTCCTCTGAAATGGGACAGGTAAAATTAGGATGATTAATAAGAAAACAATCTACATAACAAACTAGGAAGGCTGGGCAACATGCAGCTGCTTGATATTTAGGCATTCCACTACAGTAATACTAGTATATCTAAACAAGCAAATATTCTGGGAATAATTATTTGGGGCCAGTAGGAGTAAGGAAATGGAATAGATGGAGAAAGACAGGAATGTCTGTTCTTTTCTAATGTTTTAAATTTTTTGAGTGTGATGTATTACAAAGTTACAATAAAACTCTGATTCTGAGGCACAAGTCTCAGTCACTAGATTATGAGACTAGGAACCTGCAAGAATCTATTAAATGTGTTTAGCATTGATTGATAGCCCAGTTACCTGAGAAAAAGTAACCATTTTCTCCAAACCCTGACCAATCTGAGCATTACTACTCCAAGTGAAGTGGATTTCACAGAGCGAGACAAAGCTGCCACTTGGGTGCATTGATCTCCAATGCTTCACTAAATCTATTAAGTAAACCATGCCTTTTCATGTGTGAATTGCCCTTTTGTGATCAATAGTGAAAGTTAGGGGATCTATTTCAACTATCTTTAGTTTTCACTTTGAATGACTAAAATCACCCACCTAGGCCTAGAGTAACTAACAGCTTCTGCACCCTCCAGCCCTAGCAAAGCCAAAAATAAGCCTGTACATATCACATTTCCAACAGAAAGGATGATTATAAAAATCTGCTTAACCGCACTTATGAAAATGGGCCAAACTTACACCATTAAAAGATTCTCATGAGAATTTCATCAGAATAAGAGCGAAAGCCCCTCACACACACACACACACACGCACACACACACACTTACACAAGTTCTTTGCACTTCCATATATTTTACTACCTTGGGGCCTAACAGATGAACCAATATGGAAGACACACATGAAATATTTATTAAAAGCAAAGTAATTGAGATAGCAAATTCATAGAACAATAATTTCCTCTACTATATTCAGTAGCATATGCAAAAATGAGGATTTTTTTACATAATAGAAAGCACTGATAATAGCTAGAGATGAGACAATAAAAGGCAGGAAAACACAGTTACAGTTCCTTTCAACACACTAAAGAGTGCTTATGGCAGAAAGTACCTGTAGAAAGAGATTTGTAGGTATTTTTGCTGCTGTTATGTCTTTGGAGACCTTTAATTGGTATTATCTCCCTCACAAGGCATTTAGACATTCTGACATAAACCATTCCCTTTAACATCCTTATGGAGCAGGTAGAAGGTGCAAAGTTCCATAAACTTACATCGTGATCTCCATGGGGTGTATGTAGATGAGTTTTAAGTCATGCAGCTACTTTTGGAGCCACTGCAGTTCTTGCCTAGTCAAAATTTTTAAGAAATTGGAATGAAGCAGACAAATCAATTCTAAAATTGCACATCAAAGAATACCGTTATATTAAGTTCCACAAGAGGAGGGGAATAGCAGAGTAGGCTTCTGATTCAATGTCAAGAAATGGAGGTAGAGAGGGTATTAGACTGGTTCACACGAATACACACCAGCCCTTTGTTCTCCTTGATTTATCCCCATGACACATCACTCCTCCTCAATCTGAGAAAATGAAAAACCTGCCCAGAAATAATAAAACTTGATCCTGGAAAAGATAAAGGGATTAGTCAAAATGTCAGAGGCAGCATGCCTGCCATGGGAAGCTTGCAGCCTGCTTCAGTTCTCTTTGCAAGGGTAGTTGATACTCATTCCCTCAATGTGACTTGAGAAAGCAAAAAATCCTACTTGCCCCCCAAACAAAGCTTCCTTCCCAAAGCAGACCACTTCCTTCTTTTCTTAAAACATCCATTGGCTTGCATGTTCTTTGAAAAATATATTCTTAAATGATCATTCAGGAAATATTTCGAGATCTTTTTGTGGCCAGCCCTAGAGATTAATAATGCAAAAGACACTTAATGCTGCTGTATATTTCTGATCAGTAGTGTAGCTTGTAACAAAAAAATAATAAGCAAGAAAAAGTCAGGCAGCAAACGGGCTAAAATATGTTTTAAAAATGGATGGTGTGACAGCAAGAAACTTGTTAAGATTCGGTGGGCTGATGACAGATTTTCTGAGAAGGTGAAATTTCAGATGTGGATAACAAGGAGGAGCCAAATGTGTGATGATCACAGAGAAGAACATTCCTGGCAGAGCCAGAGGCTACTGTAAAGGAACTTGGTTCCTTTACAAAGAAACAAACTTGTTGGACAACAAAGGCAAAGGGGAGAGAACAGGTACAGAATATAGTGAACACACAGAGAGGCATAGACCAAATCCTACTGGGTTTCTTAGGCTAAGGGAGAGAATTTAAAGACAAACTACTGGCGGCTTGTTGGTAAATGATTTGTATTTGAAATATAGCCACCCCTTGGAATACAAAGGGCAATTGTTAGAGGACCATCATTTTCATTTCCTTGTGGGTTTCCAAATCCATAGATGTTCATGTCTCTCATATAAAATGGTATCATGCTTGCCTATGCTCCCATATACTTTAGATCATGTCTAAATGACTTGTAATAATACAATGTACATGCTATGTGAATAATTGCTATACTATGCTGTTAAGGGAACAATGCAAGGGAAGTCTGTAGATATTCAGGACCCATAGTTTTCTGCATATTTTCAATACATGATCGGTTGATCTGTGATGCACAAGGCTGACTGTGGTCTCACTGCTGAAGAGAACATATATCACTGGGAGACCTGAGTGTTAGTGAAGATGCCTGTGATACAGGCTGCTGCAATACTCAGGATAAAGGTAATGTTGCAGTGTGATGGATGCAGCAATGAAATAGGTGGATATAGAGATAGAACTAGTTGAGCCTGATGATGGTGTTGTTTGACCTGTGGGGAAAGGACAAAAAAAAAATAGAGTACTGATTTTAGACTTCTGGTGTGGGAAACTTACTGAGTAAAGGAAAGCTATGTGCGACAAGTTAAAAAACTGGGAGTTCTGCTTTGGACATTGATTTTTGAAATGCCCAGTAGTAAGCATCCATTTGAAGACACCAAATATACTGCTGCATACAAGGGCTGCAGAAAAAGCACATTCTGGATGTCATACAGTGCTTGTCTACATTTCCATTGATTTGGGTTTTAAACATTCCTTTCCTTTTCTCTTTATCATACCTTATCCAGCTTTAATGATGCTGGGATTATATAAATCATATGAAAATGATTTGAAAGAATCAATTAAACTCTTCACTCACAAAGTTATTTGTGAGCCATTTTCTATCAAGTATTTTCCTGGCTCTCTCTCTGTTAAAATATTCTTAATTGTAGACAGTTCGGAAAATGTAGCTTATACCATTCTTTTCCTGTTAATGGAGTCATATTTGAAAGAAAATTGAGCATGGTCCTAACAAAGCTAAAAGGAAAACATTCTCAAAAGAGTATTTCATATGATTCCAGTCATTTTAGGCAGCTACAAATACTGGATTTCAGAGGTTTTCCTCACACTGGTATGCAAATTACAAATATGAATGATCTCTAGTTTCTCTAGTACTAGACCACCCAAAACCTTCAGTGCCCAGAATATAGTGAAAATTTTCCTATTGGATGATGCATAATCTCAAATCACACAATTTCTTTGTATCATCTAATAGAGAAATTCCTGTGAAAATGCAATTTTATGGAGTAAGAATATACTTTAGCATGAATTTAGTTCACATGTTCTTTAAGAATTGGGCATATGACAGGTGTGTTTGATCTGGGCTGTAGTCAGGCAGATCAGCTTCTGCAAGTCAAAGTATGTCCCCACACATAGGCCTAAGGATGCAGAGAGATCTTAGAGGTAAAGTCAAGTCACCACATCAACTTACTCTCTTGATGTCATGGTTTCATCCCAAGGAGAATTGGATTCATTTCTTTTGTCCTTATATAGTAAAATAAATACAATTAATCTAGACCTAGGTTTCACATAAAAGCAAAGCTTTGTCAGTATTTTAATAGTTTAAAATTGCATCTGGTAAGACTACCATAAAAACAATAAATCTACATACCCATAATGTGTACAGTGTGACACTATTATCACTACTGGCATTAACCAGGGCATCATCATTTTGGAATGCTTTCTGAGAACTATTAAGAAATTGAAATTCTTGACACCCCAACCTTCACCAGTGTTTTCACTAAGATTATGCAACCTAAACAATAAAATTACATCAAACCATCCTCTGAGGCTGTTGAGTTCACAGATGACTCATGGGACCATGGAAGAGTTATCTCTGTCCAGAAAGAACTAAACTAATTAAAGGTATTGAAAACAAGAAATAATTTAACAAGCTATAAGAAAATTGCAGAAAGCTTTCAGTGTAGCACATTGTATTTTAACCAGTTTATTGATTATCCACAATCTTCTCAATTCCACAGAGACTGCTTCCAGCCATGATTATGCTTATAATTCTCTTAAGAGTTGACATGAGTGGAAGTACATTCCAGGACACAAACTAATCTTAGGCAGAAAATATTAAGAAAGTTGCCTTACTACAGCCTTAAGCCATGTAGCATAATTCTAACTTCAAGTTGAAATGAGTTTTTCACTTCATTGTAACCAGTGTCTGGGATTCTCTATGCCCTTACCTGTACAGCCTATGTAACTGAGTTTTCTATCTCATTTTGTTTTGCAGCCTCTGCAAGCACGTATGTTCCAACAGTGTGCAATGGGCGGGAAGTCCTGGACTCCACCACTTCATCTCTGTGATTGTGATTTTGAAGTTCAGTTCTTGTGTTTTTAGACTGTTAGACAAAGTGCGCGTGTGCAGCTCCACAATATGGGAACAGAGCAAAAGAACAAACCTAGTACCTTTTTTTAGAAACAGTATGATAAATTATTTTTGAGGACTGTACAGTATATAGTGATGTGCTAGAACTTTCTAGGCTAATTTTAGTGCCCGTATTACTAATAATTCCCCCTTAGAATATGGAAATAACCATTGTTTACAGAGCTGAGCATTGGTGACAGGGTCTGACAAGGTCAGTCTACTAAAAATAAGTAAATAAATATGGTGGCAATATTAGGTAACTTTTTTTCCTATGAAGTTTTTGTAGGTTCTTGTTGTAACTAATTTAGAATGAGTTTCTATGTTGTATATTAAAGTTACATTATGTGTAACAGATTGTTTTTCTTGGTATAAAAATAAGAAGCATCTGTATTAATGTAAAGATATTGGGAATAAAACCTTCAAGGTTTTTGAGCATGGTGGATAATGGTTTGTCCTTTTTGGATTGCTGAAAGGTAATATGAATGTGTGGGCTTTGGAAGGAAGTGCCTCACTCTTCCCTTGACACCCTGACTCACTCTGAACTCAAGCTGTGACCTTGCCAGGGAGTGGTAGGCAGATATATACTCCTTTAATGGTTGCAATGAGCAAAAAAAAAAATGACTGGAAGTGACACTATGATGATTATAATTGTGTGTAAAACCAATCTCTATGTACCACAGCTCAGTATTACCCAACTGAGGCAATAAAAACAGTTTCTATATCCTGAACACATATGCTGTGGCTGCAAAGAATGTATGATAAGTCTGATTTCCAATGTCAAACTTAATTAATAGGAGAAAGACTGGAAAGTTTCTGTTATTCAATTTGTAAGTCTCTCTCAACATTTATACACAATATCCTGACAATAAAATGCAGGATATCTTATTTTTCCAATGCTTTTCCCAAGTCTCTGTGACAATACTCAGGCACACAGGCTTGTCACTAAATTAAGTATTTTATGGCTCTAAAAAAAAAAAAAAGGAGAAAACAGAGAAAGTGTAGGTAAGCTAAAATTGGTTTCTTCTTAGGTACTCTCCTATTTCTGTCAACTTTTTAGTCACAAAGCATTTATGAGTATAAAAGATTGACCAAAAACACACCTAAATGCAATATTTGCCAGGCACCATGAACAAAATATGTGTTGGTTTTTGTAGCTAATGTAAAAAATTACCACAAACTATGTGGACTAAAAAGAAATATTTACCCTGTCATAGTTTCTGTAGATTAGAAATATGAACTAAGGTGATGACAAGGACATAGAGCCACCTAAACTTCAAGGAAAAATGCACTCTATACTTTTCTGGCTACCAACTTCTTTGGCTTATGATATTACGCCAGTCTCTGCTTCCATCTTCACATCATTTTTTCCAGTACTGGTCTTGCTCTCTCTCTGTGTCTTTTAAAAGGACACAAGTCATTCGAGTTAGCACAACATAGATAATCTGGAATGACCTCATCTCAACATTCTTACTTATATCTTAAAAGTCCCTTTCACAAATAAAGTAATTGCCTTGTGGTCCAGGGGATTAGGAGGTGGACATATACATACATATATTTAGAAACCACTATTAATCCCATACAAAAGATGAATAAGATGCAGTTACTCAATTTAAAAATCATAAGGACCAGAAAACAATTTAATGAGCTGATTGGGACAAAGAAGATAAGTAAGAAAGAATGGAAGAGCTATGATAAGACTTACAGGCTAACTATAAAGGGCTTGAAATTAGCAATATATACTATTTTTAAGTGTGTATGTGTGTCACTATTATGGCTTGAATTCAGGCTCTTGTACACTCATTTATCTTTTTCATTCAAGGCCAGCTCTCTATTACTTGAACCACAATTCCACTTCCAACCTTTTTTATCAGCTAATTGGATATGAGTCCTTGGATTTTTCTGCCAGAGCTGGTTTTCAATGGGGATCATCAGATCTCAGCCTCCTGAGTAGCTAGGTTACAGATGTGAGCCACCAGTGCCCAGTTACTATTGCTATTTTTAAAGCTTCCAAAAATAATTAACAGTTGCATAAAAGCCAACATAACTGACTTGAAGGAAATGAAGTAGTCAGATGTTAGAAATGTGATTTCTGGATATATTTAACCAACAACTGAATCTATCACCCAAAAATCTACCCTATAGCCAAAACAATGGCATTTACCAGTCCCTTAATTCTCATATCCAAATAGGAATCCCAAATTTGGAAAGTGAGTAGGGTCAGATTGAATAAGAGATTCCAAAGCACCAAATGACAAAAATGAATTCTGTAATGATTGAAACTGGCAGGAAAGCCTGAGAAGTGTCAGAATGAGAATCAGCCCAGCATAAAGGCTGAGTAAGGCTGATGAAAGAGAAAATAAACTCGACCTACTGATGGAATATGACAGTCTGAACAAGGCAGTATCAGATAGGTTGTGCAGAGATACAGCTGATGTGTCAAACACTCAAACTGATCGTGGATATTTTAAAATAAGACAATCAGGCTTGTGTAAGAACCATGCCTCATAATTTTGAAGAATGGCTTTTGATCCATGCCCTATAATCCCCAGACCCTGCTGGTACAGTGAAAATACATTAATTAACAGCTTTTGTTATTTTTCTCCTTCCTGGCTACAAACCATATTTCTAATTTGAAAGTGAATATTTTAACATGTGGTCTTAGGCATAATTTTATTTAAAAAACATTCAACATATGTATGAAAAACAGCTGCTATAGAATCGTTTTTACATAAGCCATTCAAAATAAATAGGTTCTGGGTTGTCTAGTTCTTATTTTTTTTTTTACATCAGTAACAACATTTCATCATTCCAGAACATGAAACTAGCTACACCAATCCATCTTTATGGAACTTACTGAATTCAAAGAAGCCTAGCTAAATGATATATTTTATTCATTAAAAAATCAAATCAACAACAAAAAATACTAAGAAATCATATCAGAATCTAAGTATTTGCTTGATTATCCTTGATGTTTTAGAAGTTTATAGGTTTCAAAGTGCTTCTATGTCTCCTAATTTAAATATTAACAAATGTTCCTCATCATACAAGTTTATTATTCTAAAAAAGTCCCTATTTTAAACTGTGAAGGCAATCTGACGTATAGACCCTACAGAAGACAAAGAGAAAGAATAGCTAAGAAAAGATATACTCCACCCAGTTACATTCAGAGGGTTTGAGTTCACAGTCTCTCTCAGCTAATCTCTGCTTTCATTGTCTGGCCACTGTAGTAGTTTCAGATCCTATAGCTTTGCAGAGGGGGCCATAATCAAATCCAGAAAAAGGAGATGCTAGGAGGATGGATTACAATTAGGTTACAGATTGCCACAGTTCTCACTGGTTTAACTTTTTTATTTGAAATACAAACCAATACTCCTCTGAAATCAATTTTCTAACATAAAGGAAATTTCAACTCATTTAATCCAAATTTACCAAAATTTACAACCTTTAAACAGAAATCTCCTTTTATGAGTTATTAATAATAGGAAAATTCTAATATGAAAAGCTTCAATGAGATTTTTGTTTCATAGACTGAGGTTCTGTGCCTATACATATAACCAGGGGCACCCTTCTAGTATCAGGTCTCAGAAATCTACATTAGAAGTATTTTCATGCATCAACATCCCTTAACTTTAAATAGATCCATAAACCAGATGTTGTGGCTCATGCCTGTAAGCCTAGCTAATGAGGAGGCTGAGATCTGAGAACTGAAATTCAACATCATCCTAGCCACACAAATCTAACAATTTTATTTTCAATTAACCGGTAAAAAGCTGGAAGTAAAGGTATGTGTCACATGGTAAAGTGAGCTAGGTTCAAGCCCAGGCACTGGTACACACAAATCAGTATATAAAATTGACTATCATCACAAAATGCAATTGCTTTACCAATAACTAAGACATAAATAAGAAAAGACTATATATAGAGAGAGAGAGCTGTTTTTATTATATAAAAGTGAGGAAGACTTCAAAATTAGTTTTCCTAGTTTACATCCATTCAGTAGCTTAGTTTCCTCATCTGTTAATTAATATAAAAAAATGAAGTCTCCAAATGAAAGCTACTCAAGAGAATATTACTTTTTGTCTTGGTTCAGGTAACTAAATCATTAAGGGGTAATTTTCTTCTTAAACATCTCAGTAGATGTTCTCTAAAGTAATAAAATCTTAAAAGGAAAGGAACCCATATTCAGATTCTTCTGGTCAGTTTTGCTCACGGTAGGTTGCAGCAATCTGCATCAGAGACCAGAAACCCATAGCCATAAGCCAAATCCTAAACCATCAGTAAGTAGAATTTGGCCACACCCAATCATTTACAAGCCTCAGTGGTAAAGCTGAGCAACTGCTGCAGAATCCATGTCTCTTGCAAAGAGTTTGCTGACCTCTGATGTAGACACTTGTATCAATTATAATACAAATAGAAAATAATTTTCTTTTCAATTATTTAAGCCCAGATTGGTTTTTACTTTTTTCCTTTGTGATCTTAACATGTACTTATCTAAATATGTTAAACCGAAGAAAATCTAGGAAGAGCAAAATCTCTAGCCAGTTACTCTATAAGTGAATTCCATCTTAGCTTCCAAGCAGTGAGTTAGTGTTGAGGTTTTTGAAAATGTATGCCCTTCAAGACTTCTTGTTTAGGGTAACCACAATTACAATAGGGTCTGTAAACTGGGATAAAATTCATAGTTACCACAAAATGAAAGTGAGTAGATTTTAGATACTCTGAAGATCTCTTCTTCATATCATCAATGTAAAATGCTAAATGTAAGCAATGCTTTTGTTGACTTTAAATTGGTTAATGAAATCATCTAATCACCCTCACCCCAAGGAAATTAATTTCATGAGGAAAAGACAAATAACCTACATATTAGCTTCCCAGTGAGAAGAACCATGAACCATGAGAAACTGAGCTCTCAATAGACATCAAATGACATTTGGCCATAAGAACCTTAAGGAAGTACATGTGACCATGACCAACCACTTTCAGTTACCTGGAGAAGCCTGATGGTGCATGACAGTTACCAAGGAATTCTAAGCCACTCTTTTTTTTCTTTGCGAAGAAATAATGACAAAAGTCTACACAAAAAAATACTAAGAAATATTTTTAATCCTAGGAAGGATTTCATTATTAGTAACCAAAGAGAAGAAAAGTCCACAATCATAAAATTCAGTCTTTTAAATCAAATGAACACATATCATTTGGCTCAACATTGTTAAACGGCATGATATCATTTATCCACAGAAGACATGTTTCCGTCCAGTGGAAAACTGATATAAATATATTTTGACAGAGTGCTGGAAGATGTTACAGGTAACAACTCAGTGAAGTATTTCAGGCATCAATGTATGCCTTTTAGAAAAAAACAATAGGTAACATGTTTTCCTATCATTTGAGGGAAAGGATAAATAACAAATGTCAATTAAAAGTCATAGAAACATAATTAATCTGCTTATGCCTTTCAATATGTCACTAAGCTTTGCAAAGGCCAGACCCATAACTAACATGAAATTTATAGCCAGAATTGGTCTGAATATCTTCATCATAATATTTTCTTGCATATTTCTTCAGCTCTAAGAATAAAATGGCAAGCCACTGGAATCCAAGAAAGAAAAGCAGTTCTTTTCCAAAGATAGGACTGTGCTGACAAAATCTACTTAATATCTAAAATTAGAAATAAAATAAATTCTTCAACATCAACTACATTTTGAGAGAGTTCATTAAAATGTAAGGCATTTTTGACATGTCAGAGATTTTAGTCCAGTGACAAGAGAAGAAAGAAACTACCTGGGAGCAAATCCCAATTATCTCTATGGCTTGGAACATACATGTTGAGCAGCAGAAGTTGAAGAGAAATGTGACAAGTTACTGCAGAAACTTCTGGGCTCTGTCCAGTCTGTACAGCTTTACCAGGAGTCCTCTGAACAGATGAATTTCAATATATTTTCATTCTTCTGGTTAAATTTTGATCAACATGGAGAAAGGCCTGCCAATACTCTGTTAGTGGGACAAAAATGAGCAATGCCAAATAATCTCTTCTTTATAAAAAGATTCAATAAGTTAAATGCAAAAAACAAAGTTTTATGCTAAGTAACATTCTCCTGAACTTCCACAACAAACAATATTATAACTTTACATATGCCCATATGTAACAACAGAGTACACAAAACAAGCATTCATTCAAAGATAGCAAAATGAGTAGTGTTTTACCCACCAGCCAATAAAAACAACTATTCAACTTCTCCCATTTTCCACAACTATATACAAGGTGTACTTCATTGAAATGTCTGGGGTAAAATATTCAACAAAACTTATTCAGGTGCATTGCCTCTCTCAGCCAATCACATGTTTACTTAAAAACCTACAAAGATTACTGTTTATTGAAAATAAACCAGAGCACCTTAGATCTTCAATGGCCAGGATAGTTTCTTCTTTCCCAATTTTAAAACAAAGTGGACAGAAAATTGGTCACATCCATCTTCAGACTTCTTTCAACAAATAATATCCAAGCCATGCTCAAACCAGTAATCCACCATTTTTTAATCATAATTTTCTGGATCATTTTAAGTAAGAGCAATAAATACTTTATAACATTTAGGGTGCAATAATTTTCTTATTGTGAATAGAATTATATTCATTTTTGAAAATCAAATCGTTGCCTTCTTGGCTTAAAAAATTAAAGACTACAGGGAAATCATAGTCCTTGAAATCATGTAGTAAAATCATAACCACACAAAGCCAGGTAGGGTGGCACACGATATAATCCCAGCACTCAAGAGGCTGAGCAGCTTTGAGGAGCTGCTGACTACATAGCAAAACCCTGCCTCGAATACATAAATAAGTGAGTGAGTGAATGAGGAGTACATAAATAAATAAATAAATAAATTCTGGTTCTTCACAGGAAGGAAATATCCCACTAATATTTTTCTGGAGACTTCCAAATTACCCCACTACAGTTGCACAATGACCTGAAACCCAATATATCAGTATGGTAACATGTACTTAGGACAAGTGTCACAGGTTTTACACATTCTGCATGATTGTGAAAGTGATTTGTTCATCAAATGTATCCATCTTCAAACATCACACAAAGTGAATTTAGACACTTGACTTCTAGATTAACAATTTGTTTTTGTTAATGGAAAGTCGAGGCCTCTCCTTGCCTGTTTGTCATTTTGTTTTTTAAGATTCCTTCAAGCGTTCCGTCAAGCTTTTTTCTTACCAGTTCCAACAAGGCTGAAATTTCAAAGCTATAATAAGTTTTAATAACCCAAGCGCATGCTAATACTCCCTAAGATATTACAAAGAACTTAGCCTTTTGAAATCAAGAAAACATACCCTACAAGGGGGGAAAATTTTTATTGTCTTTAACTGCTTACCATTTTAATAGAAAAGATCTTTTCAGGTCTGTTGGAAATAAATAATGGGAAATATTTTTTCAAATCTTTCTCAAAATACAAACAAAGACAAGACATAAATAGGATCACAAGGCATATGCTCACATCTGCCCTCCAAAACACACTCCTTTTCTGTAGACGTGATAAAGAATAAAAGTTACCCATTAATTATATGGCATGCATCAGCAGTGCACTGGTGGGCTTGAACTGGGTTTTCAGTCATGTGTATATACAGACAAATCTCTTCCTGAGTTAAGCTACATCTTCAGTTGAGACCCAAATCATCTGTTTCCCTTTATTTGGCAAGGTACTCGACCATGGGATAAGGCAATCAATATTTCTACCTCCTGCCCTTTGCAGCAGCATGGCCTTTGTGATCACCAACACGACAGGTGTCAGGACAAGCCCTAACATATGGTCCAGTGAAACCACAGAGCAGCTTTCTTTATTCTCTGAGTCTGAAGTCTACAGAACTTGTCTTCATATATTGGGAGATCTTGAGGATTTCAGTTGAACAGATTCAAAATGATCTTCTTTATCCTAAAGAAAAGGTATTTAAAAAAAAAGAATGAATTAACTGAAATTCAAATAAGAATTTAGGATCGTACTTATCCAGAAGGGAGGTTCCAAAAATCATTTTCATCCATGCACCTGCCAGTTGTAATTAGGATTTTACATTTAAAGTAAGGCAACAGACAGAATACAAATAGCATGGGTACCCTGAAGCACAGTTTTGACATCTAAGCAATAAGACAGACAAATCCAAAATAGAAGCAAAAACATAAGATTGTGACGGATATTAGAAGATGTAGCTTTGATTCCTGTGAAGAAACAAATCATTGAGACCCTTCCTGAGGACATACATGACCTTGGGATTGAAACCCAGTAACTTTGACATGCTAACGTTGAGCAACATAGAACTGACAGAAACTAAATAATCTCGAAATTATTGACATTATTTTAGGTTATATTATGATAGTGTTCTTAAAATAGCAGTAGCATAAACTGAAAAATAATAAAATGGACAGCAACAATAAAGAAGGACACTAAAAAGACAGGCGAGCACTTGAATTCACTGATATACTTCAGGAAATCACTCTATTGAAATAAATTGTTGGTGGAGAAAAAGAAATCAAATACAGGGTTTCCCAAAAGTATTACTTATGAAAGATGGAAAAAGCTTTCTAAATACTTCTGGAAAAGCAAGACAAAAAAAACAAGGATTATTTTTAAAAATAGGAGAAGAAAATCTAGTCTAAGTATGTAACTCAGTGGTAGAGCTGACTAGCATAAGCAAGATCCTGGCTTTCATCTCAAGCATGAGGAAGAAGAAAGGAGATAGGACAACAGAGGTAGAGAGAGAAGAGTGGAGATGGAAAGGGACATGGAGGAATAGAGAGAGAATGTAAGAATTCTGAGTGATAGTTAGATGTGTGTCTGAATAAATGGTATAAAATGAGAAATGACAGGAAATCAACACTTGAATAGAGAAGTCTAGGAAGTTTTGTGCTATTATTTTTTTTAATCACAGCACAAATACCAACATACTCTTTCCCCTGTCTTTGTATAGAAGACAAACTTCTGGGAGGACAGACCAAATGTACTTGGTTCTTTCACTGATGAGCTCTGTGAGAACTTGCCTCGTTTATCAGCCTTAACAAGTTTTTAGAATATCCACTGATTAATCAAATATTTATTAAATATCCAATACTAAGGCAGGACCATAGGAATACAAAACTGAGTATGGCAAAAGACTTCCCCCAAGGAGCGAGAAATATATAAGTAAGAGCTTTTTAGGATATCTGACATGAGCTAGAAAGGAAATCTAATTTCTGTGGCTGTTCCTTGAAAATAAATTCAACATGATCTTTATGGAAGGAGAGACACCTGTTGGTTATCCTCAAGGTAACATTTAAAGGAAAACACTGAAAACCTTTTATTCAATCATGTTGGGAGCATGGGACTTTCCATGCCACATTCTCTGCATACCTGCAGAATGTTGTCCCTGTTGCTACTGGTGCAACAGGATGCATACATGTGCATTATGTATGTGTGCATAATAAGTGAACCAGTACAACCAATAGACTGGGACATCTGAAGGCAGGAACTAAAACTCTTCATTTTTTTAATCTCAACACCACAAAAACATGTGGTTAGAAATCAGGATTTCTAATCCCTAGCTAACAACTGTCGACTAATAAGTAAATCTCTACAGATTTCAGTTCATTCTCGTGTTGAATAAGGACATGCACAGGGCAGTCTATTGAAGCTCAAATTCAAAAGTCTATGCCCAAGCTCCCAGCAGCTTCATCACTCATGTCCTCACAACACTCCTTCTTTTCCATGCTCAAGTTATCTCCTCTTACCCCACTAGTTAACTGTGCACACGTGTGTGATATCTCTCCTCCAATCATCTACATAGTGTCTTAGAGAAGAATGTGTTTCTAATTTGATATAGAACCCAAACCTAGCAAAGCATCTTACAGTGTCTCCTGAATGACAATGGAATAAACAAATTCTTTCATTTCTTTTAACAAATAAAACTGAATAGTATTTTTCAACTGCTGGGAGGAGTGTGTGTGTGTGTGTGTGTGTGTGTGTGTGTGTGTGTGTGTGTGTGTTTATATGCAGGAAAATTCATAATCAGGTATGGACTTTAGAACCTAATTGGAAATACATAAAAAAAATCCCTACATGATACAACTCAAAAACTTAGAAGTATTTTTGCTTTTGAAATCATGCATAACAAACTTTGACAATGGCAACACACTGTAAGACCTGTACCATGCTACTCATAACAGCTTTATTCACAGTCGAGCACTAGAAATGATACAGAAGAACAAATAAACATGTTTAATTTATCCATGCTACAGAATACTATTCTTGAATAAAAGAAAATCTAACCAAACACCAAGGTGAATGAGTCTCAAAAACACTTTTTTCAGTGTGACAAAAATATTGCACAAAACACTAGGTATTATATGACTGCAGTTATATAAAGCTCTAAACAGACACATACATTTTAATAGGTCATCAGACCGTTTATTTGGGAGGACGAGGAATTGACTCTTTGCCAAAGGACATGAAGCTGCTTCCCAAAGATGATGCTAGCATTCCAAACCTTGACAGAATTTGGAGTTTTACAGATGTACACACCTCTCAAAATTAAAAAAAATACCATAGGAATACTTGAGATTGTGTGTACTTCACCTTAAAATATCTATCTCATAAATTGTACATGTTTAGAAGATGATTTCTCATAGAAGTCCACAGCTTGCTCTAGAACATCAAATAACGTCAGGCTTCTCAACAAATAAAAAAGATGGGCAGATGGATAAGTATAATAGAATAGTAAGTATAATAAACTTTGGTATTTGGTTAATGTTATAGCACTATTTCTTTCAATTTTTCTATAACAATTCCAAATTCCATTTTAAAAATAAAAACAAAACAGAATAGCATGTTGACTAAAATCCCTGTCCTAAATAAAAGGTTGCCAATTCAACCTTTTCAAAGAGCAAATCATTTAGTCTTGACTTTATCTGATTATTATTGATCACATTAATTATTATTGATAAATTAATTAACTTTTATTGTTTCTAAAGAAATTTTTCAAGCTGTTACTGTTCTGAACATAATATAACAACAGATGAGAGATAGTGAAATATGAAGAAACACTAAAAAGTTTATGTAATATTTTAACCTACTCTTCCCTGAAAAATTTCATATATTCTTTGGGTATCCCCTGCAGACTAGTAATTTGAAATCTATCCAGCAATCAAGGAAAAACTTTTTTGTTTTTGTGGTTTCCCTTCCTTCCTTCCTTCCTGCCTGCCTTCCTTCCTTCCTTCCTGCCTGCCTTCCTTCCTTCCTTCCTGCCTGCCTGCCTTCCTTCCTGCCTTCCTTCCTGCCTTCCTTCCTTGCTTCTTCCTGCCTTCCTTCTTCCCTCCTTTCCTTCCTTACTTCCTTCCTTCCTGCCTTCCTTCCTTCCTTCCTTCCCTGCTTCTTCCTGCCTTCCTTCTTCCCTCCTTTCCTTCCTTCCTTCCTTCCTTCCTTCCTTCCTTCCTTCCTTCCTTCCTTCCTTCCTTCCTTCCTTCTGCCAGTCCTGGGACTTGAACTCAGGGCCTGGGCTCTGTTTCTGAGCCTTTCTGTGCTCAAGGCTACCGCTCTACCACCTGAGCCACACCACCGGTTTCAGTTTTTTCTCTGACTAGTTTATTGGAGATAAAAGAGTCCTGCCTGGGCTAGATTTGAACCACAATCCTCAAATGTTAGCCTCCTGAGTATCTAGGATTACAGGCATGAGCCACCAGCACCTAGCTGTACCTTTTTATTTTCTCTTGTCTGTAAGATTATCTTTTGAGGGAAGAGTGAGGGGGGCAGAGATCTGGTGGGACAGAGTGAACAAATGCAGCAGTGATACTCACTAGACAGTATGCTGAAAATGAACTACACAACTTGTGGGTACGGATGGGGGTGGGAAGAAACTGGGAGAGGGTAAGGGAAAGGGTGATAGTGTTCAAAAGGAAATATACTCAAAACCTGACTTATGTAACTATAACCCCTCTGTACAACACTTTTACAATAAGTGTTTTTTTAAAGAAATGTACTCATTACTTGACTTATGTAATTGTAACCACTCTGTACATCACCTTTAATATATGTATATATATACGCATACATGCATGCATGCATACATACATACATACAGAGAGAGAGAGAGAGAGAGAGAGAGAGAGAGAGAAGTAGAGCTGTCACTCAAGTGGTAGTGTCCTAGTCTTGAGCACAAAACAGATCAGGGACAGAACCTAGCCCTAAGGTCAAGTGCCAGGACTCAAACAAACAAACCCCCTCTATTTTGTGCCTAAATTAGGAAAGTAGAAAGAAATGGTTACTGAACCACTCAATAAAATAATTTTTTGTTACTTGTCTATCTTGCTGTAAATCATTTGGATGTACACTTTCTTTTTCTGTTTCATTCTATTTTTGATCATTCTATCTTTTGATCTTGAATATGCTGGTGATTTGAATCTTTTAAGTCAATGATGACAAATGTCAGTAAAATGTGTTTTCAGTAACACTCAAGCCCTTGCATTCTGTTTGGCTACAGTAATTGTGCCAGAGCTAACAAATGTGACAGCAGCTGATAGGGTGCCTAAAATGCCTTAATAGCTTTTGTCATGATTTTGTTTTCTCTATGAGAAATAATCTTATGAATAAACACAAGAACTATGGATAAGCATGGGTAATTTCTCGTTTTAGAAAGTTATAGAACATCTTTGTGAAAAAGTAATATTACACAATACTTGCTTGAAATGAATTATTAAAACATACTAATTCAAAGACTATATTTTCTCATTTGTTCTCTTCTTCTAAGCAACTACTATTAATTGCTTTCTATCCAAACACTAGCATCAATATTTAGCAGTAATATGATATTTCTTTTCACTTACTCTTGGACCTATTGACACATGAGTACATAGTTATCCAATTTCCTGCAGCCACAAAGTCACACAGTACTCCAATACTTTGACATATAAAATTTTTTCATGTAACTCCTTATTTATGCTGTATAAGGTTTTTTATACTTTTGTTAGCAGATAAAATGCTGCTGCAGTATGAGTTCTTATATTTCTATAATTTACTTCAAAGAATATTTCTGCTGGACAAATATGCATTAAGATATAAAAATGTTGACTGGAAGAACTTGCAGGAAAACATTAAATTAATATGGTTCTAGTTTACAAATGCTCAGAAACTTCAGGTTAATGTTCTGCTCTCACCTTTGTTGCCAAAGATTTCAGTTTTCTCAGTAGTGATTGTTTATTAGAATATACAATTTCTTCTTCATTATCTTCTCCTTCCATAATAGCACAACTGTCTGCAGCTGGGAGCTCACACTCTTTTGAATTAGTTGTCATTATTAGTTTGGAATATTTGTACTCCAGTCTAGGCAGTAAATAGATAAACAGGACATTTATACTATTAATAATTAGCACTCATTATAGATGGTCTTATTCTAGCTCATAAAATTGTCTTCTAATTAATTGCTCCACCAACCTATTTCCCTCACCTATGGCCAGATATCAATTATCTACATAAAATATTTCCCAATTTCCAAGGATGTCATAGAATCAATGCAATGCAGTCCATTTTATCACTTGCTTTACAGGGACTAATTTGTCTAATTAGGAAGATTATTTGTTTAAAAAAAAGCATTAAGGCCTGAATTTGTCCTTATTACAATGTTAATTAATTAATATATATATTTAATATATGTCAATATATTAATATTTACATTTTAACATATTTACTATGTGTTAATTAGTATGTATTAAGATACCAATTCACTATTATGTTTTCTAGAGTTTATATCATAAGGATGACACTATCAAACCAGTAATTTTTTTTACTAAGTTACACTTTTATACTTAATTATTATTTCAAATATTATAGTTGTCCCTAGATATTAGAGTATAAATTCTCCACTATCCTGAGATAAAAATTATAGCAAAACAAAATTCAGACCATGTAATAGATCAATACAGCTTCAGGTATTAGACTCATGATTCAGCCGAGATTCTTGGAGACATGGAGTATAAATGTGACCTTTGCTTATATACTTAGTCCATGTCCTTGCAAATATATACCCACAACAAATTTAAAAGAAAAGATGGAGGGAAAAAAGACAGCATGCTGTCATAAAGAGAAAACCAAACCCAGAATAATTCTGCTTTCCAGTATCATCTCTGCTGCCTAGGTAAATTGTAGTCTCCAGTTTTCATTGTTTTATAATAAATGAGTCCAAATCTGTGAAGTCTGATATTCTATGAGCTTTCTATTACTTAAACCATCATCATTCTTCTGTTTGCTTTTACGAAGGCCTTTCCTGTAGCTCCTACACTGGAAGAAATCTTGTGATTCTTAGATGATCTACTAGATACAGTAATTAAGCCTAAAATGTACACAACATAAGCAAAGCCTCCAGTTCATATGTGATCATTCCAATGAGGTTTACTTACTTCTGATTCTTTTTCCAAAAGTAGCAAGTGAGAGCCACCAGCAAAACAGCTGTGAAAGCTCCTACACCGGCTCCCACTTTGAGCCAAAAGTCAACTGTTTCACATGTCGACAATTTTTTCTCAGGCAAAGCAATTCCTTTGGTGCACCATTTAGGTTCATTCCATACATATAGAGTTTCCTTATAAAAATGATCAAATAGGAAAA
Source organism: Perognathus longimembris pacificus (assembly GCF_023159225.1). Classification (NCBI taxonomy): domain Eukaryota; kingdom Metazoa; phylum Chordata; class Mammalia; order Rodentia; family Heteromyidae; genus Perognathus; species Perognathus longimembris. The sequence continues at coordinate 112,504,322 of NC_063162.1, forward strand.
AATGAGATTTAGATTCAATTGTTAAAGCTAAATTTCTTATTGGGTCAATATCTTGTATAGAAGAAGAAAAGATTTGTTAATCTTTAGTCATAGTAGGCATGGAGGATTATTCCAAATTCATTCAATAAAATATCTGGAAATAAGGGATAAAATACAGAGGATACTATGCGAAGACATATAAATAAAATGAAAAGATAAAGATATAAATTGTCACATCAAAGAAGCTCACTTTATAGTGAAGCAGTTGAATAAAAATGACTATCTAGACCCATCTTTTATGTTGTTTTCCTTAAACTTTGATCATCCCTGAATTTTTTTAAATTTTTGTGTTGTCAAAATGACTTACAGAGGGGTTAAAATTTCCTATGTAAGACAGTGAGTAAATTTCTTATCAATTATGTTTTTAAATGAAATCTTGGGTTTTTGATCTAGCATTAATTGGGATGGATTTCACTCATACATCATGGAGACATAATGACACAACAAGACACTTCCCTGAGTTGAGTAGGCAGAACCTAAATCCAGGGCATGCTGGTTTCACCAGGCCTAGACATGTTGGCTGTCTGACATGAAAATAGATGAAGAAATCACACTCACATGTCAAAACATGGAGGACATTGTACTGGGGCATCACTACCTACCTACCTACATTCTTGCCTTCCCAAAGTGGGTGACTAAATCCATTTAGGGCAATATTTCCCAAATACCAAATAACAACTAACCAGCAACCAATTAAAATCAACATACTGGGTCTTGAATAGCAACTTTAGGAATAAATAGATTGAGTTCAATGCATAGTTCCTTGTACAATTCAACAGACAGTGATCAATAACAATTTGCATGAAAGATTAAATCCAATGACATTAAATAATCCAGAGCTCTGTAAAAGGAGATTAGTGGTTGAATTGGTTTTAGTCCATGACAACTGTAACATTATCGTAGAGCAAATCAATTATGTTTAAGATAGGCCACATTTTTATAAGAATGATGAGATTGGAAATGTGGAGGCATGTGCAAATTCAGTTGTTGTATCTCTAAAATCATGACAATGAAGAGAAAAGTGTCAACTCAACTCTAGTCAGAAAATGAGTACGTTCTACCAAAAAAAAAAGAAAAAAGAAAGAAAACAGTAGAGATCTTGTCTGTAAAATAACAAACTTCTTTTCAAATGGTATTTCTACATGTTTTGGTCAGCGACTTTACATCATGTCTCTAAAACCAAACAATTACTAAATAAACATAAAAAGGTCTAGGATAGACCTGCCAGAGCACAATAGCTCAATTGCTACATACATATGATTATATAAGATGAGGCTAAGCAAAATGAACTCCAAGAGCTGGAAACAGGAGGATTTTACTGTTGTCATTATGTTTAATGTACTAGGTGAATTTCCTTTGATGTACCCCCTGTGGTCACTGTATATGATTCTGGGACACTGGATATTGTATATATGCTTATCTGAACTAGGGAATGGAAAGAAAAATGAAGGAGGGTGTAACAAATATGACAAGAAATGTACTCACTACCTTATTATTTAACTGTACCCTCTCTGTACATCACCTTATCAATAAAATTTAATTTAAAAAAGAAAAGATTGTGCAAGATTTTGTTTGACTTTACTACATGTATACTGCCCAAAGAAAACAGAAATATCTAATATCAATTGACTAACTTCTAAACATCTAAAAACTTAAAATTAAACAGATACTAATCAACCCAGAGTGTTTAACTTTTCAGTAGGCTCCTAAAACATTAGCAAAGAAAAAAATCAAGTAACTGTAAAAAAAAAAAAAGTCTTACTCTATTCATGAGAAAGCCTTATCTGTTCATCTGACCACATATCATTGGAAACAATAAAATGGCTAACACTCTATCTGAAAGATGAATTCCTCCCAGCATGCAGGTATTCCTGCACGCAGGAATGAAAGATAAAGATAAATTTGATGATAAGTTTTAAAATATCTCTCTCAATGATAGTGCAGTATCACTGTGGATCTTTATGACTTCATGACTTTAGCTGTAATGTTTAATATTCACTTGAAACCTAGTATAGATTTTTGAGATCCAATTTGATAAGAACACTTTCATTGTAAGTTATATAACTCTTTGTTTCTGTAAGCTATCCATGGAGGACTTTAATTTTATAAATTTAACCTCATATACCTCTTTTTTATATATTTTTCAGAATTGGGGAAAGTATATACCCTGTCAACTTAAACTGAAAATTTATAAAGAATGGCTCAGAAAACGGGAAGAAAATAATCCAATTTAGAAGAGTAAATAGACCTATTGCAATATGTTGCAACTACTATTTTCTTCAATGAGGAAGTTTTAGTATCCAAAGAAACTCAGCCTTCTTCATCGATATAATGGAAAACAGAGCAAAAGTTATTTTAATATGACATCTATGTAGACGGGTGTGGGTCTTACCTGAAATCCTCTTTTACAGGCTCCCTCAATCTCATGAAAGTCATGCTCTGTGCACAGAGGGCAAGCTTCAACACTCTCCCACAGGAAATAGAATGTACATCCATCACAGGTACCTGCTGGACATTTGCTAAAGTGAAAAGTAACAGCTTTAATAATAGATTCAATCTGGTCATATTGACACTTTAGGCCCTATTGAATCCTGGGGAACATGTGGATGCTGAAGAAAAATAAATCTAAAGAAGATGAGATCATTCTCTGCACCTAGTCGGATGCCTAGAATAAAAATATAGCAACAAGTGTTATGAAGATGTGGAGAATCTGAGGCCATCACACTCTGTGGCTCATGGGCATGTCAAGTGACACAGCTGCTTTGCAAGAGTCTGATAGTCCTTCAAACGATATTAAATGTGTCATTGCCATCTGTTCCAACATGTCCACTCCTGGGAATATACCCAAGACAAATGAAAATTTATGTTCATGGAAAACCTTAGAAGTGCATATTCAGAGTGATAGAAATAATCCAAATGTTTGTCAAGACATAAATGGATTCATAAAATGTAAAATATCTAGACCATGGAGATAAGCACTAGTAGCTCACAACTGTAATCCTAGATACTCAGGAGACTGAGATCTGAGGAATGTTGTTCTAAGCCATCCTGGGCAGGAATGTCTCTGAGACTCTTATCTCCAATTAACTACCAAAAATCTGAAAGTTGAGTTGTATCATTGAGCAAAAAGCTTAGGAGCATAGGAGCAGTACCCAGGCTCTGAGTTCAAGCCCCAAGACTGACACAGAAAAATCTACACAATAGATTATTATTGACCATATAAATGAATGCACTGATATACACAACACAATTTGGACAAACCTAGAAAGAACCATACTAAATGAATAAAATAGTCACAATATCCCACATATTACAATAATGCTACCCACATAAGAGCTCAGATCAGGAAAATCTATCAGGACAGAAAGATAGCTGCTTAAGGCTAGCAAGGCTTGTATATGGGAAAGAAACACTTAAAATGATCAGGTTTTCTTTTAGAGGCAATGAAGTTGTTATAAAATTGACTACAGAGATAATTATACATGTGTGAATAATAACAAAACACTGAATTTTATGCTCTATATGGATAAACTGTATGCATATGAATTATATCTCCACAAAGCTATTTTTAAAATATTAAAGACATAAACAGATGATAACCACAAAGTGTCCTCTGAAAGTTTCTTGATAGCCACGATGTTCAAGATGAGTCTAGAATATTTAGTAGGATTTAGTCAGACAAAATGGGAACCAAAAGCAAAGAAACTACTATAAATAAATACAATGCTATGATATTACAGGAGGGGTCACAATTGCTGGGTCTCCAATGTAGGGAGTGAGTTAGTGCTCACATAGTCAGGAATAGGTGTCGAGAGGCCTCAAGTGATAAGAAGTTGTAGTTTCTGTTGAAGGTAACCTACTTAGGGAAGATACTCTAGTGACAGAATGACTCATAGAGGTGGGGGACGGGTAGGGGAGGATATAAAATTTTCTAACACAAACAAACCAGCAAACCAAATCAGCCAGGCACCGGTGACTCATGTCTGTAATCCTAGCTACTCAAGAGACTGAGATCTGAGGATTGCAGTTAGAAGCAGTCCAGCAACGAAAGTCTATGAGACACCTATCTCTAATTAAAAAATACTCCAAAGAAAAAAACCAGAAGTAGAGTTCTGGCTCAAGTGGTAGAGCACAAGCCTTGAGCAAAAGAAGCTCAGAGGCAGTACTCAAGTCCCAAGTTCAAATCTCGGGACCAGCACACACACACACACACACACACACACACAATTCTAATATGAAAAAACCCTCAAACCAACTAATTATCAGGTCAATATATATCTCACTGATACAAATGACTTTGCAACCTTGGTTTTCTAGTCTGATGATGACTTCAATAAGTGAAGGCTTTTGCCATTGCTATTGGTGGAAGAAGCTTAGATTACATGGTAAGGACTGCCAGGAGTCACACATCAGGCAAAGCCTGAAGGGAGATTTTGTTGAAACATTGCTTTCTGGCAGGAAGGCTCATTATATCAATGTGCCTCTTTCAATTTAAAGACAGAGAAACACAGCATGGCTCAAAATTAGCTTGCTATTACTGGGTACAGAATCCTCACTGATTAAAGCCAGAAGCTATTTGGAAAGTTTCTAGTGTGAATAGCTGTTTTGTTCATGAATTCATTAACACTAGAGGAATGTTGTTGTCTTCATTTGTGGCCCACACTTCCAGCTTACTTCAGTCAAGCCATATACATATTGGGTTTCTCCTGACAAACTTCTTCAGACCTTGGGTGGTGCCGAATGCAGGACTCCTGAAACACGTCACAGCAAATCGATACACAACATACTGAGAATCAAAGGCCCACTACCTACAAAAAGAGGAGTAATACATATTTTCAGACTAAGAAAGAGGTTTAAAAAGAGTAAAAGAAGATGCAATAGATAAGTGCCATGTCACAGGAAAATATTATGCCTATTTTCTACTTTCGAGATTAGTTAAAACAACTCAGTTATTTTTCATAAAATATTGGGTGGCTGACAAAAATACCTCCAAAACTTAATTATTATTTGCATAACAATGACTTTCAACCTTAAAGTTAATTGTATTTTCTGTTAACTTGGTTAAAAAAAAAAGAAAGCTACTTCCAAGGCATTTTCTGTTATTTTTGTCCAACAACAAAAAAGGATGCAATGATATATTTTTGCAAATTGCTTTGTTAAATAGCAATCCCTCTGTACAACTACTTCAAAATGTTTACAAAGCAATGAAGAGTGAAGTATCTATCATAAGGAAACTAGAAAAAAATAAGTGTTAAAAAATTGGGGGAGAGGGAGAAAGGGGATTTAAGCCTCTTGTGAATACTCAGTTAGAATAACCCTTCTAACTGGACATTGGAATAACTATTTTCCCACAAATGTCTCCTCTCTGCCTGTTTTTCATTTGTCAAAATCAAATACCAGATTGGGAATGTGTCTTAGTGGTAGAGTGCTTACCTAGCATGTATGAAGCTCTGGGTTTGATTCCTTAGTACCACATAAACAGA